>NW_008710662.1:940428-1063332 GCF_000327385.1 Lottia gigantea
AATCTGTGCTTTATAAACATATCATATAGATTTCAACTTCAGCTAACGGTATAACTCTCAGAATAAAAATCAGATATCCAGTTTGTCTACAAATTAAGTTTGCTAAAAGGTTTAACATTCTCTCAAGTAGACTATTACAACTGTACTTATCACAGGATTTTTGCAGTTATAGACAAACCTTATTTTGAAAAATTATACCAATAGCTAGAAAACAGTTATGAACCATCTGGTAATAAAGCAAAAACTAAGATGCACACTAGTCATAGAAAGTCAGAATTTCTTGCACTCAAGAAAAAGTTTTTGTGCAGAATTTCATCAGTGAGACAAATAATTCTCGAATTTACCAGAAACAATTTTATTTTCAGTGTACTGGCACTATGTAAAGGAACATCTAACTAAACATGAAATACAGAGGTTTAGTAATTTAAAGAGTATAGAGAATGATACTGGTAGAGGTAGAGCATGGTTACGTGCCAGTTTTAATGAACATTCACTAGAAAGATATACTCATATGTTATTAGAGAAAGCTGACTTATTAAGGTAAGAATGAATGTCCTACAAGCATTGAACATTTTGTTATGTGTGTCCTATCTGCTAGATTATTCACGGTCAAGTCTTCTACAGATTATCTGTGTATCATTCACAAGTTGATGTAAACTGTTATGATGTGGTAAGATGACTTTTTCAAAGTTTTCATTTTCTATTTTAATTATGACTCATAATCAATATTTCCTCTTTATTTATGAAGACTGAGCTAAGCCTTTCACGAAGATAACCAAATTTTGCAGTTTTGTTCAGAAAATACACGATTTGGTTTGTGCACCCTGTCTGCAAGCTGTCTCCTCTCCGAATCTTTTGGCAATAGTATACTTTATATTAAGCTTCCTGATCAATATTTGAAAATGTTATTTGTAATATATTTAAAAAATGAAATAATTCTGTATGTTTTAGTCAATATTATGAAGATTGGGCGTTTTTACGAGATGAAGAAAGAAGTAGCATGTTGCCTATGATGGCAGCAGGTGGGTATTTACTCTTCTCTTAGTTAATGGTTAATGTTTGTCACATAGGACCAAAATGAAACCAGCAATTCAAATGAAATACCGATCTCAGGTCTGTTGTGCTGCAGTTGTTGCACGTTAAAAATCTTATAATAGTTGAAAAAAGACACAAGGAGTCAGTCCTTGTTGCTATGTTATCAAAACTAACTTCAACGCATACTGTAAGGTTGTCTGTTCTAATTTTAATAAGATTATAGAAATGATATTTGTTTTGAATTTCAGGCTTGGGTTCTATATTATTTGCTATAACTATAGATAGAACAGAACTAAATAAAACACATCAATCTAGTAATACAGTACATGTTAGTAATATATCAAATCCTACTGTTAAAAAACAAGAGTTAGAACCACAACCTGTTATAGCTGGTGACACCATAGTAGTTCAGGGTAGGTTTCTTCAAATAGTTCAGCAAGACAATTTTGTGTATGTTTTTTCTTCTTAGTGCAAGAGGAAAACCAATGAAGATTTAATACTGACCCTGTTTTTAAAGAAATCTTACAATAAGAAAATATGTTAAAATGGCAACTCGTCTTTTCGTAAGACTTTGCCATATATATAGAAAAGACATATATAGAAAAAGTTTAATTGAGTATTTCATTTATATTCAAGACCCAAGTAAACACCTGAAATTGCAAACCATTTCCTTTAAAAATGGAGACCTGGATAATAGTTTGCTCATGAATGAAGCTCACTTAAAAAAAGATCTGTAAATTAATCAGAATGTGTAAGATTACAATAAGGCACAATATTAATACACACACTGAGGCTGACACTGGCTAAATTTGGTAAATGGCATCTAAAAATACAATTGCAATTCATGCTATATTTTAAACTAAAGCTTTTTTAGTGTTCTATTGTCTGTAAAATTAACCAAAGAATTGTTAACTTTTGTAGAAAAAAGAAAAGAGAAGAAAAAGAAGAAGAAAATAGCAAATATTGTAAGTTTTGACGAGGAAGACATTGACAATAATATTGCACCAGTGAAAAGTAAAAATAAAGCAGACACACTCAATAACAAAAAGGAGAAAAAAGACTCTAAAAAAGAAGAGACAGTACAAAGGGAAATAACTCCAGAAGTAAACTCTGTGAATATAAGTGTGTCAGAAGTTGTGAACATTCCAATACAGAAAATGCAGCATTCAGAATATGTCAAACGTGAAAACTCTGCTTTTGGTAAATCTATATCTAGTAACGTCAGTTCAGCATCAAATCTATCAGCTGATGGTTTATCAAGATCAAGTGTTGGATCATTTAGTTCAGAAGATGTTGATTTTAAGTAAGTTGAACTTTCACCTAAATCAATAATTGAACAATTTTCAGCTACAAACATCACTGTCCGTTCTTAGGTTAAGGGCTCTATGATCCTGCATTGCATAACAATGGTACATCACAGGCATAAAGCACCAAATCATGTTTTTTAATCAGATTGAGTAACTGAAGTTCGAAGATTTCAGTTAACTAAAAGATAACGATTTTAAATACCTTGGTTTTTTTTATTAAAGCTCAACACTCACTCCATTAACAAGTTCAGGACAACCTCTAGAAGATGATAGTTTCTTACCACTAGAGAAATCAAAACCTGCCTTTAATATATCAGGTAAGGAAGAAAGTCAGATGCAACTGGACTCAGTCATCATTTACTCATTTTCTGTAATTCTAGAAGATGCTGGCTATCATTGTCAAAAATTCCAATTTTGATTTGGAAATTTCCTACTTCCAATTTAACCATCATGTAATAAATACAGCATGATTTCAACAAGAATAGTCAAAAATGCTAATTATGTATGTATTTATTTTCTTTTCTGTTTTTGATTAGGTGATTCCGTATCTATACATTCAGAAGATGATAGAAGATTAGACAATACTATATCAAATGGGTAATTATTCTTCAATCACATGTTTCCAACTTTCTGTTAACTTGAGATAAACCCTTGACATATCAGGTTATCTGAAAACAAATTAATTTTATAAATCAATTATAATAAATGATGAATACTAGTGTTAAAGCGGCTAGTTAAGCTTATACAGAATATTATTATCATTATACAAAATATTATCATCATTATACAAAATATTAATAGTTCATTATTCAAAATATTATCATAATTATACAAAATATACATTATATTATATTATATAATAGTTATAACATTACAAGGTGATTTTAAAAAATTAGTTTGTATTGACTAACTTATTTAAGATCAATAAAATCTAATATATTTTTTAGATGACATATTACTTTAACACCTCTGCCCTTCTTGTAAGATGCTAGTAATAAAACTTTATATCTGTTTTATAGATATGAAAGAACTGATGGTGATGGAGCTAATACAGATATAATATTAAATAATAGATCAGAATCTATATCTTCTGGTATGTATCTTATACAGATATGATATTAAATAATAGATCAGAATTTATATCTTCTGGTATGTATCTTATACAGATATGATATTAAATAATAGATCAGAATTTATATCTTCTGGTATGTATCTAATATTAAATAATAGATCAGAATTTATATCTTCTGGTATGTATCTAACATTAAATAATAGATCAGAATTTATATCTTCTGGTATTAATCTAATATTAAATAATAGATCAGAATTTATATCTTCTGGTGTGTATCTTATACAGATATAATATTAAATAATAGATCAGAATTTATATCTTCTGGTATGTATCTAATATTAAATAATAGATCAGAATTTATATCTTCTGTTATGTATCTAATATTAAATAATAGATCAGAATTTATATCTTCTGGTATTAATCTAATATTAAATAATAGATCAGAATTTATATCTTCTGGTGTGTATCTTATACAGATATAATATTAAATAATAGATCAGAATTTATATCTTCTGGTATGTATCTAATATTAAATAATAGATCAGAATTTATATCTTCTGGTGTGTATCTTATACAGATATAATATTAAATAATAGATCAGAATTTATATCTTCTGGTATGTATCTAATATTAAATAATAGATCAGAATTTATATCTTCTGGTATGTATCTAATATTAAATAATAGATCAGAATTTATATCTTCTGGTATTAATCTAATATTAAATAATAGATCAGAATTTATATCTTCTGGTGTGTATCTTATACAGATATAATATTAAATAATAGATCAGAATTTATATCTTCTGGTATGTATCTAATATTAAATAATAGATCAGAATTTATATCTTCTGGTATGTATCTAATATTAAGTAATAGATCAGAATTTATATCTTCTGGTGTGTATCTTATACAGATATAATATTAAATAATAGATCAGAATTTATATCTTCTGGTATGTATCTAATATTAAATAATAGATCAGAATTTATATCTTCTGGTGTGTATCTTATACAGATATAATATTAAATAATAGATCAGAATTTATATCTTCTGGTATGTATCTAATATTAAATAATAGATCAGAATTTATATCTTCTGGTATGTATCTAATATTAAATAATAGATCAGAATTTATATCTTCTGGTATTAATCTAATATTAAATAATAGATCAGAATTTATATCTTCTGGTGTGTATCTTATACAGATATAATATTAAATAATAGATCAGAATTTATATCTTCTGGTATGTATTTAATACAGATATGATATAAATTAAACATCATTATCTATAAGCTTATCTTCTGGTATGTATCTAAGTTGTTATTTACCTGTAATATTGTTATTTATAGAAGATTTAAAACAAGCTGTAGTAGCTATGATGTTAAGAAAAGATGAAGTTGAAGAGAAAAACAAGTAAGTTGATTACTGACATCAACAAAATTTCCTTAGCCTTGTTTTGACAATAGTTTTCATGTTTGTTTTGTTTTGCTTTGGTCCAAAATTCATCTTTAGAGTCAACTTTTAAGTTGTCTTAAGCATTTTATAGACTATTCAGATTGGCATTTTGACTGCTTTTTATATGAATATCTATGACAGACTTATTCTCCCCACTGATAAATGTCATGGCACATAGATTATACTCCTTATATAACTGCAGACAAATTAAAAGAATATTAATGTGTTTTAGATCATTAAAAGCTATGTTAGATAGAGAGATGGAGATTAGTTCCACTTTAAGAGCTGAAATAGAAGAAATGAAAATATCTTTTAAACTCAGTAAAGATAAAGAAATAGCCAAAAATGAAACATTGCAAAAGTAAGAAATTATTTGTTGTATTGGTTAGTGTAAATCCAATCAATTGCTTCATTTACAAAATTCAATGATACAAGAAAGGGGGTTATTGCAGTCAAGGTATAAGATGCAGTCCGGAATAGTTTGACAATGTGAAGAATGTGGCTGATAAAGTTGAAATAATTAATAGTATGATTATTATGATTTATTATTTGCAGAGAGAATGAATTATTAAAACATCAATTAAGAAAATATATTAATGCTGTCCAGTTATTACGTACAGAAGGTGCTAAAGATGATACTCAGGGTAATTTCTGACTTTTTTATTATCTGCATTTTCTGTTGACTCGCTTCAAAATGATGAAAAATGCAAGAGATTTTTCTTATATTGTTTACAGGTTTTTAAATTAATGTAATTATTGTTTAATCATTTTTACAGAGCCCCTTAAGCGCAATTTTCAACACTTTTTATTATTATTTCGTTTAAACGAAATAATAAATAAATATGTTTACAATTGCGCCTTAGGGGCTCCGTAGATTTTCAAAATTGTTCTTGCTATGTTTTATTTGGCCCTGCTATAGTCTGATGCTTATGAACTTTGTGCATCAGAGCATTAGAGGAGTGCCCCTGGAGCTCAAGTATTTTGTCTATAAGAAATTTGCACATTATGTAGTCTAAGCTAAATAAATTTGTCATATGATTGTAGAAAATATAGGAATTACTTTAGAAGATCCACAACCTATCATCCCACCAGCCAAACCATCTATAGATTATAGTCATGAAGCCTCAGAATATGAGAAAAAACTCATTCAGGTAACAAAATATTATATCTTCGTTGATTTTTTGATTTCCTAAAATGCCAAACCAATTCCTGGTTCTTATTAAGTTTGAAATGAATGAGAATCACACAGTACTGTATCTACCATTTTCATTTCCTTCAATTGTTCTGATATTTTTTATAATGATAATGATATTTTTTATAATGATAATAATATTCTGTATAATAATGATAATATTTTGTATAATGATAATAATATTCTGTATAATGATGATAATATTTTGTATAATGATAATAATATTCTGTATAATAATGATAATATTTTGTATAATGATAATAATATTCTGTATAAGCTTAATGATAATGTATTGTAGGTAGCTGAAATGCATGGTGAACTGATGGAATTCAATGAATTATTACATAGACAGATAAATTGTAAAGAAGCTGTTATTAGAAATCTTAAAGAAGAATTAACTGATCTTAGAGGACCAGTAAGTAGGCTTTAGTATAACAGTTCTATTCTCTCATATATATATATTCAAAATTATTTATTTATTCATTCTGAGACTAAAACTTGCTAGTTTTGAGAATTATTCTTTGTCATTCAGTGTCATTTTATGATTTTGCTTGACTTAATGAAACCAGAGATATTCTGATATGCAATTGAAGCTTAAAGTGTACTGATGCATGCAAAAAGGCTAGAAAATCTCTTTTTAATTCAATAAAGAAATATTTCTTATCAGATTTTGATGAAGTACTTGTTATGATATAGTAATATAGTACATTGTATGTTACCCTCCCCATTAAGCTACAGTTATGATATATAGGAAATGGAATATAAAATTCTCTTTTAGTTACCGTATGATGCTCAGTCTTCAGATGATTCTCTATCAGGTGATCTAGAGTCTTCATTAATATCTAGATGTTTGATTAATATTTGGATACCATCAGCCTTTCTTGGAGGTTCTAAAACAGACAGTCATCATGTTTATCAGGTATAGACACATTTCACTTTTTCTTTCTTGTTCATATATATATGAAATTTTAAATTATGTAGAGTTATTAAAATTCCATTAAAAAATTGAAAGTAGAATTATCTTCATGATTACTCTTTCATATTGTTAAAAATTAAGTAATGTGTACAAACATGAAATTATGTATCTGATGTGCACAAAAACCTGAAAAATCAGTGTTCAATAGAAGAGGATTTTGCCTTTTTCACCATTTTGTAGGTATCTTTTATAACAATTTAAATTTCCTTGATTTTACATTGGTTCGGCCAGTTGTTACAAGGATTAGTTGCATTATTTCGTCCTATCATGTTCTAAATATGTCTCCTATATAATCAGGTATATGTACGTATCCGAGATGAAGAATGGAATGTATATAGAAGATATAGTAAGTTTCTAGATGTACATACTAGATTAAAAAAGGTCTACCCATTAATAGAAAAGTTTGAGTTTCCACCGAAGAAAACTATTGGTAGCAAGGTAGGTTTTATTCTGTTCATGAAATTTATAACTGAATTAGTTTTATTTTCAAAAGATTTGACTTCATTTATCTACAATTATCCTGCTTTAAAGGAATAACAGAATGGTTATATTTGTTATTGTACTTTGTCGTTTTGTTATACTTTTATTTATTTTTATTGTATCATGTATGGTTATATTTGTTATTCTATCATGTATGGTTATATTTATTATCGGATCATGTATGGTTATAATTATTATTATATTACATTATATATGATGTGTTATGTATGGTTATATTTGTTATTGTATCATGTGTGGTTATATTTGTTATTGTATCACATATGGTTATATTTGTTATGTATAGTCATATCTGTTATTATTATATTACATTATATATGATGTGTGGTTATATTTATTATTGTATTATGTATGGTTATATTTATTATTGTATAATGTATGGTGAAATTTATTATTGTGGTATGTATGGTTATATTTGTTATTGTATTATGTGTGGTTATATTTATTATTGTATCACATATGGTTATATTTGTTATTATATTATGTATAGTCATATCTGTTATTATAGGATCCAAAGGTTGTTACAGCTAGAAGAAAAATGTTACAAAGTTATTTACGTAAAGTGATCAATCATTTACTGGAGAAAAATGCTGATCTATCTAGTAATGTTAGCAAAGAAAAACTTATAGCTGTTTTACCTTTCTTTAAGTAAGTATAACTTCTTTTTTGGACAAAAATTTGAACGAAATGTGATGTTTGAAAAGTGATACAGATCGATAACTGAATTTAGTTTTTAGTGGGAAAAGCAGATTTAAAGGGACAGATTCGGGATCTGTTAGATCTATCGTACTTTAGTGTCAGAAACGGGAATTGTTTTAGCTAAGCTTATCAGTAATAGTATTTACAGTTCACCATCGAAATTTGACCCTACAAATTCATGTGTCCAATATCATTTGCGTTTAAGAGTAGAGACTGTGCTATATAAAGAAAAGATATGAAGAAATAGAAATTGAAATTCTTATGTTGAGGACTGAATTTTTTGTACATTTCTAGTACAGAGTACTCTGTGATATCCGACATCTGAGTATTTCTGAAGAGTCTTTTTATTTATTCAAGATCCAAATCAACCCCGAAAATGGTTAATTTGTCCCTTTAATGATGATCTTGTATTTGTCTAGTGATTATCCAGAAGAAAGTAAAAAGGGTAAAAAGAAGAAGATAAGTACAGTAGTACCTCCAATACAACAACAAGCTAGTTCTTCAGCTGCTATTAATACTCAATATGAAGGCTTGTGATAATAGTTTATTAGTTTTTATTATATTTGATAGATAGGTACAAATAGTACATTATACTGTCAGTTGTTTAAGGCAAATTTTGACATTGGAATAGGTTCACTATGATCAGTCAATGTAAGTTCTGACATTGGAATAGGTTCACTATGATCAGTCAATGCAAGTTCTGACATTGGAATAGGTTTACTATGATCAGGCATGTAAGTTCTGACATTGGAATAGGTTCACTATGATCAGTCAATGTAAGTTCTGACATTGGAATAGGTTCACTATGATCAGTCAATGTAAGTTCTGACATTGGAATAGGTTCACTATGATCAGTCAATGTAAGTTCTGACATTGGAATAGGTTCACTATGATCAGTCAATGTAAGTTCTGACATTGGAATAGGTTCACTATGATCAGTCAATGTAAATTTTGACATTGGAATAGGTTCACTATGATCAGTCGATGCAAGTTCTGACATTGGAATAGGGCAGACTTGAAATTGGCATGGAGTATATATTTTTCTTCCACAAAATTTTATAAGCAGTTTAATGCAATAATAGTCTTTTATAAACTTTGTTTAATAAATTTACTTTATTTTGTCTCCAAATCAAGTTTCTTCTCAAGATTTAAATGAAGTTTGTTATGTTCAAGTTTTGGCACAGTGTTAGATCTCGATCAAGGTTGTTAATGAAATTCATTTTCAGAATTTTTAAATTTTCAATGATAGCTGTTTTGGATTTTTAGTTTTTTTGATTGAAATATTAAATTATTTATTTATTTATGTTTATATAATAGAATCAAATATATATAAACTAATAGTAAACATACAAACTAATATATAGATATACTAATACTAATATACAGCCACATTATTAGCACAAGTTAGCACATTCCTTTATTTTGTGATAAGTGAATAACATAGAAATGCCTCTTTAGTTTGGTTCTTTGATTTTCAATCATTTTTACATAGCATTAATATATAGATATAGTCTTATGGAACAACTATCACTGGTTAAAGTTTCGCAACATTTCTATGTGAAAACTGTCACTTCATTCATTATTGTTTTATAAAGCTGTTATATATAACCATTAATCCAGTAGATCAAAATTCTGATTAATTAATTAAATCATTTGAAAATTGCATGCATTGGCCAACTAGAATCATGCCACAGTTCTGTGAGTTATTCTTTTAATGGCATCAATTGAAGTGTTCACAGAGTGTATTTGTTAATGTGGTATTTTTATTGTCAATTTGTTATGTCCATAAAGTGCTATTATAAATCCATTTCTCTTTATAACGTCTCATTCTTTGTATTTTACATGCTCAATATAAATTCTAAGGTCTACATCTATTTTACTTTACATAGTTTATATCCTTGCTCAAGTGCTATCAATCTAAAGGAATTGCAAAGTGTTTTTTAAAGATAAAGGATTAATTCAAAAACTTTTTTTCCCTTTATAAATCATATTTTGGACATTATCTTGCTCTATCTTCATATAATTATTATAAATTTTTTAAAGTAATATTGGAAATAATATCAAGTAGGCTGACCTATTTGTAATGTTTTAATCTAGATGATATTATTAAGATAATATTATCTTAAAACATGAAAATAAAGATATAATTTTTGTAAGTGCAATATGTAAATATGTGTTTTGTTATAAATACAATGATTTTGTAATAGCAAACTGCTATTGGTATGGGTAGCAATCCTATATGTTATTGTTTACTGTAATATCTTACTGTACAATCCTATTTAACATTTCTTACTGTAATGTAAGAACACTGGAATGTGTCATTGAACACTGTAATATGGTATTGTATCCTGTAATATGTTATTGTATCCTGTAATATGTAATTGTTTACTGTTGTATGTAATTGCATACTGTTATATGTAATTGCATACAGTTATATGTAATTGCATACAGTTATATGTAATTGCATACTGTTATATGTAATTTCATTCTGTAATATCTAATTACATACAGTTATATGTAATTGCATACAGTTATATGTAATTGCATACAGTTATATGTAATTGCATACAGTTATATGTAATTACATACAGTTATATGTAATTGCATACAGTTATATGTAATTGCATACAGTTATATGTAATTGCATACAGTTATATGTAATTGCATACAGTTATATGTAATTGCATACTGTTATATGTAATTTCATTCTGTAATATCTAATTACATACAGTTATATGTAATTGCATACAGTTATATGTAATTGCATACAGTTATATGTAATTGCATACTGTTATATGTAATTTCATTCTGTAATATCTAATTACATACAGTTATATGTAATTGCATACTGTTATATGTAATTGCATACAGTTATATGTAATTGCATACAGTTATATGTAATTACATACTGTTATATGTAATTGCATACAGTTATATGTAATTGCATACTGTTATATGTAATTGCATACAGTTATATGTAATTGCATACTGTTATATGTAATTTCATTCTGTAATATCTAATTACATACTGTTATAATTGCATACTGTAATATGACATACTATAATTTGAAATGCCATACACTTACAGTTGATGAATACAAATACACACTGAAATATGTAATGGCTTACTGTAATAAGTTATTACATACTGTATTTAAGTCATTTTATTACAGAATGTTTTTTTTCATTCTGTAATATGTTATTGCTTTTACAGTAATACACACTGAATTATGTGAATCTTACTGTAAGAAGTTATTACATACTAGAATACTAGAATGTTATTGTATACTGATATGTTATTATGTACTGTAATATGTAATGGCTTAATGTAATATTATAGTTTATACTGTTATGTTATCACATATTGTAATAATTCATTGTATACTGTTATTATATACTGTAATATGTAATGACTTAATGTAATATTATAGTATATACTGTTATATGTTATTATTTACTCTAATATCTTATAACATTCTGTATTATGCTTTGAAATATCAGGAATGTTGTAGCACCCTATTGTGGTACTACACTGATTATTTGAAAGCCTGACTTTGTTATTAAATTGTAAAAAGAATTATGTTTTTATGTATTTTATATGGAGTATACCTAAATTACAATAGTGAGATCAAATCGTATTTTTCTACCTTCAATATTAGAGAATTACTGAGTAAAAGTTTTATATGGCGCTTGTTAACTATTTTGTCTATTTTTGTATATCTACTGTATAATGTATATTACTACAAATAAAGTGCTGTCAGCTTTTGCCTTTTCTTGCCTTATTGATTCAAAGTGTAATCCCAGAAAAATAAAGGCTACTGTTGAATATTTTATGAATTTTCCTTTAACAAAATCATATGCACCCTTATCCTACATTTGACAGTATTTTGTCACTATGCCACTGAATAAAGAGCCCTGACAAAGACTGTAAAAAATGTCTTTAGAATTGGTGGAGGGTTCTGATTGGCTGTATTCGCTAATAAACTTAATCGCTCCTTTTTCAAACTATATATAAGAACAGTAGTCTTTGCAGTCAAGGTATAAGATGCAGTAATAGCTTGACCATTGTGAAGATGTATTACATGTAAATGTTACAAGGGGTCGCGTCAGAGCCGTATATAGAGCTCTATATACGGCTCTGGGTCGCGTGGTATGAATTAAAAGTGGTCTGAATTTAACTATAAGTTTATAATGAGTTATGCCCCTTTACTTGTGATAAGATTTATTTGCGGGAGACAGGACTACAAATACTTCTGTAGCAAGTTACGTGCACTACAAATTCATTTTTTCATATATTACTGTAGCAGCTTACGTGCATCACAAGTGAACATTTCCAAGGGCGTCTATCTAAAAAATGTCTGTGAGGGAGGCCAAAAAACAGGTGTCTCTCCGAGGCAAGGCCCGAAAGGACGAAGAATCTCGAGATCGGTGGTCTGATGGTTGCCGTGAGATGAATTTTGAGCACTTAAAGGGCTTATTTTTCACTTTTAAGTAGGACCTTTCACAGGCCTATGGGTAGAGCCAGGGCCCATAAATTGCTGCCTAAATATATTTCCAATCTGTAAAGTATAATAATAATTGTAACCGTTGCAAAAGTTTCCAGAGACATGTTTCTTTAAATGACGTGGCGTAAATTAAGGGGTATAACAATTTACCTAGAAATAAATAAGCTGTCTACCTTATATATCAACTTTAAGGAATAAAACGACCCTGTCATGATCGACTACAACGAAATATGTCTGACATTCTGTTGAAGTAAAGTAAGATCTAGAAAATGTTTTTAATAACATAATAATACAATAATAATAAAATATTTTCACAGTTAAAATAGTGCACAATATATCAATTATTATAAAGCGATATTGAAATATTAAAACAGAACCTAAAAAACATGTCGTGGTTACTCAGTTTCACGCTATGTGATCGTTTAGCGTGAAACTCTGAGTAACAATAACTGCGTTTCCACTGACAATTGTGAAGGAAAGCTTAGAGCTAGCTTTATTGCCGAACACGTTGCGTTTACACTGAGTTTTTCTGGTTCCCGAACGACTTTGGTCTCGATCATAAAGTCGCACATTATTGACAGCACGCGATGTACAAGACTATCGTTAAATCGCGCGCTGCCGGAAAGACAAGTACGCCCCCTATTGCCGAACGAGAAAAAGCCGGCTTTCATTTGGCCCCCGATAAATTGCCGAACGAGAAAATCTTCAATTGCCGAACCGTTACGGTTCCCGAACGCTAACGGTTCGGCAATTTGTCAGTGGAAACACAAAAAAAGCCGGCTTAGAGCCGGCTTTTTATGTGAGTAGAAACACAGTATGTTTTTGATGTTCTTTTTTGATATTTCTAATAACCTATAATATTTTTGATCAATATTATATTGCCTTTCAAAAGCCGTAGGTTAGTTTTTAAATTTCTAGCTTCTTCTGGACGAATTTTTATGTCCGAATAGGTCAATCAAGAAATAGAAGTTAAGAGTCAAACACCACGAAATATTCTCACGGTTATCACTTAAATACTCAATTACAAATTGCCTATTGTTCCCGGTTACTATGACAGCTCGCGACAAGTAATTTCGGGCATATCAGACAATTTTTGGTTACAATTAGCATCTTCTCTGTGTCAAGCTTTTCAATTACCTTAATGAATCACACATTCCGATAGTGACATTACTATACAATACAGAAATATAATGAGGACTGAATGCTCCATTGATTACTGTGTTATTTAGTGTAAATACACAGATTTGATTAGACAATTCATTGAAATGTGTATTACCATCTTTCTGCATGATTTGTACCTGTCACGAATTTTGATTTAATAATGGAATTCCTTTCACGTTAATTATTGTTTGAATCAATGTTTGGTTTGAAGTTTTCTCTCAAGTGTAACGGATTCATTATCGTGTATTGTTGTCGAGTGCCCAATAGGGTAACTGGTTACAGGTGTCACAGAATGGTCGAGTGCATGTTTTCTAAATAGTAATTTAGCTTTTATGCATGAGTTTAGACAGGTCTAAAACAGGGTTAATTTAGATTGAAAAATTAGATTAGCTAGTAAGTGAAAAAAAAATCAGCTTTGGATTTTATAAAAAGTAAAGAATTCGGTAGCAATTGAAAATGTTGCGGTTGTAACTCTAGATTTATCTCGCCAATGACATGACTATATTATAATCACCTGGAGGGGATAACAGATAAGGTGAAAGCAACGACATGGAAAGAATAGTAGAGTGTATAGCAAGGAGAGGTAAGAAGGTATGGGAAGTTGCGAGGTAGGAAAAAGAGACAAGATAGTAGAGAAGAATGATGCAAGGGATAGAAAATGGACAGTAGAAATGATAAGTCTGGAGAGTAAGGGTGGTTAGCTGATACAGGGGAATAAGAGATGATGGAAAACATGGGGAATATTAGAGTAAATGCACGAGCAGAAGATAGCGCTGTGGAAGAGCTTCGAGTGACGGGGATAGCGGAGACGGTACTGAAAGGATTGGGGATGAAGAAGAAACACTATACGAAAGGAAGAATAGAGAGAATTGTATTAGACGACAATTAGTATTAAGTGAGAGTTTGAAGAAAGTAGTAGTGCGTCAGTGTAGGCATTAGATAGCGGACTACGGGGTATTATCTTATATTGAGAGATACTCATTGTACCTCCGTGCAATGCTTCGAATTACAGTACTCCGAAGACTTTATTACGGGTTTGCAACTGTCCATATGTTTAAAAAAAAAACAATTGGATTTAAAAAAAATTCATAATTAGCCTCAGTGGTCAAATAAAATTGTAGAGAATTCCCTCCCGTGAAGTAGACCTATGAAAAACGTACTATTTAAATTAGCAATTTTGATACACATTTGATTAAAATTCGGTAGCAATTCAAAACATTCAGTAGACTCTTGATTCGTCGGGCAAAATAATGACGACTAAAATGGTGTGATAATACATGTAATAATAAAATAATCATATTGAAAAATAAGGTACAATTGATCCAGCTAAATTATCCAAGGTTCCTCAAGACCACCGAGCATTGCCTAATTTTTCTAGATTTGGCAACGCTGACTGCTTGAAAAATACATGTATATACGATTTGATTTGATATCACGTGCAGATGCCTATAGTGCAATATCAATAGGTAACATAATGATTTGATGCAAATTGAATTGTCATCTACAAATCCCTTTAGTGGCAGCCACACATCCAATACAACAGCATCCGAAGATTGAGCTATCTTGCAATAAAAAAATATATATCATTATGCTCTTATATATGTTTTTATGACCTATATAGAGAATTGGACTAATTCAATAAATACGTGTCACACATGGAAGCTATCAGGAATAATAAGAATATTGTGGAACATTTATTATCAATTTACACAAATACCTCACAGTAGATCTAGTCATTGTCTATTATATATAGGGTATTATATATTTATAATGTGTTTATTATTTGAGCCTCCAACTCATAATAAGAATATATTTTTCATTGAATCAAAAAGTTTCTTTTATTGACCACCATTGCCTTAATAACCTACCAACAGTGGAAAAGGACTTTTAATTCCACATTACACATGGAATTATTCCCATCCTCGCATAATCATATTTGTATTCAAATGTTGTTTACAGTATTTATCATTTTGTAATACACCCGGGTGCCAAATATCCGTAAGATTGTATCCTGCATTGATAGTACATAGTCACCGAATGATATAATCTGGAATCAACAACACCATCAGAGTGTCCAACAGCTGCACTGTAAATGGTGATTGAGAGAAACTAACATTGAAACTGCAAACGCAATTGGTGCCTAGCTCTAGGGCACTGCCACACTGATGGTGGTTTTGATTGATTGGCAGTCTGAAAGGGTTAAATTATAGCCTGACAGTGTCAAGAAGGGGGATGGATAATAAGAGTTGAGGGGTTAACATTATTCCCCATCCCCCAGTAGATAACAATACCCCAAGTATCTGGTCATTGATAGTTAAGACTAATATATAGTACTAGCTAACCATTTATTTTGACAACAAATCATTTTGCTGTGGTTGATTATTGTACAGATGTTTGTGGCTTTATGACCATCTTGAGACAGTACATTGTTAATGTCAAAATCGTCTTAAAGAATATTGCTACTAATTACAGTTGTATAAAGCTGCAGGCAAAACTGTGATGGTGAATTGTTCACCTTTTGTTTCTTAGACTTCTTCAGCTTTCATATTCCATTATTCACGCAAAGTCAAGGTGTCCTGAAGAATTGGTGCTGATTTTAAAACACTATTGAAATTTAGGCAGAGTTAAGGAGAAAAAGTACACTGAATAAATTAAATTTTACTTCAGATGAAATTCGAAATACTCGAAATATCTCAGGAAAAGCAATTATCAGTTACTAAGATATTTTGAAGATATCACCCTGAAAAGGACAATTAACCATATTTCCAGGCCATTAGTGTTCCATTCATCATAATACAACAGTTCACCACATTGTGAATTTTTTTATCTTTAAGAAGCTCGCTATCCTATCTTATTGTATCAAGATTTACTTAGAGCCTTCAGCCTATTGTTTATTTTGTCTTAAAATATCATCGACAGGTCCAATATGACCTATGACCCTATCACTAGAATTGACACGAAGACGCAGTAGGTGGCAACAATACAACTATCCCAGGTGTCTTACTGGTCGGCTAATGATAAAGAGGTTTTAAAGAGACATCACCTGGGATCTCAGACCAAACAACAATATCGCTCATTGTCTTTTGAAGGACAGGTCATTTCAGACAAAATATGTATTGGTGTAAAATATTTAACGTGATGCTCTTTATCAATTTAGTCCATTTATTATGAGATTAAATTTAGCATTGAGAGGATTATCTTTTGGTCGACCGTTCGATTATATCCGTTATTTTCCTAAATTGTTTAAGACAAATTAATTCTTGTGACCTTGGCCAGTGCTTCTATAGGAGAGTATCTTATATAACACCCATCACAAATTAATAGGACTGTGTGTGTGTAACATATTTCATGTGATACACTTCATCAAGAGCTTTTACTAACTATTGTCAATGTCATTGGATCTTCATCTTTTTAGAAACCTTCAAATTGCGAGCAATTCCCTTTTCATCAATTGGTAAAGGGCACATTGAATCAAAATACCCTTTATTAGCAATTTGGCATACAATTCGCATAGTTCATGTTGCCCCTATTATTAAACTCATTCTAACTTCATAACAGAATTCCAATTAGTTTAAATCCTATGATATTTTGTAACGTTATCATGTTCTTTCTGTTAAGACCTAATTTCCTATGGGTTGCATTTTTTTCAAAACTTCAGTTGTTTTTGTTCAATGTTCCTCTAACAGCTTCCATATTATAGTTTACATCACTACACGTAAAAAATCATTAATTATATTGTATATAGTTGAAATATTAATTGAATAGTGTTGTTATTCTTGTTAAAGATAATGATCAGAGAGAAAACTGGATAAAGTTTATTCTGAGCTAATCGATAAGGTCGGTTGGTCGGTCGCTATGTGTTCCTGGCTATTCAATTCTTCTTTTCGTGCCTCCACTTGTTTCTCTACACCTGGCAGACGATCGATAACTTCTCTCCTTTTTCATACACAAATGTTTTGTCCTGTTTGTGGGGAATCAATTATTGATTTGAAACGCCTGTCAGTTTCACGTCACTTCAAACCATCTAATGGCTCATATTTTCCCTCCAAATTATACTTCATTTTCAGTCTTGTCTGGCACTCCAAGCCAACCATTACTAGGCTATGAAAAGTGAATTGATTTTTAAGCAATGTTATGGTGGTGTATTGAAAACGATTAATTTAAAAAGTACAGTATAGTATAATTATCAGTCAAGCTAAACGATTTTAGACTTATCATAGATCAAATAGTATGGAATATAGCCAATATTATAGTATCTATTTCAAAACTTGGCAATATTCTTTGATGACTCCCTGAAGAATGACAGGTTTATATTTTATCATTTTTATTTTACACACTGCATCTTAAAGCAGCTTTCTGTATCATTTTAAAATTTAAATTATATTCCATGCAAAACGTATCGACACTGCTATCTTGCTTACAGGATAGGGTTCGATTTCAGCATACATATCGAGATAATTCCTTTAGATTTTTTTTTAATCCGATTTATCGTTTAGTCGGAGGCAGGACGCAGGTCGGAGAAAAAAACTAAAAGCGCCAAGTTATTCTTATTGGAAACTAAACGAGCCCAGTGTGCTACAAGTTATAAAAGCACGTTTAAGTTCCTTCGATGAGGTGAATCCGAAAGCAGTATGCTAATTACCTTTCTTCGGTTGTCCAAATGGGAGCAGAAACGCAGACCGCAATGCTCAAATAAATAACTGACAAATTAGCATCAGTTTTCTCAAAACTCAATTCGATACGTACGTAAGATTATGTCGACTGTCGAAAGGTACCTAATTATACTCTCTAGATAGTTTTGTTTTTTTTACCGTAACAGTTTTTAAAGATATAACCAGTGGAATAAAAAATATAAAGAAATTGGTCATACACTTCCAAAATCCCCCAAAAATACAAAATAAATTTTAAAAGCAGCTATTATTTTTCGGAAAAAAATAAGTTCTATGTTTTGACTCAAATTATGCCCTCATAATAATATTTATAATAATATATTGATTAGTGATAGTAAAAAGATAAAAAGACAATAGATCTCTTTGTCTATTAGCTAGGAAACAAGGAATCAACTGAAAGTTTTTAAATATTTAATTAAAATCAGTTTACCATCTGGTACCTCTATATCAACAAAGACATTTATTAAGAACAAAGCTCTATTATAGTTTGCTCGTGCTTTACACGTGAAAATAGGTGTATAGTGAGTAGCATATTGTGCACGAACCACCTGGCAGGACTTGCAGATGGCACAGAATAAAAGAATGATAAATTTAGACAATGGTCTTTGAAATATTCTATGGTAGTTGACGTATTGTCTTCCTGTTTATAAAAGATGGCATCATCTGTATGTGATGTTTTGTTTCGATCATTTATTGCAGGTTTTCGAGAATTTTAAACACCTTTATGAAAACGTACACACCTTTCCCTAGCACTACAGAGTTGAAATGTCGAGACACGAAAGAAGAATTTGAAAAACATAGCTGACTTAATAGGTTACTAGAAAGAATCCGCGTACTTTTTATGTATTGCATTTACATTATTATTGCAGTCGAATTCCCTTGGGTACAGAATGTCATAACGTTGCAAAAAAAAAAAAACTTAAAGGATAGATTCGTCATTTTCAGGATGTGATTTGGGTCTTAAGTATAATATGTAAACAGTATTCAGAAATACTAAAATGTACACAAATCGGATAATTTCTCTAGTACCTCAATCTAGGAATTTCAACTTCTATTTCTATACATGTCTTTTCTATATTTTCACTATTAGTGATCAGCTAAGCTAAACAATATCCGTTTATGAGACTAAGGTACTATTGGTCAAACGGATGGCGAACCTGTCCCTGTAACAAACCTTCATAGTAAAAAATAAACGACAAAGTAACTTGGGATATCCGTTTACAATGGACCGAACGTTGGAACTCGATATGAATAGCTATAAATGTAGGCCTAATTGAGAGTCAGTCAGTTCTTTTTTTTTCTTTTTTTTTCAGGTCTTCAAGTTTTCCAACAGATAACAGATAATCTAACCAAACCAAACCAAACCAACGACTACCATTCGACTACCAATCAACAAGAAATACCATGATCAGAACGAGTATGGAAGAATGAAGGAGACCGAGTAACTCACGCCACACCATTCAGGGCCGAGTTTCACCGCCATGTCATTCGACCCGACCAGATCTAACGAAGAATCAACAACCAACCCAACAACACCGAATCATCCAATTGATCCAATCCAACTACCAACTACTATGACTACCAACAACTACCTAGTTTGCGATATCAGCATCCGCTGGAAGCGAATGTTAACTGTCATCTACAAACCAACCAGAGTCAGTGTTCAGAAATGACAACGAGAAGTTATGACCAAAGCAATTTAAGGTTAATAACATCAATAGCTAAGAAGTCAAAGATTAATGTAATTATCGCTAGCAGTGAATGAGTTGATACTTAACAGATATTAATTATATTCTACTGTTTATACTATACATGTAATGAGTAATGGGGCCGGATGAGGGGGGAGGGACATAGAGTTAAGATGCTAGCACTAACCATGGGGTATGGTTTTTGAAACTGGCATATAGGTAAAGATGACACAATCGGATTTTCATCTCTGTTTTTCAGATATGCAGAATGGAGGGGTTGACAATGATAAAGTGTTCGTCAAAAATCTCTCGACAGTTGGAAATCAAAATTTGGTCACTGACCTTCCTAAATTTTACTCTTTATTAACCCAATCAGGCATGAGAAATTAGATTTGGACGTTCAACTCCGTTGCGTTCTATACAAAGTGTGATAGTGTATATATTATTTTAGATCATCAACTAGTATATTATTTATCAGTTGAAAACAATGTGTAATATAAATCTATGATGATTATTGATAAAATTCATCGTGTTGTATTTAATTGTACTAGCTAACATCCCCACTGTTCCTGTTTTCCTTCTCTAACTTTCCCGTTGTCATGTCAATAAAGTATACATTCTCATATCGATAAATTTCTTTTTTTATATTTCAACAATATGGTGCCAATAACGTTCTAACATTGATTTTACAGTCATAACTGTAACTTATGGAATTGTCTGATATCGTGACGGATCAAACTTCGCGTACCTAATATACACATGATACAACTTGACATCTGGTTGCATGTATTGATTTCAGACTAACGAGTCAGGCGGTATATTCTACTGAATCAAGGGCTTTTCCCTTAACCAAAACAACTTCTAAGTCTGCTAAAGGCTGTACACGTTAACGATCCCTCAACAATTTGAAAAAAAGTGGGCTGGTGTCACCAATCTTCCAAAAATACGACACTTCATAACATTCCCGTCTTCATTTAGCTATTAACTAGTATCAGAATTGTATAATGTAAAAAATATTCCATTAGAAACGTTTTATTTGATTGGTAATTTATTGATTTTTCTCGCGATTAGTTTTACTTTATCAGAGGTACCCCTATGCTTTCGGACGCGAAAAGTTTAAAGTGTGTGTTCTGATTTTGTTATAAGGTGGAGTAAGTTTATGAATATATTATTTGCGTTCACTAAAATATTTACGAGGGAAAGGTTCGTTAGGGGGAAAACCTGATTTTGGGTTGAAACAGGGGGAGGGGTGCTAGGATGGGGTTTTACATTGACAAACTATTGTCTTCTTTTTTACCAAGTGTTTCGTTTACAATTTATAGCTAAAGGTCATAGAAATTCATTTATCCAACACAGTTTTCTACGACATATAAGTAACGATTTTTTTAATCTTTGAAAACACAGATC
This sequence comes from Lottia gigantea, assembly GCF_000327385.1. Classification (NCBI taxonomy): domain Eukaryota; kingdom Metazoa; phylum Mollusca; class Gastropoda; family Lottiidae; genus Lottia; species Lottia gigantea. The sequence continues at coordinate 962,096 of NW_008710662.1, forward strand.
GAAAATCCTTTGTATTCATATCGGTTAAAAAGCACGCATGTATTAAAACATAGCGCTCTAGACGTTACAATTTTAACTTGAATAATACACGAGTTCTATTGTCTAATGAACGAACTAACATCTGCTTTCAAATATTTTCTATAGGAGATGAAAAATTAATCAGAATTAATGATTTTGTATTGTTATCAATGTTCATAGTGCAGATGCTTCCCTGCTATATTTAATTTGAGACCAGGTGTACTATCAGGTACACAAGCTATTGTTATGACTTAGTTTGTCGCTAATCTCTATTGCCATACCAGTTCAATGGACATAGACATAAAAAATATCATAAACCATTGATAGTTTTCATATCAAAATCATGCAGGTGGAGATGTTTGTTGTGTTGAATATTGATTGTGCATGAAAGTAATTATGTTTGGTCAATCCCAATAAATCAAAATCATATTTTTTATGGTTTCACGAATAGCCTTCAATAAGAGTATTTCTCACATTTGAAAGCAAGCTGAAAGCTGGTAGGCCTACACTAAAAGCAAATCAACAAAATATTGAATCTAAGCGTATACGCATATTGATTGTGACTTGAAGTCGCATCTTCTTGGTTATTTGTTATTTTAACTAACGTAAGATATTCGCATAGGGGGTTGCAAAGATAAATTTATACGAATACGTGGGGTGGTACGTATAATTATGTTGTTACCATGTCTTAGAGGACATTTCAGCGAATAATGGGACCTGTTTGTCTGCTTGGGTTATTTTGACCTGGGATCTCATAACTTGGAATCGTCTGAAACTAACACGACTGATGATACTTCTTCTAGAAACAGACTATTCCAAACGTTGTCAACGTTGAAATATGGGCTCAAAGGCAATTTCCCCCTTTGCAAAATGATTAAAAATGAACGAGCACTACTGAGAGAAGCCAGGCAGACCTCAATTCCAGGACCATGAAACACCACTTCAATCTGGTCTGGTCCCACAGACTTATAGCGTATGGACCACGTGATCACTAAAACACGTTGAAAAATGAGACAATATCCATTATCTTTTATCTTGTCACAAACATCACAAACGTCATTGTCTTCAAAGTACAAAATATGGTATTTTAATTAATAATACACTAGCCAGTTATAGTTTATTTTGATTATAGTGTGATAATTGATACATAGGATATGGATATACGTCACGATATCTACAGGTATAGAAAATTGATAGAAACTATATCAGATTCAGACAAGTCTGATACGTTCTTTTATTACTTCCGTTATAACTTTATATATGGACCTTACGATCGAAAACCATGGGCTTGGGTTCGGGTATCAATTTGGTTTAAAACATTTTTGGCATTGGGTTATAGCCACTGTAGCATATATTTTATCCATAAAAATTAAGATTCATGATCGCTACCGAATGTAAATACTGTTGAAGAATTGACTATAGATTTTATTTGCGGATATTGGTTGATGGACATCGAATTGTCACGTGCTAAATCTTGCATTAATAAACGCAAAAATATCTACATTAAATCCTTAAATAGAAAATATGTTTTACGCCCAATACATATAACGTAAAACAGCTTGGAAGCTGACAGATCTGTGTCCAACAGGTCTAGTTTTTTTTTGCTTTTTTACAGTGCCACATTGTCTTGGATTAGAAATATTTACAACCATATACGGACGAGGATTGGTATCAGGGTTGCGTAGACAGACTCTTGAAAGTATGATTAAGGATTCGGGTTTTTTTAAGAACTTCATACCGCCAGATATTTACTTGGTGAAAGAAGTTTAGAGCCAAAGCCGGACCGATTCTCTACAACATGATAATCTTAAACATGGTTTTAGGTTTAGATACAGGTTCTTACTTTGAGGTCTTCGAACATACAACCCCACATTATCTAGCTGAAGATATTCCACGACCATGATCAATTGACAAGAGCAAGGCTTTTATTTTTCAAACGTAGCTTAAGTGCTTACACGTACGAAGTTAAAAGATCGTATGTCTGAACATTTACGTCTGAGAAATAAGAAATATATCACTCCAAGCAAACCATACAAGAGAAATCGTAAATAACCCAATATATTGAGCGAGACTCTCGATTACAGTTTTAGTCAAATCAAACAGTAAATCAATTCAATCAATGATTAGTTTTTAATTACAAATCAATATAATAAAGTTTAGTTATTTAACCACTGAACGAATTCGTTGCTTGTGCCTGACCGGGATTCTTTTTATATAACGTTACTTGTAATTCTGGTGTTCCAAGCAATTCAGTCAAGCTCTGTCGCGATTTGGATAGGAATCTGCGTTGATAGGCATGTCTTTCTCATCATCTGAGTAGCTAGAAGTGCAATTAGCTATCTTAAATGAGGTGATATTCTTTTGCTTTTGCACGATGATTCAACACAGCAGGCATCGCAAGTCATGGTAATAGCAAATTGTAAATTGGGTGTTTCTGTTACGTTCTATTTATATTTCACGGTTTTAGAACACCCTTTTTCTATCCTAAGTCATTGTGACAATATTTTCTCTATAAATATTTTTATTTCAGTTGATTTTTAAAGTAAGTGATCGTACTATATATGTTATAACTGTTGTCGTTTTTTCACCAATGTTTATAATAGTAAATTTCTTTTCTATCGAAGTCATATTGGTAACATATTGAATAGTATTTTATGTGCTGTTTCATTACACGGTAATGTTTCAGAAGAGTACATTTTACCTTTATATATATCGTGATTCTTAATAATTACTGGCTGTGTTTTGTTGTTTTTCTCAATGTTGCAACACAAAATATTACTTATATCGTATTATAAATCTGAATAACTTCTTTATTGTGCTCTATTATTTCTTTCCAGGGTTAATTATAGTACATTATATTTATCGTAATTCATCACAATGTATTACTAAGCTCTTACAATAGTTATTTTAACCTTTATAGTTAGGAAATCTGTGAGTGATTTTAAAACTTCAGCAATAATTGTCCATTTGTCTTTCAAGCTGCAGTATAAGCCTGGCTTTGTTTCCTTGTCGTGGTGAAAGATAACACGTGTTACTCGCGCCAAAACTACAGAATCTGACTGAAGATAGCATTCCTAACAAGTCATCTCAGCACGCTACGAGATGATATGGTTTAAAGTACAGCCAGTCTAACAGGTGGTAGGCACCATAAAGAAACCAGAGACTGACTCTTGTTAGTTAATATTGTCAGAAATGTGATCTCTGTATTAATTTGTTATTCATGTATACGTGGGGAGAAGGTTAAAGAACCACTCTGTGTGTAACATATTATAATAATATTATACCAATAACTGTGAACAGTTGAATGAAAGAAAAAATGCTACTTCAATCATTCGAAATAAGAATTTATATTGCTTTGAAGCGATTCGCCCGACATGAGCAAAACTGCCAAAATTTAAAAATTGCCGATAAGCACAAAGTTCCATATAATTATTATAGCCAAATATCCATAGCCAAATTCGTATGATCTTTTTCAAGTTATTTAATAGTCTCCATAGATCAGATAAAAGGTCTGAAACAACTTCATACCGAACAAAGGCATCATCAACTTCTAAATAACCATCTATGATTCGTATTGTGAAGATAATTGTAAGTCTGTAGTTGAGATGAAGAATGTATAGAAAGAGATACAGAACATACCAAACTCTACATGATAAGTACAATAATCTAATAGTTTCTCATATATACAAATAATTCATTTACCTTTAAAAATATGGCTAGTTAACCTGTAAAAACAAATTGAAAACTCATATTTTCTAGAACTGACCGCAATATTGCCTTGATAAGATACAAAGTGCTTATTCTGGGTAATGTTATGGTAATTATACAAACTAATAGGCACAGCGTCCAGAATCATCTTTAAAATGATTGGATCCAATAAATAACAATTTTTTCCCGACCAACTTGTAAACACAACACGTTGGTAGGTTTGTCCAAGACTTCTTTTCCGACGCGAAAGTTTAATTTGGTGTCAATATAGGCTAATGTGTATCCGGGGCAAGCTAATAGTACAAAAGTTACAATTTTTGATAGCCAGACAAAGATCTATTAAGTTGTCCACATATGAACAATTCAAACAGATAACTATAGTAGGCCTACCAAATGAACTTTTTCGATTGAGTGAAATAAAAAAGAAAATAAACAAACAATCAAATTCTGAGCTAAAGAGGATCTCGGGATAGCATCCCATTTGATTCGTTTCAGTCGCTTTGCGTTATAATACTACCTACCTATTAAACTACTGCGTGGTACTGCGTGGTACTGCGTGTATACTGCGCTTCCTGTTTGCCGACTAGATCAAATTTTGATGAAAGGTAAAATTGGTAACTGCGGGTTACTGCGGCCAACTGCGATTACCGCAGAGTCTACCAGATGCTGCCAAATGCAATAGTTTTTGAAAATCCAGCAGTTGTCATCAGTTTCTGCCAGTTGGAAGGTGCACACGATGAATTTTTTTTTACAATTGTGGGAAATTGGAAGACTGGTTTCAACAGTGACATTATTATTACCCAAGTGCTGTAAAAAAAAAAGTTCTAATGGACAAAGGTTGATTTAAATTTGTCAATACCTATCATTATCAAATATTATAAATAAAGAAATTGATAGATAAATTTACGTAAAAACATAAATGACATCAATGATTGCTGTGAATGAAAATAACTCATAATGATTAATGATATTTAACAATACGTGAACTTGCGTTTTAAAAATTTGCTATGTAACTAATGTAAACAATAACATTCCCAAATTAGTGCAATACTTTTAAACTGTTATTTACGGAATGCAGGGAATATCATATAATGTTACATCTGTTTGATAGAAAACTAAAATAGTTACTAATTAATTTCCAATAGCTAACCAGGACGAGAGCCAAAATAACAACCAAATATTATATAGAATCGTCTATTATAAGCATTCTTCGAGTGTGTTGCCAGGTTTCATCGATGCCAATATGGCACAAGTTGTAATTTGAGAAACGTTTTCTGTACGTTGTTTATATCCCAGATGTCTTATGTAGGTATAAAAAATATTAACCACGATTTGGCAGCACCAGGTAATCTGTAATCCGAAACATTCGTTCAATGTTCCAAATTATATGTACTGTCTCAACTCATGCACCAAAAAATAAAACAACGTTAGGAAAATGATAACGTTTAACGTTCGGATAATGGATGACGTAATTTACATTTATCTTATATTTTGAGATACATTCTAGATTCTTCGGGTTCAGAACGGTTCACTAAAGATGGTACATCAGCCAAACTTTTAATGGGGCTACATATATAAAGATGTATATCAAAGTGGATATGGACTTTTACGTCTTAATTTTCGGGACCAGTCTTACCAATGGATGTACATCATGCGAGAACCTTGCGAGAAATTAAATGAATCAAAAAAACAGTGAATGCTGAGCTAAATAGAAAAGAGTAAATAAAAATATCAAATCTCCGAAGTTACAGCATAATATGGTTCCATGTCAATAGAATGTTTCGGACAAGGTTTAATACTGCTGGCTGGTTTTAAATCGTGTATATTTATGGTAAGAAGACAACTGACAATATACATAACAATTGTAGAGTAATAATATGTACAAGAAAGTCAGTATGAGGATGTGTACAGGCATGTATTGAAAATATTTGACATACTACTGTTAGAGATAAACAAGTGGTTTTGTTGAAAGTTTTTGAGATAGTTACACTAATAATAGCTAAAGAGATATAGTTAATAATGTTTGTTTTACAGGAATCACGGGGTGCACATTTTCTTCTTTCAATCAGAAACTATTACAGAAATAATCTCAACACAGACACTAATATACAATCATCTTGTACTGTCTACAATCATGATAATAATATAAGTTACAGAGACAACCAAATTACAGAGTTATAATATACAATCATCTTTTTCTGTCTACTATCATGTTGAAATATTAATAATATAAGTTACAGAGACAACCAAGTTACAGAGCTATAATATACAATCATCTTGTTCTGTTTACAATCATGTTGAAATATTAATAATATAAGTTACAGAGTCAACCACGTTACAGAGTTATAATATACAATCATCTTTTTCTGTCTACAATCATGTTGAAATATTAATAATATAAGTTACAGAGACAACCAAGTTACAGAGTTATAATATACAATCATCTTTTAGTGTCTACAATCATGATAATAATATAAGTTACAGAGACAACCAAGTTACAGAGTTATAATATACAATCATCTTGTTCTGTCTACAATCATGTTGAAATATTAATAATATAAGTTACAGAGTCAACCACGTTACAGAGTTATAATATACAATCATCTTTTTCTGTCTACAATCATGTTGAAATATTAATAATATAAGTTACAGAGACAACCAAGTTACAGAGTTATAATATACAATCATCTTGTTCTGTCTACAATCATGTTGAAATATTAATAATATAAGTTACAGAGTCAACCACGTTACAGAGTTATAATATACAATCATCTTTTTCTGTCTACAATCATGTTGAAATATTAATAATATAAGTTACAGAGACAACCAAGTTACAGAGTTATAATATACAATCATCTTTTTCAGTTTACAATCATGCTAAAATAATAATATTATAAGTTACAGAGAAGTTCCAGAGACAAACAAGTTACAGATTTATAATATACAATCATCTTTTTCAGTTTACAATCATGTTGAAATATTCATTATATAAGTTACAGAGACAACCAAGTTACAGAGTTATAATATATACAATCATCTTCTGTTGTTTGCAAAATCATGTTGGGATATAAAAATATACAATCATCTTGTTCTATTTACAATCATGTTGAAATATTCATTATATAAGTTACAGAGACAACCATGTGAAAGAGCAAAATCATGTTGAAATATAAAAATATACAATCATCTTGTTCTGTTTACAATCATGTTGAAATATTAATACTATAAGTTACAGATACAACCAAGTAAAAGAGTTAGAATATACAATCATCTTTACAATCATGTTGAAATATATACAGAAATTAGTTATGGAGTTACAATATACAATAAGTTTGTTCTATTTCGGAGGCACTCGCAGCTTCTATTTGCACCTTTCGGAATTCTCGAAACAAGACTGGATTTTGACATAACCATTTTGGCTTAAACAATCTTAACAAAGGGACTCCATATAATATTCTGATCTGATCTGATCTGAAAAGTTTTTCAAATTTACAGGAATCACGGTCGGTCGGAAACGAACTTATGCAAATATACGCTAGAAAACGTTTTGAATTTATTATTTGTAAGCAAAACAATGCGTATCAATATCATTTTTGTCGTATTGCAGAAACCAGGAAAACATCACGTTCAATTATAACAAATATTTTGATAAACGTTTGTCCTGTTTAGTCTCCCTCGTCAAATAATTCATTATCTTAAATGTATCAAGGGGTTTCAAAGACTTTCTCTGTTCCAGGAACTATGTAGAATAGGAAAGCATCATCCACTTTTGTCGATATTCCAGGAATTAATAGACAAGATACCGAAACACATGGCCTAATAACAATATAGAACAACTTTATCAAATTTAATCAATGATCTATTAACTCATTTGGCTGATATATGCTACATTTGGATCTGTCTATGGTCAACTATCGGTCAGTCGTAGGTCAGTATTGAAGTATTTATTGCAAAAGTGACCTCTCGTTATCAGTATGATTTGTATATTGTGATGTTACAGATGTTGACTTAATTAATGAGAAATTGAACCGGGAAGGTTATTGTATGAAGAAGTCATTAAACTGTATTCAGCCTCGGAGTTTATAGGATTGTATCTTTATATGATTTAGAGAATACAATACAAGGTTATCTGACCAATTAATGTTCAAATGTTACCAGACATCTTTCTTCAAAGGGTACAACTAATCAATATATAAAATATCGCAATTTATTCTTCAAACGTGTCTGAAGAAAAAGCAGTGTATACCAAAAAAAGAAACAATTTAGACCGAGGAGGCGTTCAATACCATCTTATCCTCTCCCTGACCCTTTATACGTTAGTTGCTGGTACCCTTCATACAAAAAATGAAACAAGGATCTTAATGAAAACCTAACGGTGAACAGGCTATAGTACTCCAGGAGACTCTAGTAGCCTTGCTTTATACATTTAGCTTATTCTCACCAGTTAACCACCTGAGAAGCCAACCTCGTCATTGTGGCATAACATGATCACGCTTGAGTAGCCTTTAAAAAGTGAATAATAGGGTAAAAAGGCATGTTTTAGATGGTCAATTTCAAGGGTCGTGTAAAATTCTTTACAAATCGCAAACACCTGGCAATCTTCAATGTACTGCAATTTCAACACGAGAAAACATTAGGAAAATACGGTTTATATTGAGTAGATTACGGACGAAACGAATGGCTGGTTTGAACTAGAAAAACATAGAAAGGTAATTAATTCTTTACAGAATTCTCGAGATAATTAAAATGTTAGTCGCCAGCTGTTTATCTTATAGCCATAGATAACGCATGTATCACGACATCGTCTTAGGTTCAAGTTCAGCATTAGCCGGGTGGTTAAAAACTCTTTCTTAGCAATTAAATAATTAATTCAGTTACAAACTGATAGAAATTGTTTTACACATGTAATTGGTATTACAGTTAATCTTGTTTCTAAAGTTCATGTTTAATCAACTAAGTAATGTGATTAATTTGAACGATTTGACGTCGTTACATCAACGTCCGAATTAAGAAAGCCATGAACTCAATTAACTCTTGTCTACCTTTGAAAAGTTTGACAAATTGCTAGGGAAATTTCAGTAACATGCACTTTAGTCAGAATAAGAAACATAAAGAATATCTCTGTTATTGTCACAAATTGGTAGGGAAATTTCAGTAACATGCACCTTAGTCAGAATAAGAAACATAAAGAATGTCTGTAATTGTCACTATCTCAGTCATACATCAGCATCTGTTATTGTAACAGTCTCAGTAATACATTAATATCAAGAATATCTCCGCCATTGTAAACAGTCTCAGTCATTCATAATATAGTAAATATCACGGTTATTGTAAACAGTCTCGGTCAAAAATCAACATAGAAAATATCTCTGTTATTGTAAACAGTCTCAGTTATACATCAATATAGATAATATCACGGTTATTGTAAACAGTCCCAGTTATACATCAATATGGATAATATCACGGCTATTGTAAACAGTCTCAGTTATACATCAATATAGATAATATCACGGTTATTTTAAACAGTATCGGTCAAAAATCAACATAGAAGATATCTCTGTTATTGTAAACAGTCTCAGTTATACATCAATAAAGATAATATCTCTGCAATTGTAAACAGTCTCAGTTATACATCAATAAAGATGATATCTCTGTTATTGTAATACCTCAATAAAGATAAAATCTCTGTTATTGTAAACAGTCTCAGTCATACATCAATATAGGGAATATCTCTGTTATTGTAAATAGTCACAGTCATACATCAATATACAAAATATATTGCAAACAGTCTCAGTAATACACCAACATAGAGAATATCTCTGTTATTGTAAACAGTCTCAGTAATACACCAACATAGAGAATATCTCTGTTATTGTAAACAGTCTCAGTAATACATCAACATAGAGAATATCTCTGTTATTGTAAATAGTCTCAGTAATACATCAACATAGAGAATATCTCTGTTATTGTAAACAGTCTCAGTAATACATCAATATACAGAATATCTCTGTTATAGTGTAACTAGTTTCAATAATACATCAACATAGAGAATATCTCTGTTATTGTGAACAGTCTCAGTAATACATCAACATAGAGAATATGTCTGTAATTGTAAACAGTCCCAGTAATACATCAACATCGAGAATATGTCTGTTATTGTAAACAGTCTCAGTAATACATCAACATTGAAGATATATCTCTGTTATTGTAAACAGTCTCAGTAAAACATCAATATTGAGAATATGTGTGTTATAGTGTAAATAGTTTCAATAATACATCAACATAGAAGATATATCTCTGTCATTGTAAACAGTCTCAGTAATACATCAACATAGAGAATATCTCTGTTATTGTAAACAGTCCCAGTGAGAAACCAACACAGAGAATATCTTTGTGATTGTAAACACGCTCAGTCATATATCAACATAGAGAAATTGTTAACAGTCTTAATGGTAAATCAGCACAGAGAAATCTCCATCAGTGTAAAAAGTCTGAGTCATAATCAGTAGAGAGAAAATATCTGTAATTGTAAACAGCCTCAGTCATAAATCAAGAAAGACAATTTCTTTGATTGAAACAGTCTCAGTCATAAATCAACAAACAAAAAACAGGAAAGAAAACATTAAATCAAAATTCTCTTCCAATTATGCAAGCACCTTGGATAATGCATCTACATCAAAGATGCTTGTTTGGAAGTTTGAAGATAGTATCTAAAATGATAGTATGATAATAAGAAAAATGTAGTCGAAGGTAAATGTTGGACGCCCCTTTAAATTTTTATCTTGACCTTGCAGGGTTCACACCTGTAATTATTCGGCAGGTCAAAGCGGTCATATATCATAACTTCTTTTTGAACTCATCATAACCCGTCACCTCCAGGTGACAGATCGCCGATTCTCGACCACTTGTTGAGATTATTATGATGTGTAAAAGATGGTTGAGGGATTAAAGGGGATAATTTTCACTCGACAGGACACCGACAACTGATCCATGATCTTTCCACCTGTTTAAATCTTAAAACTACTTGATAAAGACTTAAACTACCCTGACTAAACCTGTATGGGTCACCACGTATTTTACCACAGTAATTTGTCGGCGTGTATGTGCAACATGGATTTATTGGAGAAATTTTACCGTGCGTCTTGTATTATTTAACAATAGAAATAATATCAACTATTGTAAAGGATAAAAAAGAGCCGCGGGGTCTACTGAGTTGTAAATAGAGGCATGAGAGCTGAATACAAGTACAGCTTTTCAATTGAAAAGAATAGGTCTTGTTAAAAGAATGTACTCAATCAGATGACAATGTAGAGAATGGTGACCTGCTGGCGACGTAGTGTAAACGTAACAATTGTTGATCTACTCGTCGTGTTAGGATGAACACTAATTCCTCGACCGCACGGCGCCAGTGTGAATAATAACAACAATAATTTCAAACAATATCTATCGGTATGCGCCCGAGCATAACACACATACACAGACAGAAAACCTGGCGAACGGGATCGAATTTCTGAACTAACCAACCGCGAACACTACATTTATTGTCACTTTCAAACAGTCCGTGTACACTTGTTGAAGTGATATAGATGAGCCCGGGGCACGGCCATGAAAAGTAAACAGTTCAATGGAGAAAAAAAAATATTTGGCTCTCGACCCAATGGGTTATTAATGTCGCACCTGGCCCCAAATTTTGGCAAAGAAATTTAGTAAATATAATTTACTCTTTTCAAGTCTTCCAAGGAGTGTAGAAAATCTATTGTGTATTAAGAAATAAATTGGCTGGTTATGCGCGACTATGATATAATATATAAGTTTTAAATAGTAAGATATTTAACCACCTGGAGCGTTTAATAAACATCTGGTTTTAAGTTATTTACCAAACTAACTGTATTCATATTGTACATTATAACACAGGATTTCCTGCCCTACAAACATCTTTATGATTAATCAGCTTTTGTGCAATATTGTATCTCTTTTTTTTTTCACCCAACACCTGACTAGTATAATGTACATTCGTTCTGATTGTTAAACGTTTAACGTTTGACCTTTTATGGGAATTCGGTCGCCAACTGCGTTTTTATTGCATTACACACAACAGTTTAAAACATACTTTACCATTACAATTAGGAATGTATAATTTGAAAGGCGAATATTGAAAAAAATTGCGACGCGTGGGGGAATTATCCTTGCTAAACATTGCCATTCTTAGGTCATAATGAAAATTCTTATTTTGAATTGATATTTCTGTAATTTCATAAAAATTCGTCAGCGGGGGATTGGAAAAAATTCCGCGATTTAGTGTGAAAAGGAAGAAAAAGAGAGGAAAACGTGGAGTTATGAGGTTTCAAATGATATCCTGGTTGTAATTTTTAATTATGAAGTCAGTAATTGTATAATTACTTGTAATATCATTTACTTGGACCAATAACACGTACATATTTATATTATATACATACAATTAAATAACCGTGTAAATATGACACAGATATTTTTGGTTAATAATGAGACAAGATTACCACCTGTTACACTGCGTCATCTTTATGTATTATTATTCTTTTCTAAAGAACCATCTGGGTATAAAATAGGATATTATGAAACAAGACGGCGAACATTTGCTCGATATATTTTTTAATAAAGGTATTGTGTAATGCCTGATTATTCACAAGTATTCAAGTATTATATTTGGAAATAGAATATCCAATTCCATAACCCCTTAATATTCTACACCAGAACTATAATCGAGTGAGACAGAATATTACGTCGAGCAGTGCTCCATTGGGTTTACCTGCAGTCGTAGTATATGAAGGCGTTTGAGGTTACAGTTCTGCGTAGACTATTTTTACTATTCACATGTATTCTTGTTATCCCCTTCTTGATATTCGGAAATAGTATACATCTTGTAAAACCCCATTCTATAACCCCTAAATATTCTACACCAGAACTAAAATCGATTATTACGTTGAACACGTTGTGTTATCTGTAGTTTAAAAACGTTCGAGGTGGCATTTCTGACTTTAATCTAATATTCCACATTTTTAGTTGGTCCTTATTTCAGCTGATTTTAAAATATTATTGCGAATACTCCAAACTTATGTTGCTTTTACCTAAACTAGCCGCTTGGACATCATTAGAACACCATTTAATATGTTCAACATTGTTCATGATAATTTATATTCAAAGTTTTTCAGAGGCCCAATAACGCCCGTTCCAGATTTCTTGTAGTGTTTTCAGTTAAAATAGATCCATCAGTGCACAGAGTTAGCAGGTTTCGGACTAAGCTTTCAGGTGGTAAGATTAAAGGTTCGAGTTGTAGTTGTTATCTCATGTGAAGATATTTTGTATCGTCTGTATCTAATAACCAATTAGTTAGCAGACAAATTCTATCTCTTGTTAAGGGGTGTTCCTTCGGGACACTACTTGAAACTTCAACTATATAAGATCAAGTGTTTAAAATAGGACATTAAAAATGGTTCAGACTATTTGCTGTACACATATCATTTATATTAACACATATTGACTCCAGATTGTTGAAAACGTCTCATAATTCAACAAAAAGTGGTTTTCAACTCGTTTCCCAGGCCTTGTTGTTAAAAGGAGGGCATTATCAAACTTGCAAATCTGTTTTACATTTGATATTAGTCAATAGACTTTGAAGGAACATATATCTGATGCTAAATAAATATAATACGATATTCAGAATAAACAACAGTTTATATTCAACGTAACAAAATTCTCTTACAAAAACAAATAGGGACAGTAAAGAAAAAAAGTTTTCCAATCTTTTATAAAGAAACATAAAGAATAACAGCTAGTGTGTGGGGACAGAGTGAATATGATCTAGGGAAGAACTAAGTTCATCTATGTTACTCGATATGCAAATTGATTCTTATCAGTCGGATTACATTCTAATGAAAGATTTTGTGAACAGTTAAATATTATGAAATGCGGTGGGTAGAATGAAGCTGTCACAGTGGTTCATCTAATTTACATAAACCTTGTGCGTTTAAAACAAGATAACATATCATCATGCACAAAGGCTGGAGTTGAAGGCCTCCATGAAAATATACAGAACAATATTATTCTTGGCCGAGTCTAGTCTTGAATGTTAGACAGATGATACTAACATAATGACATAATAATTTTGTAAGAAGAATATCTCATTAAAATGTGTCGGATAATTAATACTATTGAAACCTCTTTTAACGACCAAAAAAATATCGATTACTATTCAAAATATGACAAAATGAAGTCATTACGTATTATATCATGCAGTCTAATTCAATTTGCCAGAATGAAGATTTACGATCTATCCTTAAAATTAAGCTTATGAGAAATTTATAGCACCGGATTTTCTAAAATGCGAATATATCGTCATCATATTTAAAAGAATCATTAACATGAAATGGAGAATGAACCACTTTGCGCGGAGTTAGCTGTAATCCTACACCAACTAACGTGGCCCAGCTGGTCTGTACAATCTTATCTCGACTATTGTTAAATTAAGACTTTATCGACATGTACGTTATCTGTAGGTGACAAGCCCCGAAGTCTCGTCGGCCAACCAGATGGTTTACACGCCTAGCAGAAATTTGTGTCGATAAGATAATTAAAGCTAAAAGGACTCCACCAAAGTCAACAATACACTATACGATCCTTGACATGAAATTGAACAAGTAGTGAAATATAATCCATAAGAAATAACAATAGTGTATAAGAATAAGAAATTTAAGATATAAGAACTTGGTTTGATTTGAAATTTACAAATAAATTATCACAGTTTAAGAATAAAACATAAATTTTATAACAAAATACATAACAAGGCGACACCAAAAATAGAGCATAGCGATTGCCCCAAGTGGTATCCTAATGTCTCCGTCTAGCTCGTCCCTCTGTTTGAATTGTCTGTGTACACATATCAACACATTCTGCAAAATTTGTAGATTTTTGGTTATCGTCTGCTAAACTAGATAAAGCCATAATATAACTAGAAGCAATTCGTAATATAGCCAATTTAGATAGTTTTTGATTATATGAATAGGAGGGAACAGCACGTCTTAAACTGTCAAAAGCAGCACTTATGGTATGGACACGAGACCTCTCTCTGGCATTAGCTTCCACACGTCTTTCACGAGTCATATTTTTGTAATTTTTTCGGTTTCGCTTACCACTCGCATCACAGAACATAGAATCGTCCTCCTGACAGTCCTCACTGACACTACAAGTGGCTGAAGTCGGTTCAACATTGCCAGGATGTTTGGACATTTTTTCACTTTTTAAACCATTTACAAGACTAGGGTCTAACATTCGGGGTATTAATCCGTTATGAGCTAAATTAGGTTTTCCATAATACAAATTAGGCATGATACAGTTAGAATGGACTCCTTTATAAAACTGAGACAGGTGGTTCATTTCATCACGACGAGATAATCCTTGTGAAGTTTCATCAATATCCGAATTAAATGTATTACACGGTTCCGGTGTGTCCGGAGGATCCTCTTGTGTCGGTTCATAGTCCTCACTCCCTGATCCTCCACTGTGAGACATAGCACTACCAGGACTGTCTGGACAAAATCTCTTAATACTAAAATCACTCCGTCTTCTAGGTTCACTAAGTTTCCTTTTATTTTTCCTAGGTGTATCCGAAGGTGAGATCAATTTCTCCGGGGAGCTGCTATCCGGTGACAATGTTCTGTGCTGGACACTAGGTGTTGGAGAACATGGTGTTTCACAGGTGGATAATAAGCCCGCCATCGTTGAGCAAGTGATAGAAACTGCCAGCTAGCTATATACCCTGTTTACACTATCACGACTGAGCCACTAGGCGGCCAGATGTTAAATGTTAAAGAATTCCTTGGATGCGTGTTATTTATTGACTAATCTCATTCAGATGGCTATCTTTCATAGAGGCAATTGAGGCGAGATATAAAAATAGACTCGACTAACTAGGTCCTGTCCGTTCGCTCACACAACTAACAATCGTCTGCTAGCTTTTCCGATCTCGCACAGCTTTTAACATTTCATCTGCTACACGTAATTAGAATATGAAAATTAGAAGTCGGCTGTTTATATGGTGGAGTGTATAATAGCGATACCAGGTGGTTGAATACAGGCATTTTACTTGTTCTCGCTTCTATTCAATATGTGATCTAATGCTTGAGTTAGGAGTAGAGTCCATTTATTAATGGGGTGTGAACAGCTACCACCCTCATTAATATCCTTTATGATTATTTTCATATTGAAATAATGGTAGTTTGTAAGAAAGCAATCAATATAATCAATCAATCATTAATCAAATGACAAAAAATAATAGTAGTAAATCAAGCATATTGTCAATTTGTAACCTGTGGCCAGAATGGATCGAGCTATGAGATTTTGATCATTTGCCAGATTTTGAGTAACATCTGGACAAGAAGAAAATATAGTCGAATATGGCATGGCGTCAAATATTTTAATTAAAAGCTATTTGGCTTTTTGCCACAGATGCTATATTATGGAGTGTTATTTATTTTGGCTGACGTAAACATGGCGACATACAAACTCATACAATTATATATTTCTAAACCACCTGTTAACGTCTAAATATATCAATAATAATGTGGTATTGGTACATACTGGTAAAATGGAATGCTGCTATTGAACAATGCCCAACGGACAGGTCTAACGGAGACACTAAACAGAATGATCAACTATTCCAATCATCCTGCTTTTGTTAAGATTATTCAGTCATCAGTGCATCTGCAAGTTAAGATGACAGGTGCTCATGTCATAATGATCCTGACAAAGGTCACAAATGTGGTAAATAGCGGAAAAATACTTCATTAACACTAAAGCTTTAAAAATTTACAAATTGAAAAGTGCTGTTCAAACGGAAGTATGAAGATAACATGCGGAGAAATCGGTTAACATAACAGAAATCCTTAAAAACAAATGCAAATCGTATGAAAGTGGAAAACATGGTTTTATATATTACACAAATCTAAAAAATAAGATAGTAAAGATTAATGAAAATAACGATATTCTTATCAAAATATAAACTTCGCCTGCATTTTGATTGTACAAAAAGATAAGATTTAGAATAAGGCGTCACCTGGTTTACTTTCTGTTTTAATGATGCAAAAAAATAAAAAACCAAAAACACCACAGCAATTTAATAAGAACAAGGTGAAATATAGAAGTAAAGTATACTTGTTACACTCTGTAAAAATCAGTACGTGCTCAATTACACAGAGAATATAAATATAGAGTTCTAATAAAAATATTATTTGTAGTATTCTTCTCTTTTTCCAAAAAGCACAGAGATATCCAGCTTCGACACGTTTCTAACAAAATGTAGGTGAGGGACCGAACAGAGGCGAACCCTAATAAAAGTCAGTTTTAAGAATTTCGACGTGTCAGTTGTTTCATGACAGTCAGCTTACGGATTTATAAGTTGTTGTATTAGTTCTATAGTTTTAGAATTGTCAGAAGATTAGTTTTAGAATCATCAGTTGTTTGGTTTTAGAAGTGTCAGTTGTTTGGTTTTAAAAGTATCAGTTGTTTGGTTTTAGAAATGTGAGTTGTTTGGTTTTAGAAGTGTCAGTTGTTTGCTTTTATAAGTGTCAGTTGTTTGGTTTTAAAAGTATCAGTTGTTTGGTTTTAGAAATGTGAGTTGTTTGCTTTTAGAAGTGTCAGTTGTTTGGTTTTAAAAGTATCAGTTGTTTGGTTTTAGAAGTGTCAGTTGTTTGGTTTTAGAAGTGTCAGTTGTTTGCTTTTAGAAGTGTCAGTTGTTTGGTCTTAAAAGTATCAGTTGTTTGGTTTTAGAAATGTGAGTTGTTTGGTTTTAGAAGTGTCAGTTGTTTGCTTTTAGAAGTGTCAGTTGTTTGGTTTTAGAAGTGTCAGTTGTTTGCTTTTAGAAGTGTCAGTTGTTTGCTTTTAGAAGTGTCAGTTGTTTGCTTTTAAAAGTATCAGTTGTTTTGTTTTAGAAGTGTCAGTTGTGTGGTTTTAGAAATGTCAGTTGTTTGATTTTAGAAGTGTCAGTTGTTTGGTTTTAGAGGTGTCAGTTGTTTGGTTTTAGAATTATCAGTTGTTTGTTTTTAGAAGTGTCAGTTGTTTGCTTTTAGAAGTGTCAGTTGTTTGGTCCTAAAATTGTCGGTAGTTTGGTTTTAGAAGTGGCAGTAACCTGATTTTAGAACCAACAGTTGTTTGGTTATACAGAGCAATGAGCGTTTCATGTCTAATTTGGGGCATCATTCTAATATTTGAATTGTTCATTTTAAGAACCCCAAAGCATCAAAGCATCCAGGTGGACTATTCTTGTAAATGAAACCGTTATAAAACACTGTCAGTTTTGCTTAATGACACAGTAGGCACATTTAAAATTTAATTTTTTTTTTACTCTTATCTTATCTAAAATTTTTATCTTTAAATTGTTACACCCTTTTACTTATCAGTACTTTACATACGTCAAGATTTGTAGTAATCTAAATACTATTCTTATTTTTACTACATTTGTTACAAGGACAGCAGTTCAATATATTTTAAAAGGCTGGCTTCTTGGGGTTTTTTAATGAGGTATATTCGTAGGTGAATAAGATGAATTCTTTAAAAAAAATATCTTTAAAGGATTGGTAATGAATTGATAAACTCGTCCGCAGAGTGGATGCAGGTGTTCAGGAAGATGAACATACCGAAGGCACCCGGGACATAGGTATTACGTGTAGTATGAAAAGGCCCTTTATTTATATAGTTTCAAATTTTTACTTTTTAATTGACATACAAAATTTATCTGAATAAACAGTATCTTTTAATATGTTTAGATATGAAAAATATTATTTATGCATCTGCTTACATAAGATGGACAGTAAAAAATATTTGAAATTCAAACAAATGAAGATTAGTCTCGACAACTTATAGTGGGATGATTTGAAGGTAAACACGCGATTTTTCAATCGAGTGACTCTGAATGGGTTTCAATGGTTTTTGGTGGGTAAATGTAAGTAAAATGTAAAAAGAGAGTGAATATAACCATAGGATAATTGTGATGAAAATATAAAGCCCTGTGTCAAACCTATTTTGATATGGCGAGAAAAATGCAGTCGAGGCGCCAGCCGGTCGCGTGAAGTTAAAAAGAGGTCAGAATGTCGCCAGTGTGTACCTACTCCACGTAAATTAAATTTACTGGTGTGACATAATATAGTGGTTTACACAATTTATATTATCATTCATTCACACACATAGCTGTTTACCCTTATCAACTTTTATTTGAATTCAACAAAATTAGCATATCCTCAAATTTTAACCGTTTTTTTTTCTACGAGGCATTGTTTAAACTACATGCTTTATTTTCACTGACAGCTTATCTCACATTCAATAGATTATAATATAAATTACACGTAAACTCTGAAAATTATTTTTATGGAAAAATATACATGTGTAGATTAAAATTAAATTTGGGAAAGAAACGTTTCAACCTATTACTTTTAACATTTAACAATATCATGTATGTATCAAGTAAACAATTTTCGATTTTGGTTTGCATGTTTCTCAAATATGTCCAATTCTGACCCAATTGACAAGCAGTAAAAACAAAATCGGATCGGATATATTAAATTTCAACCATTTACATTTAAGTTCGTTACCCCGATTTCTTGTGAATTTCAACCAAGATGGTTTTTTGGGTGATTGGGTGCTGTATGTCAGACAGCAGTGTTTTTGGAGGAACCTTTTGAATAAAAATTACTGCCTGTAAAGGTTCACGTGGACCAATTATTGGAGGGTGGGATGGAGTGAGTTCTTACTTTTGCTACTTACAAAATATTGTGTGAGAGCAGAGTTTAAAATTGATAAAATGTATTTTTGAAACGTTAGTCGTCTGCCAGCTGACTGTACGATTGGCATAGACCTTTCTTCCCTCCAATTGGAAGAGTCGATGATTTTATCACGTGATTGGTAACCACCTGTAAAGGAGACAATCTATTTGAATCAATAGAGAGCGTGTTAGTTTAATTTTCTAACATCAATTCTAGAGTAACGTTAGAGATCAACAGCCTACAGTTTACCTTTAATGACAAAATAATGATTTTTCCTCCCGTATTTATAGATTTATACTCAAACAGTAATGTAGTTTTAATGTTCAGATAGATTGTTTAAAAACGTAGCGAATATTCAATTCAAAGGTCAATCATAAAGGCAAAGTTAGTGTCTCATGAGTAAGCGGTAAGCAACACCGACCCCCCCCCCCCCCCCAAAAAAAAAAACAAAAAAAAAACAACCTATATGTGAGGGAATTCATTAAAAAATATTCGGGCTGGGACCCTTCGCCCACTAAAAATTTCGTGCTCAAACGTCTGTGATTGATTCGATTCTTACTCGGCTGTCAAGTCTTTCCAGGTTCCGAGAAGGTCATTTCGTTCATTCGAAGACAATCGTTGTCCGGAAACTCGTACATATACTGCAGGGACTACATATGGTTAGCATGGCAAGAATAGCTTAAATTAATTAGCGAAGCATCCTAATCCTTACTGAACACCTGATACCACTCGAAAGCGTGGTTTACCAGCGCGGCATCCCTTTTGAGACTGATAGTTGTGCTGAATTAGTTTGCAGTTCGAATCTGGAACGGGTTGGTTGAAAGGCCCTAACTTGGTATTGAATTTCATGGTAAATGAAACGGATTTGATGTGGAATGAACCCAGGTGTTTGTAGTTCTCTATTTGGTTAACCTTCCATCATTATTCTCTTCAGACAAACATTCTTAGACATAATGCTATCACATCTTACAAGGTGGAATCTGAAGACTGTGGGGCTGAAACGTATTACAAATTGACTTTTCTTGACATCGTGTTAATTTACGGATTGCTATTTCAAGTTTTTACCATGACACTTTCTGTATCATAGTAGACAAAAATATTCATAATGTTATTTTGAAAATAATAAAATAGACTGAAAAGATGAACTCTGCGACCTCTTGTAAGTATATGTATTAATAGAGAAATTTAAAACTGCACTTCAATCTGAAAAAGTCCTGGTGCTGACATGGTTGTTACCTTGTTCCCGACATGGTTGTTACTGACATGTTGTTACGTTGTTACTGACATTGTTGTTACCTTGTTCCTGACATTGTTGTTTCTGACATAGTTGTTACCTTGTTCCTGACATGGTAATTAGCGTGTTGCTGACATGGTTGACACCTCGTTACTAACATGGTTTTTACCTTGATGCTGACATGGTTGTAACCTTGTTTACATGGTTGTTACCTTGATGCTGACATGGTTGTAACCTTGTTTACATGGTTGTAACCTTGTTTACATGGTTGTACCCTTGATGCTGACATGGATGTAACCTTGTCTACATGGTTGTAACCTTGTTGCTGACATGGTTGTAACCTTGTTGCTGACATGATTGTTACCTTTTTGCTGACATGGTTTTAACCTTGTTGTTGACATGGTTGTAACCTTGTTGCTGACATGGTTGTAACCTTGTTGCTGACATGGTTGTTACCTTGTTCCTGACATTGTTGTTTCTGACATAGTTGTTACCTTGTTCCTGACATGGTAATTAGCGTGTTGCTGACATGGTTGACACCTCGTTACTAACATGGTTTTTACCTTGATGCTGACATGGTTGTAACCTTGTTTACATGGTTGTAACCTTGTTGCTGACATGGTTGTAACCTTGTTTACATGGTTGTAACCTTGTTTACATGGTTGTACCCTTGATGCTGACATGGATGTAACCTTGTCTACATGGTTGTAACCTTGTTGCTGACATGGTTTTTAACCTTGTTGCTGACATGATTGTTACCTTTTTGCTGACATGGTTTTAACCTTGTTGTTGACATGGTTGTAACCTTGTTGCTGACATGGTTGTAACCTTGTTGCTGACATGGTTGTTACCTTGTTGCTGACATGGTTGTTTCCTTGTTGCTGACATGATTGTTACCTTGTTGCTGACGTGGTAAAGTACAATACCTTTTAGCAGTGATTGATCCAGTTGTTGATTGAACAGATAGCTGATTTAAGGTGGCCAGACTATATTTACACCGAACAAGATTAGAATCCACAATCACAATGTGTCATTACGACCAAAGTTTTTATTGACTGAGCTACAAATCATCCTCAAATTGTAGCGAAATTATTTTTTGTCAATGGTCAGGACTTTATCATTTGGCTTTTAGCGTTTGATTAGATACAATTATTGAAGGAAATAACGCTTATTTTCTTTGTGTAGACTAATGGCCAACATAAAATGTTAATTTCAGCTGATGGTTTTTATGTTGCCAGCGTATCCATGTCTATATTTATCTAGTCTAGTGGTAGGTATTTATATAGAGAGAAGTGTCTTAGATCTATCTACCTTTTAATCGACACCTTACATACCTACAGTGTAACCTGATATAACATAATACACTGCTGTTATAACCCATCTGGCCAAAAACTCTCGACTGTTGATAGATATGTAGACTTGGTTAACTAGACACTCACATTCTGCATACCTCACCGACTAATACTATCCTGGTTTTTATAGATGTTTGGCAATATTTCCAGTCTCACATTTTAAGAGTCTGGCATTAAGAAAATATTATCTTTATAACTGATTTGAGTTGGTGCTGAAAGAAAAATATAAGCTTAATTACTGCAAATTAACTACAGATTTCAAATGATTGCTTATTTGCAATTCAATTTATCCACGCACGGGTTATGATTATCAGAAAATTTAATCCATTCTTCAGACATTTGGTTTCTTGATTTGGCTTCTAGGGTATTTTTGCATAAGTGATCGTGAAGTCGATCAAATGTGTTTCATTTTCCTAAATATAATACATATCTTATTTTCAAATGCCGTACAGTAAACAAGCATTTCTCTAAGCCATCAGAGGCAAAAGGATCCAGATCAAAGTTGATTGCTCTGATCAATGGAAGCAAATGATGCAAATGCCTCATTTTGAAACGACGACCAAACTTCAGAAGTATCGGGTGTTTTTTGCACTGTGTATTCTATCAATCAAATTAAATCAATTCGGTGCAAGATAGGTGGCTATTACACCCAGGGT
Source organism: Lottia gigantea (assembly GCF_000327385.1). Lineage (NCBI taxonomy): Eukaryota > Metazoa > Mollusca > Gastropoda > Lottiidae > Lottia > Lottia gigantea. The sequence continues at coordinate 984,852 of NW_008710662.1, forward strand.
GAAGTTCGTAATAGCTTGACATTATGAAACTGATATTCTAATGCGATTTATATATTAGGATCAATTTGATCAAAAATTGGGATGCACCATTGTGAAAATCCTTAAAACGGACATTAAGTTGAATAATGTTGATATCACCAAAACGCAATAATATATTTTGATATAATATGTAGGTTATATAGAAATAACAATATTTTTGTCTGTTATTTAACATCTGTAAAATGTAACATAACAAAGTTTTTGTGAGATTTCCTCTTTTCTATGACTATTAAATTTAGCCAGATGTTGAAGACAGTAATATGATCTGAGTTAAAGAGTCGTGATGTATTTTTCTATGACTCAAGAACACTGTTTTCCCAACATTATATGCATCCTTGTACGGTGTGATAACACTCTGCGTCGTACTGCAAGCAGATGTAATTCTGACCCAAGCTGATCTTTTAGACACCACGTGATATAAATTTATCGGTTAGAAGAAACCACCTGCAAGATGCCGTATTTTTTCTAACTAGGAAAGATAATAATATTGTATAAAATGTAGGTTACAGACAGTTGCGAAATCGTGTCTTATATCAAAACAATGAAAGAACATGAGGACTTATTTTACAGACAATTCAATCTTAAACCAGTTTTCTTAAACAAAAAACATCTATAACAATCTCCAACTGACTTCAAACTAAAGTCCTCAGTAGCTATAATACAATAAATAATCGTTCTGGATTAATATGCAATATTTATACGCCCACATGGAATTGTCCGTCCTTCCGTTCACATTTCCACGATTGAGGCTACAATTTCCATCGGATCTCGTTGAAACTTGGTATGCATGTATAAATTGATCAGTCTCTATGAATAATTTGGTATTAATCGGATGAACGGTTGAAGAGTTATTGTCCTTTACTTAGTAAAACGCATTACATTTGGCTTGTAGGAACGATACAGGCTACAGTTTTATTCCGATCTTGATGAAACTTGTATGAAACATGTATATATAGACGATATCACGGTCAAGTTCGAAATTGGTAATAATCGATGAATGGTTGTAGAATTATTGCCTTGTGTGTTTGCTGATGAGACCTTGATGAACTGTTTTGAAGTTTTGTCTTGACTTTTGTTTACTTGAAGCTATCTTTTAAGTTGCAGAAGCCTTGATAGAACATAATATTGAAAATTGATCTGGAGCATTTCAAAATCACTTACAAGGATTTTTTACTATTTGCTCATACAATCTCAGTTGCGGGTTTAATTGTCATAAGCATTCGATTAGGCGCTGAGGAGGGGTCGAATCCCCCCGCGGTAATCAATATTTTGATGCTGTGCTATGGAGATATCAACTATTTCTATCTACAATGTGATAAAACATTATATATGGATACCCTTTTCATTCATACTAGTTGAGTTCAAATTTAACCACCATGTTGTGTTTTATGCGTTCGGGGTTAAAAATCAATGAAGAAGGCTTACTCCGGTAAATAATAAGTTTCCGTAAAAAAAAGTTCCCTCATCTGATGTTGGTAATATTCAAATTTAATAGAATATACTACCGAAATTGTATAGAAACTGGAGCTAACAAACAAAAAACCACCAGAGCGAAAAAGGTAGGCTACCAAAAAAAAGTCAAGGGATGCCACTTTTGTTCTTGACGAACACTGGAACTGTAATGTCGAAGTGGTGCTCATATCTTCTATACACGCGTACCTTTCCTCTCCAGACATTCGGTTATAATTTTAAACTGCCGATTTGTAGCTTACAACATATTGTAGTCCTAAATGTCATGCCTTTATTTAGAGTAGGATTTTTTTTCTTTTAAAGAAGGTTTTAATATATAAAATCAATACTGTCTACAAAACTCTATAGTAGAGATTATATGATATTTTTATTTTTTGATTTATTTTACAAGAGATGATCTGTGATTACGAGTGTCGTGTTCAACTTCGTATGGAATCGGTTATAGGCCAAGATCTATTCCAATAGAATTTTCAACAAGAGGATTGCAGAGGTACTATCCAATTAGAACATTCTTTTACGAGTCGTGTATGTGTTTCTAGAACCAGGCCGAGTAGAGAATTTACAAGTGGGACCTTATTTACGCCCAATAGAAATTATACTGTTGTTGGTCAATTCGAAGTGTATTTTTCGATCAAACGTAAAGAGCTATATGCTAATATTTCAGTCGTAAATGTGTCGTATTATCAATTTGTGTATAATAAAATGTGGGTAGGGACTAGAATGTTTGACAACAAATGTATCGTTATAACAGTTTGTACCAAAATGACATTTACCATTAATTGTTGTTATTAAACGTCAGTATAAAAAGAATTAGTTGCCCATAAAACCAGGTGGCATAGCCAATTTACATTAACAATCCTCTACCGTATTATTACTAAACCACGTTACGCTCTATTTCAATATAAAATCACACATGATACTGTCAACTGAAATTAAATTCAGGTATTTACAAGTGATGATTTTTAATTAAATCTTTTAAAGTTGGCGTTGGTTAAAGAGTGGCACTATTGTGACACTACAATGATTTTAAATAGGGGCAATCCAGGTTTTTTTCGTTTCGTAGGTTGACAATTTTTGTTGCTCAATTTATGTAAACTTTAAACCAAAATCTGGAGAAATGTGTCCTTAGACGTAACTGAAAGTTTTAAGTAAAAATCTTATAGTTAATCTTTAACGCCAAAAATATTTAAAAGGCTTACGTAAACTTATTACGTCCATTATGCTTTTTGGGAGTTTTTAGAAAACGACTGTGCAGATTATAGCCATTTGTAAAGAAATATGTCCCCTATGTACCCTAGAGGTTTGAATTACTAATATTGAGTGCTTGAGGGGTTCAACACCAAAACTAGTTTCAACTACTTAATTAACAATTAGTACACTCCATTTTTAATTAACCCTTTTAAAACTTAATCAGTTTGATCAAGTAGATACATAGATTTAGATAGAACATTTTAAAAGTATTTCCAGGTATGATTTACGACGTTTTTGATTATAAAAATTTGCGATATGCCGCTTTAAATCTGACATCATTTATCATTAAGTACCATTTAAATTTGAATCTGGACACCATTTTTATATCCAAACTTTCGTCTGTGAATTGTCAGCTTCAAAATTGTTCTTAACGATAAGAATCAGAAAAATTCGTCTTCCAGCGAAGTTGGAAGTGGGCTATTTCATTGACCAATATTGTAGACGATGTCGGGTTAACCAAGAAAGTGGGTAGCTTCAACTAAATAATACCAAAGACTTCAGACTTGGAAGGCATTAAATCTAACTGATTTTTCCTCGTTTAACATATAGGCTTATTCCTAAAGTGCAAAACAGCATGGCGAAAACTATATTCCCATTTTTGTAGATCGATATAAATTCTGTACAATAAAATGTGTACTTATTACCTGCCACAGGGTTAACACCAAAGGTCTCGACATTACCTTCATTTTAATATATTGGTATAAGATATACAAAGCGTGAAATCCCCCGTATCGTCTTCAATATAACTCATACCTTCAATTCAAATAAATAGTCGTAAACATCTGGGTACAAATTTTATTGTATTGTTCATACCAGTTGTTAAATTAGATATTTTACCCTTTTTTGACATGTCAAAGCTTTTTACACACAAAAATTTATAAAGCATTAAAGTTACATATAAAAGCGTCCGTTTTGATATTTAATATAAAATTTTGTATTATATCAATCAAGGAACGCCAAAATATTGAGACAAGCTGGCGCTTTTATGTAAAATTATTAAAGCTAAATACTTTTTATGAAAAGAGGAAGAATGTTTTGATTATGTTAACGTTTTTGATGCGTTTTTCTAGAATATTACGGATAAAAATGACATCAAAAAGATGTTTACACTAAATGACGTTTTTTCAATGATTTTATCTTAAAGAGTCATTGACATCACACGTTCAATGTACCTAATAATAATAATAACGCTTGGGAAGTCAACTTAACGGGAATTTTAACCCAATTGATGGATGATAAAAATGACGAGTTAAGGTGGGAATGTCCATTACAGTGACTGGTAAGAGATCACCATACAGTTGAAGATAGATGGAGAGAATTCAGATCGCTTTCGACTTTTCTACTGTATCAAAATCCGTAACGGAACTAGTCTATTCGCATCTTTAATTTACTGTATTATGCCTCTGTGCTTTTAGAATATGAAATGGTTGACTTAAATGAAACGTTTTCACGCTACCAAAAACAGCACGTATATAGCTTGATTAATTTTTACGCAATATCAAACTGTGCTCTCGTCGCGGTTGAAAGCAGAGTTTACCAGCAAGAAGGCTTTTTTATACATAAATATTGATTTAATAGTTGATATTCCTAGAGATATTCGAGTTGACAGTTAGGTTTTCAGGACAGAAGGATCGAGTTGACAGTAAGGTCTCCAGGACAGCAAGATAGAGTTGACAGTTAGGATCGAATTGCCAGTTAGGTTTCCAGGACATAAGGATCGAGTTGACGGTAAGGTATCCAGGACAGAAAGATCGAGTTGACAGTTGGGTTTCCAGGATAGAAAGATCGAATTGCCAGTTAGGTTTCCAGGACAGAAAGATCGAATTGCCAGTTAGGTTTCAAGGATAGAAGGTTCGACTTGACAGTTAGGTATCCAGGACAGAAAGTTCGAGTTGGCAGTTAGGTTTCCAGGACAGAAAGATCGAGTTGACAATTAGGTTTCCAGGACAGAAAGATCGAGTTGACAATTAGGTTTCCAGGACAGAAAGATCGAATTGCCAGTTAGGTTTCCAGGACAGAAAGATCGAATTGCGAGTTAGGTTTCCAGGATAGAAGGTTCGAGTTGACAGTTAGGTATCCAGGACAGAATATCGAGTTGACAGTTAGGTATCCAGGACAGAAATATCGAGTTGATGGTTAGGTTTCCAGGACAGAAATTATGGATTACAAGTTAGGTGTTCAGGACAGAAATATCGAGTTGACAGCATGGTTACCTGGACAGAAAGGTTGAGTTTACAGCTAGGTTTTTTGGACAGAATGATTTAATATTTGGGATTCTTTTACAGATAGAAGGAGTGATTTAACTGTTGTCATTCAGAAGCATTGTTAGACAGAAGCACCCAGTTTATTGCTCTGTGTATTTGTGTAGATACTCACGAATTCCCATGTTATTCAATAAAATGAAAATGTTTCTATAACTTTCGTAGGACCAGTGCAGTTCAGATTATCTGAACGATTTAATCTATCTATTTGACCATAGTTGCCAGTTATCGTCAATTTTACGATATGATATGACTGTCACAGAACCAATAAGAAATTTGAATCGGAAGTCGCTCTGATCGTACCTAAACGGCTGTAAGCTGTAACCATGCCCATCTGCTACTACTTGAACTGGTTGAAATAAAAGATAGATTGGACTGTTACTGGGTCTATCAGTCAAGATCACCATCATATTGATCTAGTGTCAATGATTAGATAACAACTAGAACACCTGGTATGAGACAGGGCGTTATCAATTTAAATGATTTTAATATAACACTATACCTTTAATATAACACACCCATAGATAACTTAATAATGATCACCTTTAATTAATGATAACGTTTTTTTAAACTAAATTCATAAATAATATTTATAGTTATATAGAGACAAATCCTTTCATTTCATTCTCCCATTAGCCTATGTTCTTTTAGTTAAATTGCTCAAAATATAAATTTAACATTGCGTACCAATAAAATTATATAAGACCAAACCACTTCAGCTTTTGGTCACGACAGTTGATCCTCCGAAGTAGACAAAGCTTTCGCCTAAGATCGGCGTAATTTAAGCATCTCGGAAGGATAAGCATGTCCACTTGACCCCTCAAACTGGGCACATTCCTATGAAACATGATAAAATAGATCTAATTGATTTATAGGCCAATAATTGCCTCCGGACATCATACAAAGACGAGAAAATGGTTTCCGAAACGGAACACGAGATTATATTACAGACTGTGGTTTCGCCATGAAAAGACAATAAAAATGACAGTGGTTTACCAAGCTAAGATTAAAAATGATTTATGATAATAAGGTGTGTATAGGTAAAGATATAAGTATATTTAGAAAAAGACATTAATAAAATAAGAATGATAATATTTTATTAGTTGTTGAGACAGTGTGGCGCGTCATATTGTTTATAAAAGTTAGATTATGATGAGAAAGTTGTCACCAACCCACCTGTTTCATGATATATTAATGTTAGAGCGTACGTATTCAACTGATATTACCCGTTTTATTAATAGACGTTTTGATACATATATCATATACCGAGCTGTTACAACTTTTTTACAGTTTATTTCTAATAATGCTGATAATAAAATACATGTTATACACATATGATTATTTTGTTTACAGACTAGACATTCAGAATGGAGAGTTCGGGAAGATAAAGGAGGGGGTAGGGGTATAATTCACTTATATATCATTTATCGGTCTGTTACAACTTTTTTACAGTTATTTTCTAATAATAGAATTTTAATAAAATACGTGTTATACACATACAATTATTTTGTTTACAGACTGGACATTCAAAATGGAGAGTTCGGAAAGATAAAGGAGGGGGTAGGGGTATAATTCACTTATATATCATTTATCGGTCTGTTACAACTTTTTTACAGTTATTTTCTAATAATAGAATTTTAATAAAAATACGTGTTATACACATATAATTATTTTGTTTACAGACTGGACATTCAGAATGGAGAGTTCGGAAAGATAAAGGATTTCTACGGAGCCCCTAAGGCGCAATTGTAAACATATGTATTTATTATTTCGTTTAAACGAAATAATTAATTCGTTTAATCGAATAATTATTTCGATTAAACGAATTAATTATTTCGTTTAATCGAATTAATTATTTCGTTAAAACGAAATGTTATTTCGTTTAAACGAAATAATAAATAAATATGTTTACAATTGCGCCCTAGGGGCTCCGTATATTTCACATCTGTTATATCTTTTTTACAGTTATTTTCTAATAGTAGTATTTCTAATAAACACATATAATTATTTTGTTTACAGACTGGACATTCAGAATGGAGATTTCAAACAGATGGAAGAGGTTGAGGGGTATATTTCACTTAAATATCATTTAGGTGTCTTCGTTTACGTTATCTTTCAAAAATAAAAGTTTATGATAAAATACATCTTACTTCTATGTAAGACATTATTTTGTTGATATTTTCTTTATGTTGTGGACAAATAAAATGGAATTTATGCCTCGGTTTTAGCAAGCGCTTTATTCGCTGAAACATTCTAGCTCTTATGTTCCAAATGTATGAAAGGGTGAGGGGTATACCTTAGAGAAGAGTGATCTCCTTTGAAAAGAAATTTAATATCTCAAAATACTTTAAAAATGTCGTTCTAGAGCAAAGATGGAATGGGGTTTACAGCTTTTGCAGAGCTAATATATGACAAACATCAATGCCGAAATCTATCAGATATCAAGATAATGACGAAAACTTTTTGAGCAACCGTAAAGATTGAATATGGTTCATTTACAGCTTTGTTATTTTCTTCATTTTTCAATATTGATGATCCTAGTTTGAAGTTAGGGTTCATTAGTTTGAAATATAATGGTATAAAAACGTCACCTATACCATTGGTACAATAGATAGAATTATATAGTAAATAAAGAGCTATTGTTACAGAAGTCTATTAAAATGGTCAATAGTTCATCAATAAGATATCTATGTTATATAACACATCATAATTTTGCACCGAACACCATATAGAGAAAACCTACTTTGTTCATCATATGCAACCTTTAGACACCAAACTCAACTATAGTACCTAGTGCTTTGAACTTCTTTTAATTTTATGATATACAGTGACTTTAAAACAGAGCTAGATCACACTGTAATGGTTTATATCATAGCTGCCAGGTGTCAACAAGTATTTATAAATTGTTTCACATTAAGGTTACTAGCAATTAGGATGTCCACGATGAAATTAGATATATCATACAAATTGTGTCGTAAAAAACACAATTGGTAAATTGTCTATGCTCAGGCCTACGGGCAGTTCAATATAAAAATAAAGCTTTCAGTATGACGTCAGATATAGCATGACTATACTAAATTGGCATCATTTTAATGGGACATATTCGCCATCCAATTGACCATTCGTACCTTAACCTCAGAAACATATAATTTAGCTAAACTAATCAGTAATAGTATTCACAGCCCACAGTCGAAATTTGAGCCTCCAAATCCATGTGTCCAGAATTATCCGTGTGAAAATGACGAGAGTGCTTGGAACTCTGCCAAATATATAGAAAATAAACATTATATTAAAATAGAAAATAGAATACCTAGTTTGAAGTATTTTTGAAGGAATTATGCGTTTTTCGTACTTAATTCTATTCTTAATTCTATCATTATAATAGAGACTATTATCTTATATTCAAAGCACATCCCCTAAATTGCGTTCTGTCCCTTTAAAATGGTAGGATACACAACGCAGGAAAAATAATATCTAAATATAATGATGAATTTGATCTCTCAAATAGTTCAAATACACAGATATTCTCATAAAGGCCTATACATGTATATCAGAGGGCACAGAAAAACGATAACACTTTTCAATTCACTATTTTTTATAAAGTATTAAAGCTATGATATTATTTTGACCAAATATATTTTTTGATCTAAGACATCTTGTCATCAAATTACAATTACAACCATTTTGAAATACCAGTCTTTATAAAATTCCATGTAAAAAAAGTATATTTTCTGAGCCAGCCGATATAATTCCGATTGCTGTAATAAAATGCAATACGCTAAAATATCAAAACGATCTTCTTATGAAAATCAACATAAGCATATTTTCTAAGACGTCAATGCTACTTCAACATTTGGTCATTTGCTGGACTTCTTTCAATGAAAGATTGACAGAAATAACCCATAAAATGATCAAACTTATCAAAAACGTATAGCAACAGATAAGTTAATACATAGCAAGCGAGATATAGTCTAATACGCGAAGAGTTACGTCCCATTTGTATTCGATAATAATTTGCTCTCAAGTATTAGCCTCAATATTCAATGTGCAAATTTGTCTGTAGGTCTACATTCTTTGAGTCTTCTTACTCTTACTGTCAAATTAGAATGCAGGTTTATTACTGGAAGACTCATTCGTAACGTAGTACCAACACACGAATTCTCGTCAGAAGATGTAAAAGATAGGATTCATTCAGGGGTCGCTAATTTTACCATGGTAGAACATAAAATACACTGAGCCTATTGATGATGGAGAAGTGGATGATTTCAATTGTACTTCGGCACAGATCGCGATGGAAACACAGGGACGCGAGCGGACGGCCCCGTGGTTTCTGAGGGGGAATACGAGACTACCTCTCTAAACAGCAGGTCCCCACCAAATTTATCAATTATTATTATGATAACTTAGCAGCTTTTATTTTTTAAATTGGTTAAAGAAAGCTCTCTGGCTCTTCGAGTCATCAAGCTGTTCTGTTAAACACATAAGATATTCTAAAGTTGACTAAAGCAAAATAAATCACCTAAGGAAGTGGGATCAGAAGATCAGAGTTTTCTACACGATAGTATAGCATCAAATCACAAATATACAATTACATTTTTACATTACTCTTTAATTTCAATCACTATTCAAGAGATGTTTTCTAGACATTTACTTCTCTTGAAATCTGTGTCCAATATTTTGTTTGGGTTACCTCAGGCGAATATTTGGATCAACATTATCAAGAATCTAAAAGGGTTAAACATCACCCCTAATAGTATCTCTTTTATCGTGATACGTAACATATCATGGCGTGATACTAGAAAAAAATATAAAGTAGTCTGAGGTATGAGTGGGGTCGAGATTTTGGTCATATCTCTTCCAGAATATAAAAACAGCTTTGTTTCATTCCATTAATCGTGGTCTATAAAATATGACAAAATAATCGTTAGGAAAGAATATACCAAGAATAGAGCAGGATAGAACATCTTCACAATGTCAAGCTATAACCAACTTCCTACTTATACCTTGAATGCAATAGTCACCTTTCTTATGTCATAGAAGTTTGTAAATGAAGCGATTTCATTGGATTGAAAGTTCGACAGAAAGTCTGTGAACTCAGAGCCGTCATGTTTACAAGGTATAAGTAACAGCTCAACATAGTGAGTAAGGATAACCTCAGAATAAACAAGTGAAGTTTATAAGCTTTAATGAAATTTAAAACACAAAATAAAGTTGCAATAAAGACAAATGACAGAATCTACTACCGAAGTATACACACCAACACAATCCTCACCTCCTCGCCCTTCAATCAACCATCTTCCAGCTACACCAGTGTTTAACCTTATGACTGTAAGAGCAATATCCGGCATCCCCTTTATGGAACAAATTACCTGGTTAAACTATCTCGATCTCTTGCCCCCTTTAAATCTTGCGTTGGACTTTTTTCTACAGTATTAATATACAAGAATAACACATACCTCATACTGGCTGAAGTGTCGTTCACTGAAACGACAGGTACTGTTACCAAGGACCCCTGCTTGCAAAGTGACTGAAAATGATATGCACATTGGTTTTGAATCTTAACCCGTGTTATCAACTCACAAATGATATTTTTTGTGGAAATTATACGATTGGTGAGGTGTACCGTAACATCCCTCGTACACAATGCTACAAACATATTGGTAGTAAAAGAAGGCATATTAAACCAGCCAAGGTTACCAGCAACTCCTTCTGATCAGAAATCACCAACTAATCAAAAACTGAAAACAATGGTGTTAGTTTGTGGTTAATATTTCTATAGTAACTATCCTGAGTACTATTCAACCTTACTAACTCTTTAAGTTTCAATTCTATAAACTATTTAAAATTCTAAATGATGGGGGCGGGGTTGGAAGATAGTTTTTTTTATGATTTTCAATTTAGTATAAGACACTTTCTGCAAACTGTTATTAGCTTTTCATGGTGAATGGGAGGAGGGAAAAATGGAAAATGAAGATGGTGAAAAAGAAGAAAAATTCTTCTTTGAAGGTAATATTGCCAGGTCGACAGCCTCCTCGATTTGCCATTTTTGGAGGTTGATTTGGGTCTTGAAAATATGAAAATCGTCTCAAGAATATACGAAAATCGAATAAATTCCTAACTAGTATTTTACATTTCTATCTCTATATATGACAGAGTCCCAAGAAAAGACGAGTCGTCATTGTAACTTTCAAAAGTGGTTAATTAGATTCGCAACTTTCGGGGATTGATTTGGGTCTTATATTATGTAAATCGTCTTCAGATGAACAACAAATGTACGAAAATCGCACTTTCAAACGCGGATAATTCTGGACACAAATTTCTCAAAATTCTACGGTGGACACTATTACTAATTATCTTTACAAAAAAAAATCATGTTTCTGAGACTAAGGTACGACTGCTCAAACGGATGGCGAACTTGTCCGTTCAGATAATGTGCTTCTGTAGTTAATATCAATTACAAAACATTTCTATCGGTTTCACTAATGACAATGTTTTTAATTGCATATCCTATAAACATACCTGATATTTTGATCATTGATTAGCTATCGTAACGTATACCGTACATATACCTTTATCGCCTGACTGACTACAATGAATACAATGTTTACTATATACTGAATAGAAGTGTCAAGTTCTAAACAGATTCACCTTTTACCATTAATAGAAGTTTATAATAATCATTTTACACTCAATATCGTTACTATTGTAGCGGATTTATGCATATCATATACGGTTAGTGTAATGTGAAAATATTTCCCTTATTCAAATGATTTAGATTGTTAAATGGAAAGGGCGTGTAGGCAAGTGTATCTATTAAACCAACCCTTATATTAATGATATATTAGTAATATGGAACTCAATTCAGTTCTATTGTATCTAAATATTACTTATAAACTAATGAAGAAAGAATAAAAGCTGAATGTTTGACACTTCTAAAACTTGAATACAAAAAGTTCTAAAGATAGGTCAATACCTTGGTGATTTTGTTAACATTTAGGTTGGTTTTATTTTTCAATGTATATAACAAAGTTTTGAAATTGAAAGGATACCTAAAGCAATGTAAGTTAACCATCTGTATCTACTACTGTAATTTATTGAAAAGTTGTATACATTACAATCATGAAACAAAAGATGTTTAAAAGAGTAACCGTCGCGTTGAAACGGATTTAAAATAAGGACATTCATGGACAAGAACGGTACTACATGTATATTGTTTGAAATTTAAGCAACGTAGAATTAGAACTTTTGACCACAGAAATCTTCCATATTGAACACGATTGGAACATATTTGAACACCGCTTTAGTGAATTTGCCCTATACCAAGGATTGATGTTGTTTAAGTTGAATTGCCCAATTAACATTGTATCTTTAACAAAATCAATGAGTAACTGAAATATGTTAATACAGATATGTTTCTATTTTAATTGCCCCTTAGAAAACAATTGTTAAAACAATAAGCCTTTTATATATTATAATATCAATTTTAGCTTGACGACAATCTTAATCTTTATCAAAATCAACAATTTTATCTTTTAGGATGTAAACTCAACAAATTTCACGACGTTTTAAATCAACATGGATTTCCTATCGCCCAAGGATCATGGAGGACAGTTTTCTAGTAGATCGGGGTCCATTTCTGGACTGGGTACTGCCAGATCAGGATCTATATCACAGATTCCTGCAGGTCTAGATGGATTAAATACCAAGCATCGTGGTTCCTTGTTTCCGAGTTCTGTGACTGCACGGTCACCGACGCCTGAAACTAAAGTAGAAGACGCAATCGCCATGTTGGAAGTTGGACAAATGCCACGGTATTCTGTGGATCGTAGTGGATCTATTTCAATCATGACCGGGAGAAAATCCAGTGCTCGACCATCTATCGTACCTCCAGCATGGAAGACTCTAATGAAAGCTATGTTTCCTATTGTTTCTGGGAAGAAAATGTCTATAAATGAGGTAGGTGCTCATTTTATATACGGCGCATCTCATGTAGCAGAAGTATATAATCTATTTTATTGTTAATCACTTTTATATATAAAAAAAACTCACTATACTGAAGTTGGCCATCTTTGGCTACTTAGAAGTAAAATTTGGGATCACTGACGTTGAACCAACGTTCAGATTGTTCCAGATGTAGCTTACATGCAGATACAGCAAAAATACTACTTATTTGGAATGTATTAAAATAACTGTCATTAGGGTGGGGTCCGTAGGGACTGGGCACCAGCAAGTAAGAATTCAGCCCAGCAAAACCTTCTATATCTAAAATCTATATATCTACAAAGATACAGATTTTGGTGTTTTTGACAACTAAATATTATCAGAAATGAGTTCTCTGGGCCTTAAAATCATATTTTCTGAGTACAAAATTCATTGCTGGCCACGGAGCTGCAACAGGTGTGTTTAGGCAAGTACAGAGCTTGTACTTAATTTCAAGGACTGTATAGGGTGTTATAATATGATACCTATTTACACAGTGCTAGTTGTCGAATTCTTATTCTTTTATTTACATTAACCAAACTATTACAGTACATTATATTTACATTGACATATATTAGTAATGATATAATATTTACATTGACACTCATAAAAGTATATTGTATTTACAAATGACATTGAATAAACTTTGTAGTAATTTGATAATGCACACTATTTATGACCAGTTTTATCTAAATGCTACTTGCACTACATGATGTTCCCTAGAGTACTGAAGTACTAATATCCCATTGAAGGGTACCAATGAACACCAATAGGGTTAGTAGAAAACCTTTCAAACCAATTTTAAATATGTATCACCTATTCACCAATATGTGCTTTCATTTTGATGGGCAGAGGAGAAATTGTAAGTTTTGTTGTACCAGGGATATAGACTGTAATAACTAATATTCTAAATTAGGTGTAGCTGTAAATGGGTATGGATAATCCAGCAAAGATCAAAGCCAAGAGGTTTGGCTAAGCACCAGCTGGTAGAAAGGATAAGTAACTGTTAACCTTAGGTGTTATCATTGTAAAATATGGTTGTTTCTTTTCTTTTTTTCTTTAAGTCATGCATGATAAGCTCAGTGGAGGTGCCATTTGCCCCCCTAGAAAAATGGTTTGTATCCCCATTTGTTCCACCAAAATTTGATTTTCTAGTTTTTTGCCCCAAAATATGTGTCAGAATAAACCAATCATTTCAATTTTTCAAAAAATTTAGGACAATCCTCTCAATCAATTAATGTGAGGCTTGTTCCTATGTGCTTTCACATAGCAACCAAATTTTGAATCACAACATAGACAGTTGTCCCCCCAATTTCTCAGTCTGCCCCATATTTGTACTCCCAGTCTCAGGAGACAGCCACTGGAGGAGCTAATTTATTTATTTCCAAATCAAATATCTTAATGCCTTATTTCACCATGAATTCTGGCTTAAAACAGCTTTTTAAGAGAATTTTATTTAAAAAAATTGAATATTTTGAGCATTGGTAAAAGGTGAAGATAAAATTCATCATACAAACATATTAAAGATTAACTAGATTTCCACATATACTAGTAATTATATCCAGATAGTAAAAGCACTAACAATTTTTGCAGAATTTCACTTATTTAGAGTATTCATTTTATTAAAGAATATGTATAAGAGAAAAGTTGTTTATGTCTTGTATATGATATGTCTATGAATATAATATGTAGATTAAATAAGGATTATATATGTACCTGATAAAAAAAGAAAATATTCTGATTACATGTTGTGTTTTTAATTTACATGTAGATATATCTATTGATATAATATAGAAGTTTATATTTAAAGGCCTCATATCAAGTATTATTCTATATTGTGATAGTCTATCAGGTGTGTTCTGAATTTAGAAAAAGTGGAAACTATCTTTGTTGGCAGTAATTCTGTAGAATGAGAAGATATGGAATTTGTGATATTATCAGCTTGAAGGTTCCATATTTGAGGATGGCTGAAGCATAATTGATTGGACCATTGGAATCTTTACATGATGTCATTTTCATGGTTATATTGAACAAATGGTGGTCTAAGGTTCTAATCTTGGTTAGCGTGTGGAAATCTGGTGTCATCTTTCCTCATTATTACAGTCAGCAATGCTGCATACCTAACAGATAATCAGGGAAAGATCAATGACAAGAGGTTTGGTCAAGGACCAATTGGTAGATAGGATTCTTGTGAACCTTGTTGTTTCTTGTTATTCCACACTTCATTACCACAATTACTTTAGCCTATGTAATGAGTCAGTCATGCTATGATCATGGTCATGGATCAAGTGATGCTATATTAAATTTGGCTATGTCAATTTGGCATTTTATGGAAGGTCAACATAGCTATGAATAATTTTGATAATTGACATCATAAACATGTATTAAGTATGAATTCATGTTACTTATTGCAGAACTGGCATCAATTTCTATTGTAGAGTATGTTTCTTTTTGATTTCTACAAAATATAAAATTACTGGTAACTATACCTTTAATAAGAGATAGAGAGATATAGATAGAATATGTAAGAGAATCTGTTAAATAATCAATATAAACAATACAGTCTTATTTACTATATCTTATATTATTATATTGTCAACAATCTTAATACACATTGATTTTGGATCAAACTGATTCTTTTTTATAGAATTTTTTTACATGGAATATAATATTTGTGAAACTGATTGAATTTTTTTAAATAGAGAGAGTTGTGAAAAACTGTGAACTCAACATAATTTAGGGAATATTATTTTACAAGCTAAGAATTTGGAATAGTGAAATAACATAGCTTTGATTTGAAAATGTGATGGATAATATTATAAACAAATTTTTGAAATGTAAGAAGTTGTTAAGAATTTGAATAAAGTTCAAAAACCACAAAAATGGACATATGCCATCCATATTGAAGAAGTGTTTGCATATTTTAAACTACAGGTGAATCAAAGAGAAATTTGCTCTTATTTGGAAACTTTTTAAACTATAACATATGAGGATTTACATGGATTTGTTTTATCATATACCAATAATGACGTTATAAATTTTTTCTTTGAGTATCAAAAGAAAAAGTTCATTAATTTAGAGTTTTAAAAAAAGCATCACCATGGATCTTAACAAATTACTATTGCCTAAAAGACGTTTCACTCTGTCTACTGATAGAATTGTCTATAATATGTGTCAGGAAATGAACACAATAAGACAAAAAGTGTTAGAAGAAAAACGTTATATTAAATTAAGTTTAAATACTTTTGTTGAAAAGGATATCCGTGAACGAAATATTAAAAGTGCCCCTGCTAGAAGATGGGTAAGAATTAAAATCATGTTCTTTAAGCTGTTATCATTGTTAATGAGTCTTTATCATGTTCATTTATTGTTCAGTATTTGTGAATTGTTCTTCACCTGTTATCGTGTTCATTGTTCTCTATTTCAAAGTGTTCGAATAGCTGTTATTTGTATAATGTTATTTTTTCATTCATTACTTTGTTACAATTGTTATATTGATATCAGTTGGTATCATGTCATCACATGTTATTAATATCAGTTAGTATCATGTCATAACATGTTATTAATATCAGTT
The DNA here is from genome assembly GCF_000327385.1 of Lottia gigantea. Lineage (NCBI taxonomy): Eukaryota > Metazoa > Mollusca > Gastropoda > Lottiidae > Lottia > Lottia gigantea. Next base: position 1,001,427 of record NW_008710662.1, read on the forward strand.
GGTATCATGTCATCACATGTTATTAATATCAGTTGGTATCATGTCATCACATGTTATTAATATCAGTTGGTATCATGTCATAACATGTTATTAATATCAGATGGTATCATGTCATCACATGTTATTAATATCAGTTGGTATCATGTCATCACATGTTATTAATATCAGTTGGTATCATGTCATCACATGTTATTAATATCAGTTAGTATCATGTCATAACATGTTATTAATATCAGTTGGTATCATATCATCACATGTTATTAATATCAGTTGGAATCATGTTCATGACATGTTATTAATATCAGTTAGTATCATGTCATCACATGTTATTAATATCAGTTGGTATCATGTCATCACATGTTATTAATATCAGTTGGTATCATGTCATCACATGTTATTAATATCAGATGGTATCATGTCATAACATGTTATTAATATCAGTTGGAATCATGTTCATGACATGTTATTAATATCAGTTGGTATCATGTCATCACATGTTATTAATATCAGTTAGTATCATGTCATCACATGTTATTAATATCAGTTGGTATCATGTCATCACATGTTATTAATATCAGTTGGTATCATGTCATCACATGTTATTAATATCAGATGGTATCATGTCATCACATGTTATTAATATCAGCTGGTATCATGTCATCACATGTTATTAATATCAGTTGGTATCATGTCATCACATGTTATTAATATCAGTTGGTATCATGTCATCACATGTTATTAATATCAGTTGGCATCATGTCATCACATGTTATTAATATCAGCTGGTATCATGTCATCACATGTTATTAATATCAGTTGGTATCATGTCATCACATGTTATTAATATCAGTTAGTATCATGTTATTAATATCAGTTGGTATCATGTCACCACATGTTATTAATATCAGTTAGTATCATGTCATCACATGTTATTAAAATATCAGTTGGTATCATGTCATAACATGTTATTAATATCAGTTGGTATCATGTCATCACATGTTATCAATATCAGTTGGAATCATGTCATCACATGTTATTAATATCAGTTAGTACCGTGTCATAACATGTTATTAATATCAGTTAGTATCATGTCATCACATGTTATTAATATCAGTTGGTATCATGTCATAACATGTTATCAATATCAGTTGGAATCATGTTCATGACTTGTTATTATTTTTTTAGCATCATGTACATTGCTTGTTATATATTCATCAGTTGTCATCATGTTCATCGGTTTCTGTCATGTTTATCAGTAATGATTATCATGTTCTTTCTATCATATTAATATCAAGTGAATCACATTGTGTAATAATGACATGTCACAGGTTTCCTTAATATTACATTTTTAAAGAGAAACTTCAATGAAGGTCAATAAATCTCCTAAAAACTTAAAATTGAAAATTCTCTCCTTTATGATGTTATATAAAGCAATAAATCAAAATGAAGTCATAAACATTCTTATCAAATTTGATTAACTGTATGTATATCATAAATAATCATAATGTAATATCATAAATATATCAAAATAGGCACACTTTCATTTTCTCATATCTTTGACCCTTAACCAAAATTTATCTAAGATAGTTAAGGCATTAGATTTAGTTATAATGTAAAGCAGAGAGGGTTAAGCCCAGAGGATTAAAGCTGCCATGTTCTCTCGTAGTAAAAATGTGAAATTTGTATATAATAGCAGCTTTAATACAGATTCTGATGAATCAGAAGAGGAAATTCCTATTGTGGAACATCAGGTGGATAGCTTTAATTTTTGTATGTTATTCTATTATATGGCATTATAAAGAGTTCATACATGAGATTTTTTTATTTGGTCCTGAATTGTTAATCAAAAATGTTAATCAAGTTGTAATTTTCAATGATCACATTTTGAGGACAGGTTGTTGCTCAACCAGTCAGTGTGTTTGAACTTTATGACATCATTTTCTGGATTACATTAGAATGATGATGATTGTGGATTCTAATCTTGGAATAATATGAAAATCTGATGAATTTTAGTTGACTGATTATGAATTGGTACCATGTAAATAATACAGTAGAGATCATTGTCAAAAGGTTTATTCAAGGATAAACTAAATGAAAGGGTTCTTAAGAACAAAAGTTGTTATCTTTGAGCATTATGCATACACTCTACTTCTAGCTAACTTCTAAATTATATAACTAGCATCTATGTATATTGTAATGATTTTCGCCATAATTCAAAGAAAGATTTCAATTTGATTAACCTTAGTGATGACTGTCTGGCAAAGTAAGTGTAGTTTGTGGAAAGGAGCTTTGCTGTCCTTGTCTTCATTTATTTACGGTCCAGCTTAAGCTATTTTATAGTTGTTGATTTGACTACATTTTCCAGTCATGTCTGACATTATCTGAATACTGATTTTTTGATTATGACATGGTTATATAGTATTATGTATAGAAATATTAAAACAGAACCTACAAAAATCATGTTGTTTCTCAGAGTTTCAACTGTACAGTAGGCCTATTAGCACACAAGGATTTTTCAGATGATCCTTTCAAATTAGATATGAATTTATATATGACAGAATGTGAAAACATAAATCAAAAATTATTTTTCTCAAAAAAGGTCAATATGAGGTATTCTATCATATTTAAATTTCTTATATTGCATTATAGAAGATATCACACCATTTTAAAAAGTTTCTGTAATTATTAAGTTGAGTTATCTCCCTTTAGTCTTCAGACTTTCCTACAAAATTAAAATAATCTTACTCACAGAACGCAATATAATATTAACTTGTCATCTAACTTCTACAGAATCTAAAGAATTAGGACAACTCTAACAAAAATACCTAAGACCAGTTGTCAAACTTTAAAATGATTTATAAAAGACAACTTTGAACAGAACAAGTATTTTTAGTGCTCCCTTGGTCACCTTCAATTCAATTAGGCTCATTCTTTATTATTATATTTCTTTATTTTAGGCTGATGTAGCAGAAATTACAGGGAAAAGAAGAAAAAGTTTTTCTAATCCTGAAATTGTTGAAAAGTGAGTTGAGTTTCTTTTTAACAATGTTGTGGGAGTCTCAAATATCTGACTAAATTTTAACACCAGTTTCTCGAAAAAGTAATTCTTATATTTTGATTTACTAATAAATAAATCAAGTACTTACGATCCGAACCACAAAACGAAACCCGAAGTCCAAAACAACATATTGATGAAATATTGATAGCAGTAATTTTCGAATATTCATATTACCAGATTGTATACAATTGGGGTTTAATAATGAGTACTTAAAGATAAAAAAAATCTAAATTAAAAGCATTAGCTTATTGGATTCCCTTAAATCCATCCAGAGTTGAAAAAAACAAGTTCTTGGCGTCCAGAAGGATCAGTATGAGCTGCCTTGCTTGCAGCATCCGCCCAAATGAATATTGCAGCTGATGATGTTAAAAAAAACAGTTGCCTGAAATTTGAATGTCTGGTTTGTATTGATTATTAGATAGTATAACTGTAAAATATAAACAGGAAATGGTTTAATCAGTTACCTTAGTTACAAGTAAACAATTAAATTGATATCATTAAAAGTCACTACAGAGCATATTACAACTTTTGTTAGGAAAAAAATAGCAATTTAAACTCAGTCTAAATCAATGAATGATAGATTTAGAGGCTGTTTTTGGTTAGATTTACAGTTATCAGAGATGAGCTGACGATAATCCTCTCTCTCATTGAACACAAAATTCTTATTCTTATTCAAAGTCATTGAATGTTTTACATGATTGTCCATTAAGTGAGTAATATTTGTTTGATGGACATTGTACCATATTTAATGTAATAAGAATCATGCAATGTTGTATCATGATCCTTTGATTCAACTATATATCCTGCCAGCACATATTGTGCCTTTTTCGACCTTTGTGGCACAATTGTTTAGAACATTACAATCTTGATGTTAGTAGTATGGTTATGTTGACCAAATGGTGTTCATGGATTCCAACCTCTGTCATGCATTCAAGTTGACCCAACTTTAGATGGGTACGGATAATTCGAAAAGATCAATGTTAAGCAAGAGATTTGGCTAAGGATCAGCTGCTGGAACTCAATTTTTATCCTTGCTTACAATTTGTTCCCTTATCCTGTTTGATAAATTATAAATTTTATTCAAGATACTTTAAAGGACTTGAAAATACATTTTTATCTACTTTAATAGAAATTTAATAAATTGATAAACAGAGTCTAGTGTATTATGACCCTTCTTTTTTCCAATAAATAAAACAAATCAAATGATATGAGCTAAAAAAATAGAAAAGAACAAGATATATTGAATTGGCATGTAATAAATGATATGTAGTGATATTTAGTTGAAGTGACAAGAGATTACACTAATCCTGTTTAATCCCAATATCTATTATTGATATTGATATGAGTGAATCCATGAAACCACCCTGAATAAAGATATTAGATTAGGAAAATCAATAGAAATGAAAGGAGAAATCTTGTGATAATCTAATTAAGGAAATCTTGTGGAAAAGTGGCATGTGAAAGAGGGAATATATTTTCAGCTCTCAGCAATGCCCAGGTTTGTATTTATATTAGTGTTTTGTTGGTGTTAGACCTTGGTAGCTATTATTTTAGACAACTTTACTATGTTCAGATGTCCTGTACCTAATGATGATATAATGGTAGCCTTCTTCTTCATCTTTACTGATATCCTTTTTTGAGGCATGATAAACAAAATAGTGTTTGTCCATTCGCAAATGCAATGATGAATCTGTTTCCAGCCCAGTTCTACTCTTTATTTCTTTAGAAGCGTGTTCCTCATTATATCATCTGATATTTGATATTCTCATCTGGGCAACCAGTTATGATACAGGGTTAAATTCTAATATCATCAACAAAAAGAATATTCCATAGTATGCAGTTTGACCTCAATCAAAGTCTATTTGAGCATCTGACAGAATATTTTAACTTCATGATCTGCGCAACTGCCAAATGTGATTCTTGTTGAAATATCGGAAGGTCTATAATAGCTAACCCTCCATATTTAAAAATTCATATCAAAGGTCTGATGGTAGCCTTGATTTCTGTAAAGTAAGAAATTGCTCACAAACAATCATCAAGATTGTTTATTCCATTGTTCACAATTATTGTATTATACAGGCATGGTATTGTTTACTGTGTGTAAAGTAGGTATTATTGTTTGGTTTATTGCCCTGTGTCAATTAGATATAATAGGTTTTTAAACTGTGAAAATTATTAAAATGACATATCAATATCTACAGAATTTTTGTCAAAAAGTATTTTATTAGAACACAATATATAGAACATAAATTGTACATGAAATTGAAGGAACTTAGAATGGAATCTAGTATTATTAATATGTATGATCCAACCGAACATAGATGTGAAATTATTCATAAAATTAGGTAAGAAGTAATGATTTTTATGATGTTTTTCTATAGAAATACATTGAAATGGATTTTTAAGTCATACTTTTCGGTTGTTGCTATAGAATGATCTGATCAAACAAAACAATAGTTGAAGTTGAAGGCTGCAACTTTTGTTGACTACAAACTTTAAAACTTGTGTAGTTTGAGCAATATTTGAATCAATTATTACTGAAAACAAAAGTTATTAGTATAAAAATCTTCTGATCTGCTGTGCTGAGAAACCCAATCACTTGATGGCATCAGATGTTCCATTTAGTGCAGTATGCTACAGTGCTCATTAAGAGTTATAAGCAAAGTCTTCAATTATATAAGAATTTATATTTTTCACTAAGTTTATTCTTATAAAGGTTTGGATGTTGGACAACCCAATTGCAAAGTGGCACCAGGTTTTCTTGGACCTTTTTTTTTCGCCTAGCACAGAAATGTATTAAAAGTTCTTCCAGAAAGTGCTTCTATACAATGTAACAGTGAATAATGAATGTACTGCAAAACAGTTTGGCATAATTACTATAATATACTCTCTTTGCAAACCCAGTCTCAGGGTGTTTCTGAAGAGTGCTCATATAGTTGTTTTGACTCTAAATACTGATGTTTGCTCAATACATGTGTATTATATAAGACATAGTCTGAATAGAAACTTTAAAAATATAATATACATGTAGATAGTGTTTTATTTTAGCAGGGGTCAATATATTATCTACCTGACAAGATAGGGTGGGGCTATATAATATATAAACACACTATACTGTATATTATTTGTTACCAGTGAAAACACTGGTCTCTATTTGATTAGTCAATTGTTGTATTACCTCTTTTAATCATATTGAATAAATTTGAGTTACAATCATGGTGAAGAGTATTGGGTTGTTCTGTAGAAGGGGAAGAGTGGGTAGAGCAGAGAATGTTAGGGGTGGCTATTCACTTTTCAATAGCTTCAACTAAATATGCATCACCCTCCCAATGTACATGTATGTACTGACAGTGACACTATTCTTGAGTCAAAATTCAATACAACCTGAAAAGTTACAGTTTCTAGGTAAATTGTGCTTGAAGGACACTGGGCACAGAATAATTGAGGAAAGTGACATGGTATTGTGTTTCATTCAGCACAATTCTATCATTTTGATATTCCTTATCATTTTTAACACAAGTCATTAAACATGAAAAGAATCTCAAGTTAGTGAAAAAAATGGCAGAGCACACACATTCATTGTCTCTAATTGAACATCACAACTGTCTTTTTTTGTTTCTTGTCAGACTTGTAGATAGGTGTTTGATTTATGTAACCTCTCTATTTTCTATAATATGACTCTATTTTCTATAATATGACTCTATTTTCTATAATATGACTCTATTTTCTATAATATGACTCTATTTTCTATAATATGACTAATTTTGAATATTTTTGAGGTGCCAAAACACTGAGGCTATTACTTGGACCTGTTCCAGGATGTCAAAAACTGTGTAAAAATGTTCCTTGATTGTGGAGTGTCATGTCTTCAATAGTACTTGAACCATGTTATTGAATTCTAAAATTTTTGAACTTTTTATCAAATGCTTTGGGTTCTTAGACTGTTAATGTTGATATTACGTACATGATCAATTAAATCTTTGCTTGATAGATTATTTCTGATAGCCCTTTCTTATAGATCAGCCTATATGTGGCCAACCATATCTATCTAATACTATTTTCCCATTATTACTGTTCAAACCCCTATCTTCAATCTCACTCATATAGAATCATTATGATCGATTGATTTTTTTCTTATCTGTCTTTTCACCTTGGATTAAAAATAATGATTTATAATTGTTTAATGACATTAACTCTGGAATGGACTGATAGCTCTTATTACATTACTTGTCTGGAATTTTAGCAGACTTTCTTGGAGTTATTCCTGCAATAGTGAAATATGTCGCGATTGTCTTTTATACATAATATAAAAGCTGTTCAGTTATTAGATCAAAATGTGTAAGTTTATATTAAAGTTTTGTCATTAATGGTAAATAGTTTCCTGTGGAGTTAAAGTGTGGAATTACAGTTGTCTAAATATTTACTCTACCAGCTGATAGATTAAAGTTTCATACAAAACTTCTCAAGATTACAATATGACATTTGGTTCCATTAAGATTCAACAAAAATGTGCAGTGGAAGTTTACATTGCTGGAACTGCAATAATAGTTGTTGTTTTTCTCACCAAGATCAGGAAATTTCATTCCATTTCTGAAAAGTGATTTAAATGGTCTTTGTTTCAACTGGTAGTAAAATTTTGATTCTGAAAATTTATATAATTTATGATTTAGATCTATCAAAATAATTAAACAACTATGTTTTAAACAACATATAGGGGGTAGAGATCTCATTTGATAATTGAATATAATTTTATTATAAATAATACGTCTAGGTATTGTCTCCAACATTTCAACAATTTATATTGTCATCATCACAACATTTCAACAATTTACATTGTCCTCATCACAACATTTCAACAATTTACATTGTCCTCATCACAACATTTCAACAATTTACATTGTCCTCATCACAACATTTCAACAATTTACATTGTCATCATCACACAGTTTCAACAATTTACATTGTCATCATCACACAGTTTCAACAATTTACATTGTCATCATCACACAGTTTCAACAATTTACATTGTCATCATTACACAGTTTCAACAATTTACATTGTCATCATCACACAGTTTCAACAATTTACATTGTCATCATCACACAGTTTCAACAATTTACATTGTCATCATCACAACATTTCAACAATTTACTATCTAAAATTGCTATTTTGACTAATTTTTGATTTCAGTTTTCAAAGAGAGAAGAATGTGAGATTAGAACAAGAAATCAAATTAGAACATTTGGAACAATTGATGGAAGAATTCGATCTTCATGATCCTGAAGATATCTTGGTGCCAGCAGAATCAGGATATTTCCCTCCTAAATTAGTGAAAAGAGTTCCAGGATGTATGAATGTCAAAGAGTTTCAGGATACTATTGCTAAAGTTCTAGAAACAGAAGAATATAATGATTACCTGGGCAAATTATTTACAAAGGTAAGTTTTGGCTTACTTGTCCTTTCTATGGTAAAGACTATATGAATTCTGTATAGATTTTGAGACATTGATGGATTTGATATAAGTGATAGATATATATACAATAAGTGCCAGATGATTTTTGTAATCTTTCCAATATCTATTTACCTGAAAACTCAATGACCATTCAGTTCATTATACTTTACAATACTTTAGATAGCCAATTATCTTTGTCAAGATATTTCTTACATCATTTCCCCCTCACCATTATATTTAAGTGGATATAATTATTGATGTATTTATATTATTATAGTTAGATACATCCTGTGATGGTTATGTAGACTGGGATGAATTCTGTACCTATATGTTATTATTATACCGAGAAAATGACTATATACGTAGTAAGAAAGAAATACCATTTCTACAAGAACCTAAAATTAGACATATAGTACCAAATAAGGTAGGCTTAATTCTATTAGTCCTTTGATTAAGCCTATAAAATCTTGAGTACAGCTTCAGAAATGTGGTGCTTTTTAGGCCATTAAAGTGATATACCTGTATAGTTATTCAGTTGACCACTGTATAGAGCTCAACTTTATTTAGTTTGATTATTAATTTCTAAATTACACAACTACATCCTTTTAGATCCAGGTATGTATTATTTACAAATATTTTATGTCCTATTTTTCTGCACCATGTGAGCTAATCAAGACGGACAACGCCATGCAGGGTACAATAAGGAAAATTTTGCCAGGACAGCGGTATCAGTCTGCTCTTTTTTTGATTTCCCACTGTCAACGGATCTTTAACATGCACAGCCTTTAGCACACTAGGCCTCAGTTTATTGTCCCATCCAAACAACTAGACGCTTTTTCCATGTCAGCCCCTCTTGCCTGCATAACTGACAGGGATAAACCGGGTTGAAAATCTGAAGGTATCATCTTGACCTATGCTGGGATTGAACTCTGGACCTTCAAGTTAGCGAGCAAACAAATATTTGTGAAACTTAATGATCACATATCTTTCATCAGAAAAAAGTCATACATGCTTTCTGAACACCAAGATTGCACTTTTCGTGTTTTTTTCTGTGAATCATTAAGTATGGATTGAAAATGAAGTTTTCCAGATAAAAGACACAGTACAAAGTACTCTTTCTTATTCTTGCATATTACTGTTAATTTTCATGGTTATCTTTATGATTTATATCATTTATATTAATGTTAGATTGTTTGTATGAATTATATATATATTCCCTGACATGTATATATATTATTTTCAGCAAGAACAAACTACTAGAATTTTGTCAATTGATAATCCAACCAGATTTGTAACGTTAAGTAGAGTAAGTTAATTTTTGCCAAATTGTTATGATTTTATTTATCAGGTCCCTATGTAATTTGATTTTTGAGTTGGTTTTCTTTTATGTATCTCATTACTTCAATATTGTTGCAAGAATGGTACGTTGTGGTAGATAAATTTTTCAAACTCATATTCAACAATTTTAATCTGTCATTGCAGAATTATCTCCCTTTAGTCTTCAGATTATTTAGTAAGTAGCCCAATGAATATTTTTGCTTGTATTGTAGGAAGGAGCTTTGTCAGTATGGAGTGTTAACATGCAGTTTGATAAATCTCACACTATACCAGAAGATGATGAGGAGAATCAGAAGAGAAGGTTTAAGATGTGGGTCACTGATGCTGTTTACATGCCTAACTGTCATAAACTAGCCATTTGCTCTACTAGTAGAGATATCAGATTTTATGATGTCTCTGCTACCTCCTTTTTTGAAGAGTTCCATCTTTTTGGTAAGTTTCATGGGTGTGAACTAGACTAGGGTGATTATCGATAGTATTTTTACTTTAAAGAGATTTTGCACCTATTCGCCCAACAGACAACAATCCAAATTGCAGCCAACTCCATATTAGGTAACCATGGTTACAAAACAGATCCCTACAAATGAATTTTGAAGAATTCCCATTTATCAGAGAAAATGAATTTCATTAGCTATTGTCTGTAATCGCTTATTCTTGTTGTTTTTTGTAATTTCAGCTATGACTGATGTGCCATATTGTTTAGATTACTGGTATGACCAAAGGGTGAGCACAATTTGTATATTGTTATTTGAGGATGACCATTATAATATTTCAATATTTTTGAATTGTTAAATGGAAAAAATGGTGGTGTGAAAGTCCAATAAATTTCGATAAATTATTGTGCCTCAGTGTTCCAGTCAACCCAGCTGTAGGGATAATCCAGGAAAGATCAATGCCAAGATGTTTGGCTTGTAGACAGGATCTTTCTTTCCTTTTTTCTTTAAACCATCTAAAATGACGTTTTCTTTGAATCATTTTAATTTCAGAATTCCAGTCGTAGTTCATTATTAATATTTGGTTTAGATAATGGTGATATTTCTTTATTAAAATTTAAAAAACCTGCTACTCAGTTATTTGAAACAACTTTTCTCAGTGAGGGTGGAGCACAGAAAATATTTATGCAGGTAAATCTGTTCATTCCTTTTTCATCCCAACTGTAGGTAGAGAAGTGTAGTAAAATTGTCATGAGGCCTTTTGTTCTCTGTGAGCTTTACTTTAACATTTTGTATACTTCTTACTTCATTATCAAATTTGACCAATCACTGATTATGTTACACCTTAGATTGAAGAAATTTACTAAATTGTCTTAAATCGCTAAATGGATGTTACCTTAGTGTTTTTTCATTGGGTGGCTCCACCTCCCATCCATGATCTGACGCAATTGCTGTGCACCTCCTGTTTGGGTCATAAATATTCAACCAATCAAAAGGGCTGTTCAATAAAGTTGTAAAGTTATGTAAAAAAAATGTAAAGTGTATTCTAACTATTCTTTGTTACACTTTGACTTTTTATAGTGTTTTTGTGCTGATATGTCAAAATTACACCAAACAAGATTTACTAAAGAATTATGTTAGATCATGGATGGCAAGTGTATTGACCTGCAGAAAAAACATAGCATTTTAATCATATTGACTTTTTTGACAGGATTTACCACAACATTCAAAATGGATGACACATAAAGTATTACCCAAGATTCATCCAGAAATGATACGACAAGTTCGATATTTACCTGATAATGATGCTATCATATCATCTAGTGGATCTTCACGATCAGCTGTAGTAATAGCAGACGTCAAAGGCTTAAAGAAAAATTATGTTTTCAGAATAGAGAAGGTAATGTCATCATTAAGTTAATAAATATCCTATATGAACAAAGGGGTGCCAAGTTGACAAACCCAATTGCACCTGTGGCATCGAGTGTTTCAAAGTGTGGGAATGTCCTATCCTACTTGTTTTTCAGATGCAAAATACATGATGAAAGCTAGTTTTGAATGAGGGTATTTAATTTAAACCGTCATAGATATGAAGGGATAGGGCTAACATGGAATAGGGTCATAAATCATGGATCCATGAGCTATAGGCTGTTCATTTCAAAGACAGATAAAGATCTAATTAGGGACCACTGTCAAGGCCAAAATTTTCTATCAAAGCACATAGCATTGTATTTCTCATCTTCTTCATCAAAAAGGATGATGAAAAACTTAATTTCCTTTCATTACATAATCAGTAATTAATATTTGATATATTTATTGCAGGGTGTAGAATGTTTTGATCATAATAGGAATCTAAATATTCTAGTAACAGGTAGTATGGATCATTATATTAGAGTGTGGAATCCCTATGTTACTAGTAAACCAACAGCTATATTATCAGGACATTCAACTGGTGTAATAGGAGTGGTTATACATGAATCATTTGCCCAAGTTTTTAGTTACTCTAAAGATGCTGTAAGTATAGAAAAAAATAGCAAAACTATTCCATCAATCAAAATCTCGTCCAAAGTATGCCATTATCAAGAGTAGAAGTTGTATAGTAGTGGACTCCTCCAAAGAGAAGTACCATCAGGTGTTTAAAAAAAAAGCATGGTCTGCTAATAGTAGGCCAATACCAAAATACAATCAGATCAATTTATGCCTGACCAAGCAAATCAGCAAACAGATTTATAATCTTTGTCTAGAAGAATTGATCTCAGGGAGAGTCTTGTCTACCAGTCATCAGCTTGTTAGTATGTAATACATGTAAACATGGCGAATAAATGATATCAGATAAGTCGTCTCTTCAAAAGGAATACAGAGTTAACAAACCTTAAAGTTGCAGAGTTGACTAACCCAGTTGTAGAGATGACATCATGTGTTCTGGTAGCGAGAGCTCTCTTTCAGAAAGTTGAAACTTTCTATATACATGATTATGTCTGTTACAGGTCATAAAAGTTTGGGATGTAAAAGAACAAACATGTGTTCAGACAATAGTATTAAAATTTCCAAGCAGTATACATGGTCGTATGCCAGAACATGGTCAGTTCCCTATCCACCTTCAACCAACACCACATAATAGTTTACTAGTAACTTGTAATGACTATATTGGTATGATGAAATTAGGTAAAGGTGCTGAACCTCAGAGTGTAATGCCATTGACACATGATACTCAATTGTGTTGTGCTATCTATAACCAATTCTTTAAACAGGTGAGTTTTTGTGTACATTACACTTGCTATGTCTCTCTCTATGATTTCAGATTAAAAGGTACCCTAAAAACTTTAGTACTTTAGTAGTTATCTGTACATTACTTTTATGTCAATAGATACAGTAACAGTGTGATTTTTCCTGTATAGTAGTTTGTTATATTGAATTAATTGAATCAGTGTGTGATTTGTCCTTTATAGCAGTGTGTGATATTGAAACTGGTAATGAAGCTATATTATATTATAGGTAGTAACAAGGTGTGATTTGTCCTGTATAACAGTGTGTGATATTGAAACTGGTAATAAAGTTATATTATGTTATAGGTAGTAACAGGGTGTGATTTGTCATGTATAACAGTGTGTGATATTGAAACTGGTAATGAAGCTATATTATATTATAGGTAGTAACAGGGTGTGATTTGTCCTGTATAACAGTGTGGAATAATGAAACTGGTAATAAAGTTATATTATATTATAGGTAGTAACAAGGTGTGATTTGTCCTATATAACAGTGTGTGATATTGAAACTAGTAATAAAGTTATATTATATTATAGGTAGTAACAGGGTGTGATTTGTCCTGTATAGCAGTGTGTGATATTGAAACTAGTAATAAAGTTATATTATATTATAGGTAGTAACAAGGTGTGATTTGTCCTGTATAACAGTGTGTGATATTAAAACTGGTAATAAAGCTATATTATATTATAGGTAGTAACAGGGAGTGATTTGTCCTGTATAACAGTGTGTGATATTGAAGCTGGTAATAAAGCTATAGTATATTATAGGTAGTAACAGGGTGTGATTCGTCCTGTATAGCAGTGTGGGATATTGAAACTGGTAATAAAGCAGTAGTATTTTCCAATGCCCATGGTGAAGAAGAGATAACTACCATGGTCTTTGATGATAATTGGAGAAGACTAATCACTGGTGCCAGAAATGGTAGCATTAAAGTAAGTGTACAGTTTTTTTTTGAAGATGAAGATTGAGATATTGTTGATTTTCAGTGACAAAGCAGAGAATACAAACCTCCTATGTTGATCGAAGTAAGTCATCACTTTTTACCCTCATTTTAGGTATGGAATTTTCAAAATGGACACAACCTCCATAAGCTAGAAGCTGCAGCTGATGCAGAAGTGACTGGTATATTACCTATTTTAGATAAACGAGTTATTATGGCTGTAGGTTGGAGTCAACAGATAACTGTATATGATGATTCAGACCAAGATGTGAGTATCCTTAATTTGATGCTCAGAGCTGCCTGGTGGTTTGGTTCCTGTAAAGCTTGAGTTTGGTAAGCTTGGTCTGTAAGTTGAAATGGGAAAAGTCACCATCATTCAGATGTGACAATAAATCGAGTGCCTTTTTGCTGCAGACTGTACATGTTAAAGAACATTCAACAATCGAAAAGAGATTATTTAAGACTAATATTGCTGTTCTAAGAAGCTTTCTCTCATAGCTTACTTTTTATTGTTGCACTTTTTTTTTAAGCCTATTAGGATCTTTGTTTTTTCCTATTACAATTCATTCTATCTGATGAATGAGTCTTAGAGGAATTGTTGTGTTTGATATTGAACTATTGATAATATTATTGGTGAAATGTTATAACAGATTCTTTGTCAACTCTGTGAGATATAGAGTATAGTTTTCCCTGGTGGCTCTTGATTCTGCACCTTGCAATCTACTGAAATTTAGACTATTATTCATTCAAAAGTTAAGTCACAGTATCGTAATCCATACTGGTGGTACTGGTGGATTCATTAAATTTTCTCTTATAGAATATGTATATACCAGCTAGTAATGATTGGAAAGGTGGACAGATCCACAAGGAAGATATATTAGCTATAGATAAATGTTCTCCCAGCTTTATCGCTACTGGTAGTTTTGATGGTGAAATTATCATCTGGGATATTGAAACAGAAAAACTCTTTATTAGGTTACGCAAAGGACAACCTCCTGATCTGTAAGTACCTATTGATGTTCTTTGAAGACCTTGCCTTTACTGATTATTAGGGTTTCAGTGATGGTCATGAATCTAAGCCAATGTGCACAAGAGTATAATGGTATTAGGTTGCAGTAATATATAATGAAAGGGGGCTGTAGCAAAGAATGTAAGAATGTTGAAACCTTAAAGTTTCCTGTCTGACCAGAGTGCCTGCTATCCAAACAAATATTTTAGTAAACAATTATCATGAGGTCAACAACCTGTGCGTAAGTAATCCTGGATTATACATTACTTCCAGATCTGATAAAATAGAAGATTTAACTTGTGCACCCTCTACAGCATCCAGTAAAAGTACCAGATCAAATTCTAAACACAGGAATACGCACAAATTAACAAAAGGGTAAGGATCTTAAATAGTCAGTAATTTAAGATGCACCAACATGACTGGAAATAACTGGACATCTAAAGCCACTACAAAAGTCTTATGACTATCATTATGATGGCCAGTACTTTGTTGGAAGTGGTGCAAAAGTTTGAAAACCACTGGGTATGGCATCTGATGTTCCCCTACTTTGACTGGGGATTTTTACCAACATAAATAAATTGCCAATCCATCTGCCCACAAAATAGCGGTTTTTCAACCAAACTTGAGAGGAAAGTATTGACGTAACACAGTTCATTTACATAGTTAAATCATACACTTTTTAACTGTTATTCTTACTTCTAATTTAATCTCATTTCTGTTTTCAGTCAAACAGCTCCTGTAGATAAATTAATGTTTCTGAGAGCCAGGGCTGCAGCAGCTAGATTTGATGAAGGTGCTATATTAGTTTCTAGTGAAGCTGGAGTGCTAAGATTTTGGAGTATTTACGGACAGAAAAAAGAAATTGGTAATAATTTTATATTATGTTATGTTATATAATTGCGAGTTATATTTATGTATCTTTGTATATTCTGGGTCAATAAATAATACATTTCAGTCTATCTAGGTCATTGCAATAAATGACACATTTCAGTCTATCTAGGTTATTGCAATAAATAATACATTTCAGTCTATCTAGGTTATTGCAATAAATGACACATTTCAGTCTATCTAGGTTATTGCAATAAATGACACATTTCAGTCTGTCTAGGTTATTGCAATAAATTATACATTTCAGTCTATCTAGGTTATTGCAATAAATGACACATTTCAGTCTATCTAGGTTATTGCAATAAATGACACATTTCAGTCTATCTAGGTTATTGCAATAAATGACACATTTCAGTCTGTCTAGGTTATTGCAATAAATGACACATTTCAGTCTATCTAGGTTATTGCAATAAATGACACATTTCAGTCTATCTAGGTTATTGCAATAAATGACACATTTCAGTCTATCTAGGTTATTGCAATAAATGACACATTTCAGTCTGTCTAGGTTATTGCAATAAATGACACATTTCAGTCTATCTAGGTTATTGCAATAAATTATACATCTTGGTCTATCTAGGTATTTTACTTGTATGTTATCGGTTATTTGTATGTATCTTGCATGTTATTTGTATGTATCTTGCATGTTATTTGTATGTATCTTGCATGTTATTTCTATGTATCTTGCAGGTTATTTCAATGTATCTTTCAGGTTATTTCTATGTACCTGATAATGAAGATGAATCAGTATTAGGTATGTGTGCTCGATATAATGATTCAACTATTGTAACTGGTGATACACATGGTGATATCAAGATATGGAATATCAAAAACTACTGCACTAAACCACAAGAAAAGGTAAACATCATAAGCACTTATAGCATGTTTTGCATTTTAAATGTGATAAATAGTCCATGAAACCACAAAAATTTATCAGTTTTTCACAGGCATTTGTTGTCTACTTAAGATCAATATTGTGATATTTGAATTGAGAGTTATTCACTAAACCAAAAATGCTTTGTTATAAAGTTAAACATAGCTGAACATCTCAGCTCAGTTGTCTGAAGATCGCAGAGTTTGAAACTCAATGATTCAAATTCTGTTTTAGTATTTTTCTAAATCGCTCCATAATTAATGTAATGAGCACTATTTTAACAGTGAAATATTTTGTCATAAATAAATTTTAATTTTATGAAATATAGAGAGTTAAAAGTAAGCCACCATTAGAAGCCCATTGGAAAGGACATGATGGATCAGTAGTAAGTGTAGACTATATTGATCATGATGATGGTGTATATATATTGTCAGCGTCTACTGATAAAACTGCTAGATTATGGTCCACTAAAGGACATTATATTGGTACATTTGGTCAGGTAAATATGTAACTTTGTGTATGTACCAGGGGTTCTATTACCAGTGCTGTTTATTTACGGAAGTAATCAAAAGATATAACATACAATATTAACACCGTGATATTTTGTAAGTGACAATTTTTTTAATGCACTTTAAGAATCAATGTGCAAAACAGAAATACATAATTTTAATACAAACAAATAGCAAAATTTTGGATACAGTATTATTTAACAGTATATAATGTTGTTATTTCTCCTTTAGAAACAACCGTGGGATTTGAAACATCCTTCCACTTGGATGCATCCTAAAACACCTTGGAGTATTTTAGATGAGGAAAATCTAGGTTAGTCAGTATTATATGATATTTTATAATATTAAATTTCACTATTTGAAAGCAACCTTCTAACTGATTCTGTACCTCGTTGCTTCTGTTTCTTATTAAACGACTGGTAAATGTGTAAGTGAGGGGACATCTCTTTAGTCAGTGTTAAATAGATTTGGATACAACAGTTGTAATTTTGGATTCCGCTGGAAGCGGAAGTATAGATATTGCCAGTACTGACGATACTAGGCATATCTGAAAACTTCATATTTTCCATCATAGTATCTCAGTATACAGTGAATACCGCTCAAGCGTCCACCTTTATTAAGCAATATGCGACCGCAATAAAGTCCACTCTACAACTCTGAAATATAATAATTGAGTGATAAGCGACCACCTTCAAGGCTACGCTACCAGTGACAATGTATTTACACTCCCTTGTATATGAAGAAGTCATTTCATTGTCTAACTCTAAGTTAATGGAATCCAGTGTGATTTCATATAATTGCCTGTACGTGATAAACCTAGAACTTGACTGTGGTGTATTACTAGTATATAAGTATTAAACTTGTTAACTGTTAACTTGTATTATAAATTGATGCTTAAAGGCAAATGATATTACTCAAGTCATTTGATATTTATAATGAACTTGTGGAACATCCTGATTGTCAAATGAAGAAATGTAAATGCCAATGGGATATCTTACTGGGAAATAAGTACAAATAATTTTCTAAGACGCCTAGGTTTTATATGCATTACTTTCTAATGCTGGTGGGGCATTTCAAAATGGGTAACTCCATTAAGTAATTGAAAAGAGACAATTTGCAGTCTTAAAGAAATTTTGCTTTCATTATCGTAATGTAAAGTGCACAGAATATGCACAAAGATCTTGGGTTTAGTTTATTCTGCCCATTCCAATATCAAAACCCAGATCTCTAGCTTTCAAAAATTTTCTTTTTTTTTTGATTTGATAAATTTACCAAAAAGGACAAATCAATATTTTGAAGCTCGTAAAATGCTGCTATAAAACCATCAAATTGGTGATGATTTCCCTTTTATCTAGATGATGACATGCAAGTGAATTTAGATCAAGAAAACACCACATTAACAGAAGGTGATACAGTAATATCAGAATATGATGAGCTATCAGTAGTAGATGATGATGCTACAGATGGAAGGCCTGACACTATTGATGTTACACACCCTAATGCCGAGGTATATCAGTCAGTTGTGCTGTATCTTTTAGTTAGCCCATTGCTTTACACGATAAAATTACACGTAGCTCCCTTTTAGATTGTCAGGGAAGTCACCACAAACTTTGCAGACACATGTTATAGGTAACTCCTTCGATTTCATCTCGACACTCCTTTAGGCTTGTCAATCAAGGTGACTTATTTGCTTAAACTTTGTACTTGGGAACAGGAGATCTGTACCGAAGTGCTCATGATATCTTGTAGCTACAGTACCACGTTACAATACAAATGGAAGTATAGCCAACATTACAAACAATTCAGATGATAACAAAAATTATTATTGTCTCCCATAGTGTCCTTTTTCCGACCAAACAAACACATATCCCTTTTAGATTTGCACTAAGCACTATTCACGCACCTTTTAGTTTAATTGCACTAACTTCATGCACTGTTTTGCACCTAGATTCGACCACAAACCATTAGTGTGAGCACCAAAGCTAGAGTAAAAACTTCTGAATTTCCAAGGGATAAGAGACTACAGTATAGATCTCAGACGTATCCTACAGGATTTGATAAATCAGATCCAACTAAGGTAGCTCTTTATATGTATATATTGAGATAATAGGCACGTATGAGATTGAAATGGTGATTTTGATTAAAAGCTAGTCGAGAGGGAAATATCAGATTTTCAACCAAGTTTATCCTTCATAAATTTGGATTGGATTGTATAAAGATCTTTTGTGCTTCAGGGTATGCAACAAGTTAATGATCCCTCAACTGTACAGAGATGATGGACATGTGTTGCTGTACTGACAATGGTATTCCCGTCGCACATTGCATGTCATTGCTTTATAAACTCCATGTATATTCTGTACAAACTTCAATATTTTTATATCAGCATAGGAATTTTAGCATCTTGATCTGCTGTGATGAAATTCTTATATACCATTTTTGTAGACATTCCTT
This sequence comes from Lottia gigantea, assembly GCF_000327385.1. NCBI lineage: Eukaryota > Metazoa > Mollusca > Gastropoda > Lottiidae > Lottia > Lottia gigantea. The sequence goes on from NW_008710662.1 coordinate 1,021,146, forward strand.
GGAATGAAAGCAGAAAGAGACTTTGCTAGAAAGCAGCAGGATAGAAAAGGTAGAAGAAACCATTATGGTGAAATCAACTTTCAGGAAACTTCCCGATTTGGTAAAATTTGTTCACCATTTCAAGCATTGCAAACCCCTGTGAGTGTCAAGTCAATATATTAAAAATTTAGTCAAAACTATAAATTTCACAATTTTATGTCAACTTCATTCAAATGTAGACAAAAAGGTATTAAGGTAAGAAAATATAAATATACGTAAAACAAAAAGTTAAGCGCCACTAACTTTAATTCAGTATTTCTGGGACGTCGCGTACGTCGAAGAGACCCTCCTGTACAAACTGTAACAGAATTTGATGCACAATTGCATCAGGAGTTGCAAAAAAATTCCTCAACAGGACATTCAAAGACTGATACGTAGCATGCCTGATAGGGTTGCTGCTGTGATTAGTGCTAATGGGTCATACACTCGCTTTTGAATAAACACTGCTTTTAACCTAACATAACTTATACATACGTGCGGCTTATATTTGCAATTATATGGTATGTGAATTTCAAGTTGAGATATTATGTATTGTTTTATTTTCATTACCATTTATGTTTCAGGATGTTCCAGTTATAGAAATTCCTAAAAATTTACCTCTTAGTGAAAGAATGTTAAGCAAGGGTTATACTAGTGATAATTTAACAGTGGAAAAACTCAAAACCATGGACTTTTCTCATGGAGTGCCAGAAACTCTCGAAAATGAAGAACATCCCAATATAATGAAACCTGGCAGTCGTAGAACTTCAGATGAAAAACATTATGCTAAATTACCGCCAATAAAATCAGGAAGGTGGTCGCGGCTGTCATCAGCTAGTAAATCTAAAAAATTACCAACACTATCTTAGTTGGCTGATGAAGGAGCTCATCTTTTGCTTTCGGTAGGTTTAATAGCCCGAACTCGGGCGCTTAGTTCCCCTACAATTCACTAAGTAAGTTTCAAATATGGAATGTTGCTGAACTGAACTGTTTGGCATTAACTGTGAAAAGTGATCCGAATAGCTGATATTGAGTTCTTTAGGCTGGCGAAGACGTAAAACCCAGCTCCCTACATCATGTCTGATTCCAATCGCAGTAAAGCAGAGTTTACCATTTTACCTTACTATATTTAATCAATACGATATTGGTAATGTGTAAGATCTTCAGATACATATGAATGGACACGATGGTGCTCTGGGTCAGGCTTTACAACAAACTTAATTTGTGATATTTTAACAATAACTGTTATAAAGCATTCCGTGATTTTAAATGAAAAAAAAAAGTGACTACTTATTTTGTTATGAATATATTTTCATGTCGTCCATTTTATATGATATATTTTGTTATTATATATGTATTTTTGTTAAGTTTTTATATGAATTATGACAAAAAATCTCTTTTAATGGTTGTGAAAACACTTATTATTAAATATTTTTATATATTTCCATTCATACTGCCAGTTACAGCAATTCAAAATGCACAAAAGATAATGGCGCTCGATTCTATAGTAGCACAGGCCTACAACTTTCAATGGGTTAGGGTTATTTTAAACAAAGAGCAGAAGACAATATTATTAAGCACTCTGTAATCGCCCAGTCAAATCTAGCGTTTGAAGGTAGTGTAGCAATTTGTGTCCAAAAAATATACCTTTTTTGGACAAAGAAATGATTTTTTATGTGCTCACTTAAAAGCAGTCTGACTTGAAATAGTACATCGTATTTTGACAGGATTCTTCATACGCTCCTTGTAGATCTTCTGATAAGACAACCACAAACTCGTTCAGGAAAACAAATCTAAGGAAAAAGACGGTTGTAAACTTTTGATCATTCTCGATGACTCCAATGAATATCAGCTTTATGGTAGATTTAAAATTAAATTTATTGATATCATTCAACACTTGGGATTCACAGAATGATATTGTATAGCCGAACCAACATGACATTCATAGCAGATACTCGGCAACTGTTCTAGACATCGCATTGGTAACCGTTTGAATGTTTGCCCTCGATTACCGTAATTTTACTAGTGTTTCAAGCAGGGGACTTGGAAAGGTAGGAAAGCTATTTGAATAGGGAAGTGGGAATAGTGCATGTAGAAACTACATTAATGTCTCCGACAAACAAAGCTGTTAAGATTCCTAAATGCAAGAGAGCTAGAACGTTGAATCATTAAGTTAAAATACGGCAGGATTAAACTTGAGAATGTCCACAATATTTAACAGTATCGTCGTAAAATGAACTCGAAAGGGGTTCTCTACAGCACACATCGAATGGTCAGAATACAAAGATTGCGTATTCCGATGACACTTCGGCACATTTTGTAACATGGGTATAATCCAGAAAGCTAATAGTGACTCTGAACAATTAATACTGTAATTTTATTGAGAAGAGTTAATAAGTATGTATTAATTTTGATGGACTAAGAGGAATTTTAGTTAATAATTAATCTCAATAATACCAGGCCAAATCGATGCAATGAAGGAAAGTCAATTTCCGCATAAGTGAGATTTTAATATTGTTATTGTATAAGTCTCTGATTAATAGCCTGGAGATAACAGTACAAACACATGCCCCAACTCTTATAAAATATTCTCACTGTTAAATAGTGCTCAATACATCAATTGTACAGCGATATAGAAATATTTCTATATTCAATATAAAAATAAAAGAACAAAAAAATAAATGCAAACAAACAACCATGGATAAATGAAATAAACTATTTTTTTTATATTTCAAGCCGCTCCTGAGCTACAATTCGTAGCTCGTTAAAATTGTCTCAACTATTGGACTCAAAATTCAGTAGACGAATAATTGTTTCCTCGAAAAATTCAAAAAAGTGATAAGGCTACCAAGGGAGAAAGTTGTTTTGACTGTCTTCTTTAGATTAATTAGTTGCTAAAATAGCGATGTAATTCTCATTAATTTTATTTTATAGAAAGGTTTATTTCTAAGATAATGAATCAAAGTGGGAATAAAGACGTATGCCATATGTTATGTTCTTTGCTTTAATCGATAGACATTGTATATTACATTTGAAATTCTGTAAGCGTCACGATTTGAGCAGCAGTGTTTCTATTGGCTGAAAGACAATGCAGCATAATCAAATGACTATTCCAACTTATATATTAATTCCAATTCATTCTTCACTCTTTCATTATTTCCTTTAAGCTGTTACAGAACAATTCCTCACTTCTGTTTAGTTCCAGGAACCATTCTGCAGTGATTTCTGATTAATTTAAACTCGCAGGTGAGATTTACAGCATTATATTCATTTCATTTTTCATAAATAACGAAATTATGTCTCTTGAAATTCCCTAGACAGAAAAAAATACGCAATGAAAAAATGTATCTACTCATTAGCAATATGAACATTTTGACAAGTGAATTGGTTCAAATTGATATTTAATCAAATTATTTGTCAGAAATTCAGATTATGTAAGAAAAGAATTGATTTTGTGCGATTTTCTGTTTAAATATTCAGACGAAAATTGTCTAATAGTTTTGATAAAAGTCCCTGGGGATTTAGGGAAATAAAAAATCAACTCAAATTTCTTGTGAATTATTTTAACCTTTTCCTTAGTTCTTTTGAAATTTGTCCACAGTTTATTATGTCACTGTTCGATATCCACGTCACTATTCGATATCCACCTAGCCGACTTAGATAAGTTCAACCATGCATTGTCGTCAATTGGGTATTTACGTGAACAGTCGGATTCGGTGATTAACAGCATCTTGCCGTATCCGTTGAACACCCGGTCATAACGCCTATTCGACTGAATGAATTTGAGAGAAATTGAATTTCAGCGTCTGGTAGTATCTTTGAAACTCGATGAATCTGATCAATCGCTGAGTTTAGTCGATGAATGCGTTGAGAAACTTTGAATGGCATATTGAACTTTAAGTGGATGGTCACAGATACTGACCGCTCGAATCGACTTCAATTTTCAGAGAGAGTATATTGTATTCTAGCTTACATTTGTTGAAAATCATGTTTCTCCCAGGTTCAGCTAGTCGCGCGGTCAACCTGAGCTGCCCCCCTCTTCTCCAAACTCGTGTTTTCTTTTGAATTATAAATGTTTGTATTTCAGTAAAACAACTGACGATGTCTAACTATAGGGTTATTATTGGTTCCATGCTAGTCGTCAGCATACTACAGTCTTGTTTCTGTGCCCATCTGTTACAAACAAGATTTGGTGTAGAAGATGGTAAAATAAACCATCCGAGAACTCGAGAAACCAAGGTATGTACCCAAGTCGATTCAAATCCTCTTCTGATTAGCATATACGATTTTCTCAAATCAAATTATATTTGAGGTTGTTTGTACGTGTTTGATTTTTTTCCCAAGAGATCTTGACAATTGAATGCACCATTCGTCCAGATATAAATTTGCCAGTGGTAACGGCTTGCATAATGAATCAGAAATTTCGAAGGTCCGTCAAACCCACCAACTATCTATCCTGTGCTCCTAATTCATGTTGATAAATTATAACAAATAGTATAAGCTTTCTAGATTTAGGTAAGATAACGGATAGGTTTCTACCGACCTTTCATAGATGACATCGTAGATTGGGTTACTTTATTCTATGTGGGCACATTGTTTTCAATATGTTTGTGATTGGCAATATTAGAAGATATCTATATTTGGACCATCCGATTTTTATTTTGATCGATGTCTTAAAATAATATAACAATGTAGTAGGAGAACGTATCATTGAAACTATACATTGTACGCGGGTGCCATGCAGCCCTATTGTCTTCGGCACAAATTAGAACCAGACACAGTGTGATTAGGACAAAAACAGCCTTTTGTTAACAAAGTTATTTGTCTTCACAATCAGACATATTTTTATTCAAGAAAACGCCTACGGAATGACTTGTTCTGGATGAATTCTTATTTCATCTGCTAATTTAGTATTTCTTGAAGTCTGTCATCTTATTTTAGAAAAATAGCTATCCACCTTTGTTCGACTAGAATCTTTTCTAGGTATCATTATCCATCCGTTTTTAACATCAACTGTTCTGGGATCTGACCTGTTCTAAGGTGACTTTTGCGAAATCTGGTAATATAGTATTTCATGACTCTAGGATATTTTGGACAGATAACGCTTTTGATAGACTGGAATCCATTAAGTATAATTATTCATACGTTTCTAATATTAATTATTCTTGACCTCGAGTAACCATTCTATACCAGTGTTCAATCACAGTTGTCCCTGATTAGAAACAGAATCGTATATTGTCGTTGTTTAAATATTTTGCCCGTCCTTTTACCCACAGTTGTTTTAAGAGAGCCAGAGTGCCAAAGGCTACAAACCCAGACAAGATCGCAGGTGAAATTGGAATCAAATTCTTTACAATCCAAGGTTTAATTTGATCCATAATTTATTTAATTCTTAAATCAGTGCTTTTGAGGATTTTATTCTGACAGACAACGGAATCAATAAAATTCATTAAAGTCAGAAACCAACATGGCATGTCGTCTATGTTGCACATTACTTCTGAAGCAATGTTCATGTCGACTGGAAAATTTACAGCATTTAATTGGATTCGTCGTTATCAACTTAACAATAATAATAACTCTTTAAACTAGAGTTAACTGAATGGTTACACCAGAACCAGTTTCCGCTAGATAGGAAACGCGCATCAGCTGCAATTTTTCAATATTCTCTGCGCAGGTCGACTAAATGTGACATTTGGTCAGATTCTCCTGTAGATAAAGTCAAATGCTGAGAAGCTTTAAAAGAAAAGTTGCCATATGGCGGACTATAGCACAGCTGGTCAGAGTATTGGAATTTCCTGAAACACAGTATGGTCGCTGGTTATAATCTTGATCGGTGCATAAAGGTCTGGTTGACCTTAAGTAAGTCACATTTCTCATTCTTAAAATCGATCCTCGTGAACCTTATAGTGGTTACTCTTGTGAAAAATAGTAGCTTCTTTATATTCTTCCTTTGTCGCAAAACCTGAGCACTATCATGGATGAAAAAATTTCAGATTATGTATGTAAAACAAGTTGTGTGTGGAGAATTAGTAAATAAATCTGACGATATAGCTTAACTTGACTTACCCCGAGATTTCTCACCGGTGTATTCTGTAATGAATAAGAATGATTAATGTATATCAGAAAAAAATTCTCTGGAGGAATGAAGAAATTATTTGTATGTCTTAGTGTCAGTGGTAATCTGAGTCGCTCTTCAACCTAAATTAAGTCATAGTGAAAGGTCGAAAACTAAATGTCGCGAAATAATTACTTTGAATTCCACTTTATGTAAATGTAAATAACATTTGTTCGGATGAGAAACATTTTCCATTTATCTTTCAGTAATGATAAAAATATATGACCATATTTCAATATCACTTTACATTTTGAATTGAGCACTATTTTACCAATGAAAATATTTTTTTATTATAAATGTCCATATCATATGACACTGGCCTACATTTTGATATATGTGTATGTGTCTGGGGTCATAAGAGAATAAATTTGACCGCTGTGTGGAACTGATTCCAACCGATGGACTAAATTGGATCAGGCGAGGGAAGGACTCGTAATTTCAAAAAAGATCGACGCAAAGTTAATTGTTTCATGAAATTTGAAGCCTAACTTTTTAAAAATTGAAGCGAAAAAAATTTTATCATTTGATTTATTGGTACTCTATGTATTGCGTTCTGATTTCAGTACAACTTGAGCTCAGTGTTAGAAAGGCACCCGAGTTTCAAGGGTTTGGGTTCGATTCCAGTCAAGGAATTTGTTGGTTGGTTTGTACACGTAAGCGTAAGGTTATCGCAGACTAGGTTGTTGTTGATAGTCGTATTAGTTGGTAGTTGGATCTGGATCAATTGGGTGATTGAGTTGGGTTGTTGAGAATTATACTTGTATCATACATATCCTTGCAGCAAGTGGCTCACCTGCCAATTATACTGGTTGAACCAAGTACAAGGGTTCATCCTTAAAGGGGCCCAACCCACAGAAATAGCATTAAATACAGAATGAAAATCTATAAATTTTCCATTAACAGGCATTACATTGACTTACAGAGGTGTCTCAGAATGTAGTCGAGCATATTATGTTAAAAATAATTTCCGAGGAGTAGCCCCTGACCATCTCAGGTCCACGGGCCCTAACTCATCTAGTTGAACCAATGCTTCAAGCACGACATTAAAAGTAGAATGCTGCCTATTGTTTTTCTCAATACAATGCACTTCATGACAAGAGACTCGGCAGAGCAAGAAATTTCATTCATCTAAATAACAGATTATGGTAAATGATTTCCAAGGAGCCTATTAACCTTGTAATATAGCCTCATCCGTTTGTAGCATCATCTCCCGTAAAGGTATTATATTATGTTGCCGTGAGCATTGCTTAGCACTCGTCAGGGACATCCTACACGGAAATTAGACTATCATTATATCTTAACGCATTCTTCATTAAGAGACAATTGGACATTTACATCATTTCAGACAATTTTATAGAATCAAGAAGTGAGATTACTCTACTTTATTGTATAGCTGATGACAATAATTAGAACTGCCTTTGATCTCATAATGAAAATGTGATGTAGGTGCACAGAATTCTTAGCTTAAAGGAGCATTTCCTTGAAAAAAAATCAAGAAATGCAAAAATGTATAGCATTTAAAGTGCAAATCACTAAACTTGAAGGAATGATCATTTCTTGTGCACAAAGTGTGTGCCGAAATTGTAGGCCTATTTGAATCTTGAGAATTTTGTTAACAACAACTACTGGAAGAACTGTCAAAGAGCAGTTTAAAGTTTAAGTAACATATATACCACGGTTCTTATGAGTTAAACTATAGATCCATGAGGACATGTTTGTTTCAATATGTTAATTAGTTAGACACGTAGTATAATATATGACATAAATAAAATGATTGACATTGGCATTGATCACGTTACTGTTTTATCCAATAAAACAGAAGCTCGTGCAAGTCATGATTTTATTTAAAAAGGGGATGGAGCTTCAACCATGTAATAACATCAAAATGAACTGGTTGTAGCATAACTAAGTTCCACCTATTTTCCTCTAAGATTCTATTTGGCTTTCATGTTAAGTTATCCAAGTATGGTACAACATCAAATTGCTGATAATAGAGCATGGTTTTCCTAGAATACACATTTTAAGCTATTTATTTAAAAAAAAAAACATCAAAGGAAAAGTGCAATTTATGTTGATTTTGTTGGATGGTTATGACCCAATTATAAAATTTCTGGGTAAATTCCTTTTAATCAATCAAGAATGGTTGGTATGAATGCTGGAATACTTTGGTTATGTTCTGTTGGATGTATCCAAGATAACTCTGCCCTGTACTCCTGTACACCATCAAGTCTTGAAGTGCAGTAGCGTCATGTTTTTGTACAGCTTTACATAAGATGTCGGTTTAGGATCCGAACTTACGATTATATTTTTTTTTAGAAATTTTGCGTGAAAGATGTATTCGTGATTTGAGCATCTTGGAATTTTTGTTGTTGTTACGCCTTGCAATTATTATGCCTTGAAACGGGTACCGTCTATGTTGATTGCAGTGGAAATTGTAGGCGTTTTAATCACCTTCAAGTTCCCAGACAATTTATGAGAAACAGAGAAGTCACAATATGAGAAGATTTTTATGAAATAGTGAAATGGTAATAATTTAACAATCAGACAAGTTACCAGGGTTTCTTAACTCATCCTATTAATATACTATTTATTAAAGTCTTCGTGTGAAATTAATAAAGAAATTATCTTATTACCATACACTAGCTTAAAGGTACATTTTGATAATAGCAAAGCTATTCTGAGACATTTTGTATTCACCCACATCATAAAAGACAATAATAAGGTGCAGTAGAACAGTTTAGGCTAATTTGTTGACATAATTGATATTAGTTTGTTAGTTACTCAAATCAAAATTGGGTCACAAGAAGAAATGCGACTTATCTTGAGTGATTTAAGATAATGGACATCGAATTTGTCTAGAAGTTAGGTCTATTCAATTTATCTGGAATTTCATTGACTTTAGATACCGGGTTTTATCAGAACCAAGAGAAGTGGCAGCCTCTTTCCAGTGGCGATGACAACCTTCCGAAACTGGGGGTAAAATTAGGGGGCCAATCTCCAAAGCTGCGATTTTTTAACCGAACAAAAGGTGCATTCCAAGAAGGATTAGACACTTAATGCACCCTTTGTTCGTGCCACAAAATTCCAGCTTTGGAGAGGGAAGAAATTTGATTGGCTGGTTGTGTTATCAAACAGATGAATATTCAAGAGGCCCGTCGTTAGATCCTAACTAAAGTGGCTAAATTAAACCTAAAAGCTAATAAAAACGGAGTTCGTAATAGCTTGACATTGTGAAGATGTATATTTTCAATCCATAACGACTGAACGATATTTCTGAAAAACGCACCGTGCATTAATTTAATTTTATAACATTTACATTCAATATTGCTGTCATATCTTATCATGTATCGTATCATGTATCGTATCATGTTCCTTATCATGTTTCTCTATGCATGTCATCATATTTTACTAGGAGGTGGAACTAATTGATGAAATATCGATGTAAATCATTCAAAGCGTTCACATTTTTATCATTAACGAAAATGGTACGATCTTCTATGTATTACCAAAGTCTTTGTGAATAAGCAACTATATAATATGTAAAATTTGACATTTTTAAACAAAAAGAACTCTTGAATTATTAAACGAACACTTTCATGTGTTTCTGCATTAGTCAAGACTCAAAAGTTGATGCACGTGTCATAAACTACAGTAGCACTTTTCCTTGACTATTTTTAGTTGGATTTCGTGATGTCCTGGACTAAAAATAAAAGCAGCAAAACATTTTCTGATTTTCTTTGCGTAACACTAAACGATCTGGTTCAGAGTTTTTCAATGTGGAAGTCAAACTATTTAAAAAATATACGTGTCATAACTTTTGAATTTGCTCTCTATTATTCATTCTATCATTTTGTCACCATTAAAGCCCCGAGAAATAATGTGGTTGTTTTCGAAAAGAAAAGACGTTGTGTGAACTGCGTTCAATGACATAAAAATGTCGATCAAAGAAATTATGGAATGATACAAAGTATGCCAAATTAATATTCGGAAAAATTGAGGCGAAATTTAGTTATAAATTAGATTTAAGCGATTAATGCTGTATTACCTAACGCTGGAACAAGACTATTGTAAATTACATCTCACAGCCATTGTGTTCTCTCCATTTCATTTAGAAAATTATACGGTAGACAAGCCGGTCTTTAATGTTATTAAATGACACGGGCGGAATCAAACGTTTAAGTAACAGCACATCATAATTTAATCTCACTCTAGGGACATTGCGAATGACATTGTTATCTGTTAGAAGAGGGGAAATATGTGATAATCCCTAAATCTTATCTTAGACAACGTTTTCCAGTCAAATTTATATTCCTGTGTGTATTAGTAATGTTCATTGCTTTCTATGCTATCTCGATTAATACGGCCCTCGTGTGATAGTGCAGATGAAATGAATAACGATACAATAACGATACAGTAACGATTGATAGCTTAGATTTCTGTCGATTACTCTTTAGTAGTAATGAAGCACCAGGCCAGCGTGTATCAGTGTGATATAATACGACCATTAAGAGATTCGAGATTTTATGTTACCTAGTCGGACGTTGAGGTGAGACAAATCTCTCCTAGGGTAAATGCATTATCAGTTTAAAAATTGTTCAGAACTGGAAAAAATACAACTCGAGTAATATGGCGGGGGAGAGTGGTAAAAAGTGGTAAAAACTTTATATTATGTGTTATATTTAGTGTTTTGTCAGTATTAATATGTGTAGGTGTTAATGTATTTTGCAGCTCGTGTAAAATATACATGATATAACTTTTCTTAACGATGCCCAGTAGAGCAATTTGAAATTATTAGAATGTTTCACGAGACAAACTAATTGATAATTAGATCATATATAATGTTTGTTCATATATGTTGATCTAGTAAAATAGAACACAATTTTATTGTCTTATGCAAACGAAACTATCTGTTCAATATATATTCACAATCAGAAGCGCATCAGAAACCAGCGATATGAGTAAATTTTTATGGAATATTTCGATGAAATTGACCTTCGTGACTTATAGTTAAGTACTTGTTGTAGACATAACCCGACAAATATGGTCCTATCCGTTCCTTGAACGCGATAATGCAGATGGATATCGTCACGGTGACCATACCATCCGCATATCAAATCTGAGGAACAGAGATATCAGGCTAGTAGATGATTAAAGTTTTCAATGTCGATATCTTGGATGAGTTCCTATGATGGCGATGTTAGGATAATCAAGATGTTTTTTTTTACCCATGACTTAATTTTTAATTCGAGCACGTTGGCTCCTTGATTTGGGAAAGGCTTCGTTTATGTTCGAATTTTTGGATACCTTGATGGCTAATTTATTTGGCGGTAATCTCATCTTCAGGGTGCATGGGCGTTCCAGATCTGTGGGCATATGCGATTTTGGATGATCGCTCCCTACTATCATTAGGCCTGTATGAGTGAAAATGCAATGTAAACAAATAATTCTCACATGTGCAATTAGCTGTGCACTGAGATATTACTGGAAGACGAGACGCTATCCTGGCATAATGACCTTCATTGCATCATCTGATTATAAAAGATGGTGAACTAATTCTTTCTATTTTTCAGTGTTTGAATTATATGGATAGATGTAAAACAGATGCTCAATGTTGTGATGGATTAGAATGTACCAACCTTGTGAAAGGCTTCTGTTATTTTATGGAAACTTGTGTTTGCCAACTACCTAAATCTACCAACTTGGACAGAGGATGGAACTGAGCCATTCATATACCAAGACCAATATTTTTATGTGTTTCCTTTTAATCTCATTGAATTCCCTTTAACTGTCTCCGTTTAGGTCTATATTAAATAAATTTTATGTTTAAAATCAGTCTTTATTTATTTTCAAAATTTTAAAGATTGATGTCGGCGCGTGAAGCCAAGTTGTTTTTTTCTTCTGTTTTCCTGTTATAAACGTGTTAGTGTAGTGTCAATTAAAGACTATTTTTTTTAGTTTCCACTTCCCTTTAAATCTAAGGAATGAACAGATTCTCGATGGCCCTTACACTCGTGATGGCTTACATTTGGGAGTCATAAAATAATACCAAACTACTCAAAACTCTAAATTGTTATTTGCCAAAATTTCTTAAAGGGAGACCGAAACTTGTCTCAGAAACAGGAATTTTTTAGCTTAGCCAATCAGAAATTGTGTTCACAGCTCACCGTCGAAATTTGAGCCTTCAAATCCATGTGTGTCCAGAATTGTTCATGTTAAAATGACGAGTCGTCATATTAATATATTCTGTGATATATAGAAAAGACATGTATAAGAATGGTGACTTCAATACCTAGTTCGAGGTATTTTTAAAGGAATAATGCAATTTTCTTACAGCCCTTGTATTTACATGATATTCAACACTCAAGTCATATCCCTTTAATTCTTTAGTGTTAACATTTATTGTGCTATTTTGAAGTCAGATTCCTTATAATAATGCAATTAGTACATACATCATAATGATTGTTTAAGCGTTTAATTTGGGTATACAGCTGAACATCTCTAAAGAGTATTTTATATACACTAATTATATTCTGTATTAAATTGGAACCTAATCTGGATATTCCCAGGAGAACAAGACTCAATTTACCCATAACCGACCCCAACATCCACTACAGACAGATCTAAATAAAATGAATGATTAATGCGACGCAATTCAAAATGAAAATATCATGTATATTAATATGGATGGGTGGAAATTTAGCGACTAGATATGTGTGAAAGCAATTAATATACACTATCGAACGAACATTGCCTTCAACCAGATACTATATTGGTTTACAACCATTAAGTATTCACAACTTTAAATGTTGAAATAATTTATATCAGAAGCTGTACATGTTCCATTCTGAAATGGTGGGGTGGGCTCTGTAAATGTTCCATGCTGAATTGTTGGAGGTGCACTCTGTAAATGTTCCATTATGAAATGGTGGAGGTACACTCTGTAAATGTTTCATTATGAAATCGTGGAGGTGCACTCTGTAAATGTTCCATTATGAAATGGTGGAGGTACACTCTGTAAATGTTTCATTATGAAATGGTGGAGGTACACTCTGTAAATGTTTCATTATGAAATGGTGGAGGTGCACCCTGTAAATGTTCCATTATGAAATGGTGGAGGTACACTCTGTAAATGTTTCATTATGAAATCGTGGAGGTGCACTCTGTACATATTCCATTATGAAGTTGTGGATGTAAATGTTCCATTCTAAAATCATTCTGTAATTAATGACTCTGTCATTGTGCCATTCTAAAGTTTGAAGAGGACTTACTTCACAAATTAAAATAAGGTCTCTTTAAAAAGTTATATCACGAAAGTCAAGCTAATAAGCTTTCCTGTAAAGTAGACTATGGTCATACTTATTCTTCCGCTTATTTAAAAAATCTTTATGAAATGAAAATAAGCGGTATCGTATTTGCGATCATTTAATCTATTATTAGCCGATATTAAAAATATTATTAAAACGATTTCCGAATCAAATTGTATATTTTTCATAAGAATTTGGCGGAATCAAGTAGTATTAGACAGAACTATGTAGCGTTTAGTCTACAAATAGCTAGATCTATTATATTTTATCTAACAATATGATTATTTTATCATTATTATATTATTTTAAATGTCATTGTTGAGATCGATCTGGAATCTTCAACCTTAACAGTATGAATTGCTAACGAATATTTGTGGAATGCGAATCAAAATGTTTAATTTAAATAGGATCGTTTTATATACGTTTTTCTAAGAAAAGAAGTAATTCTTTGCAATTTTACTTGACCACTGAGGATAATTATGAAAATTTATTTTTAATCCAGTTTAGTGCTGTATACATGGAAGGCGTTACTAGTAACTCATCATAACCCTTACTGTTTCTGATTCACCCTCCTATCATTCTGCTACATAGCAGCACGGCCTGAATTTCCCATAATGTCTTCGCTCTTTTCTTCTCCCGACCTCACAATTTCATACCTCACCCCTGTCTCTCTTCTTCTCCTGCCTCAGCTTTTTCCTATTCTTGATAGAAACTTCTCTCATCTAATGCCAATTCCATTCTTTCTTCCTCACCCAGTTTCTTTACTCCAATACTTTCTTTCTCTGTCCCACCACCCTCCGTCTATCTTTCCCTCTGGCTAATGTTCTCCCACTCTACATTCCTCTTTCTTACCTTACACTTACCACTTCATTCCTCCTTGATCTTCTCTGTATACAGAAACCTAAATACAAATCTCGACCCAAAATAGGCAGGCGAAAAAAATGATTGAGTGATTCTAGGTTCTGAAAAAGTTAGATCAATCAGTAAAATTGTCGTGGATAAGAAGAGGGCAGATGGAGAAAACTATTACTCAGTTAAAAGCTTAAAAGCCATGTCCTTTCTAATCTTATCTCTAGATGTACGATTTATTGAATTTACATTTATCTAACCTTGTTATTATTAATTTCAATGCCCACAAGCGCACGCTCGTGATCAAAGTGATGAAAAAGTGCTGAAACCAAAATGTCGGACAGATCAGCAACAATGAACATATAAGTAAAAAGAAAGGTGTTCAGCTTATAATTTAATTATTTATTATTTGCTAATGGTTCATGACAATCCTCGAGGAATAAAATACCAGATTTTACTTTCATACATTTAAAAATATTCATATCATGATTTAAATTATAACTTTATGTATAAATAACTCTATTAGTTATTGAGACCATTTCCCAGTTGATATTGGTAATGAATAACGAGATTATTAAAAGTAGCTGACACTCTTGTGAAGATTTAATAAAGGAATGTAGAAATCGCCGACTTTTTTGTAACTCGTAGACAATGCTAATATAAAATAGCAGTAGCCCATCGTGTCCAACCCATGTCCAACAACCAGTGGCTCAACTAACATGGGGATAGATGGAGTGCCCACGGGCCTCTATCTTCACAAAAAAATACAAAAGTTCAAAAGTAAGTAAAACAGATTAACACACAAAATAAAATGGTTCACAATTACTTATGCTGGGTCTTATCTAAGGCGATATTATATACTAAAGACCGAAATCTTTAAATCTTACATTACATTAACATTGACTTACAGAGTTTTGGAAATATATATTATGTATTTTGTGTAATGTAAAACTACTTATATGCCGAAAGCCGAAAGGCGTATGGTTATAAACTATATATAACAATTTTCATTTAAGACTGCATCGGTTCACAAAGACGTCACAGATGTTCAGATTGTTACAATGGGCGTCCGAGGTTAGTTCAGTCTCATTACCAGTTTTGCAAAATAGCAGAAGACAGGTCGGGTAGTTTTAAGGGATCAAAGATATTTGTTACCAGTATTTAAAGTGTTATTTCCAATGATGCTTAAAACACTTCAATTCTCCCGTGAAACAAACCAATGTGTTAAGTTGATAAAATACAATAATAGCTGTAGTCTCCCAGGCCTCAGTTTTTAGACAAGTGATCATTGGGGACGTCATCTATCTTCCACATAGAATGTATGAGATTGACTTATTCTGACTTATTCAATACTTTCTAAATCGATCTATGTCTTTTTCAAAGATTTGTATGTGGCGACTCAGATATTGCCCCCAATATTATCCTTCTATATGTTGAAAGTGTATCAGGTTGTAGTTCTATAAATATTCCATTTTTAATTGAGATAAAACTCTGCTTGATCTATGGTAAATGTGTTCATAAAGTTGTCCATTGTTACCATTCATATACAGAAGAACCCATCCAAGATTTTACTGTGATATATATATGTATGTATATAAACATCAAATTTTTCAACAAAATCCTATTGATCAAGAGCAATAACTAAGTGACAGTTCATTAAAAAAAATTGTGAAAGTGGAACTTTCTATTCGCAAAAAAATATCAAAGATGGGTTTCTTTATCTTTTAGTGTTGAGCAAACCATTTGATTAATTGGTGTTTCTAATGAATTGTGAATCATACCAATAATTATGTTCTTATTGCATTAAGGGTTTTGACCATAATAAATGTCCATGTATGTACAGATAAACAAAAAAAGACTTTTCACTAATTGGAATTCTGCTGGTAATTCTCTTCTAATTTATCTAATTATGTATTAATTATGGTCATGAGAGACAAACTGTTTTTTTTTCTAAGTCATTAGAAAACCTCTACTTTCTATTCATGCAAGTAATAGCATTTCATTTCATAAATGAAAATAAAGGAACCCATCTGTTTATTTTAAGAAATTTCAAAAAATGATTTTATACCCCTAATTATTTGTCAGAAATTACCAGATCATCTCTATTTTTAAAAAACTTTCTGGGAGAAATGTCTTTCATTCCGTCTGTGCTTCCATAGTACATTGTACTCTGTGATATCTGACATCTGCAATTACATACTTGGAATCTCAAACCCTACACTTGTCACCCTTTTCAGTCAGTCTGTCCCCTATTTGAACCTCCAATTCCAAGAGGCTGTTACTACTACCAATAGTGGAGTTATAAAATAAGAGTCAAATAATTAAGCTCATACAAAATATTGTTTATGATCAAATTATAAGTACAACATAAAAAATATAATAAAATACTAAAACAATTCAATAGTATATAAAAACATGCATAACATCTGGAATACTAATAATCTTACAAATATAATAAAATACTGACTAAAACAATATTAGGAAAATAACCTTGACTAAAAATATTTGGAGAGTTTCAATCTATGAAAGCAGGATTATTATCATTTCATTAGATATTCTTCTGAGACAGTGACATTGGGACTGGACAATACATTCCTGTGTTTATTATCACACTGGCTTATTATACAAGAATTCTTACTGGCAAATCAATATTAAAGGTATACTACCTCATAGGATGACCTGAAATTGAAATTTTCAAACTTGGCCAAAATGAGTCTTTGTTCATCAGTGGATTTATCATAATTATATGACAGAAGAATTGGTCTATAATCCAATAAATCCATAAAACTAAGTAATAATTCATAACTTAATTTTGAAGTATACTTAGAAGCGTTTTTCAATAGTTACTTAGTTTAATAGATATATCATCTTAAATAGAGATTCTATTCTAAGTTTTATAACTCCGATTGTAAAATATTTCAATAAAATATGTTTAAACTAAACTATTCTTTAGTCATGACACCTGGTGAGTCCAACTGATACAGATATACACATGTTGATCAAGTTTGAGACTTTTATGTCCATTCTAAGAGGTAGTATTTCTTTAATAGTTAGTGCTAATAGTTTACTTTTTTTTACCATCCTGATAAGATACTATTTTGTGAATATCTGCTGAGCTGCTAATGGTAACATTACTTTTTTTTTTATCAGATTTGATAACATACATATAATGCATGGTACCAGTATAGATTAATTTTCATAATACTTGAAAAAATAACGGACATAAATCCATTTTAAATAGATACATAAATACAAGCATTTTTTAAAATCAAAGAAAACATGAATAACATTTACGATAAAATAAGCATTAATAACACATTTTTTTACCTATTCAGAAAATCTACTTTTAAATATTGCAGCCTTAAGCATGTATTTGGTTACAAGTTTGAACAGAACTTGTATTTCAGTTTCTTAGATAGGTTTTGTACAATACAACTAATAATCAAAAGATAGTTCCTAAAGGATTTCAGAAGGTTAAGAAATTGCTATAAGCTTATATTGAAAAAATAAGACAAGTTATATATAGATAAAAACAAAAATTATGTCATGTAGAATCATCATAATTAGTAAAAACTAAGTAACTGTTCAGATATTTACTTCTGTTGGTAAATTGTAGTTTTCTTATTATATCTATGAGGAATCAAATACAATATATTGGACTTGAATATTTAGCCTGTAAGCTTATGTCAATGCAAAGTTGACTGGTTTACCAACAAAAGCAAGAGAGCATTTCCTAAAATGATAATGGTTTATTCATTTTGTAGGCCTACATGAAATTTTTTTAACTTTAAAATCCATATGGTATCATTCATTGACATTAATCACAACCAAACACAACATATTATAATCAGTAACTTCGCTTTATATCAAGCATATCACAATATTTATTAAGGCATCTAGTGACAGTACTAAGCAACTATCAATCTTGGGACATGGGTTCATCTCCACCATCACCCTCTAACATAGACAACTTCTTCATCAAGGCATCTCCAAATGTTTGTCTATAATTGGGACTAACACTGTCAAGTAATGAATAGATTGTTTCAAAGTGTCTACAGTTTATGTTCTGATCAATTGTGTCATATTCTGAACCAACAATACGAAATCCTTGTAAGGAAAGTTCCACACAATATGTTTCTCCTTCTAAGGTACAGAGATTCAGAAAAACTTCATCTTCTTTTGGTGGAATTTTTGATGAAATTTCAACCGATTTCACAGCAAATGCCACTTCTTTGACAGCTTCATTCGCCTCGATTTTCAAAGGCTGACAGCTTTCTGTAGCATCTCTGCTGTCTTCGTCGATATTCATTATTTATTTTATCATCAAGAAAAATAGTAATTGCTAAGTAAAATATGGACAAAAGAAATCGTCAACGTTGTTGAACATTTCCAACCGGATGTTTTGATTGTAAAATAGGAGCAGATAATTCGCACTAGTGCCGCCTAAAATGTCGATATGGAATAAACATAGATTTATTTATTTAGTATGGAGAAAATTTTCACAAGCTATTTGCACGTGTAGTCGGTCTGTCTGAGAGCAGTAATATGTAGCCTATAATATAGTAATCAAAGTCTTGTACAGTTTTTTTTCTCAAACTCAAGTCTGTAGCGTGTAGGTTATGCTGGTTAAAATGCAGGCAACACAATAGGCCCCTATATGTAAAATATAAAATCGTTTCTATTGCGGCTATACCTTGAAAATGTCATCAAACTCAATACCAGCGACAAAGTCCATCAGTAGACACCAAGAGAAAACATTGTAATGCGATACACGATGCATGTGTCTATGTTGTTTTGTACATCGCAATATTGTGTATACTAATTACGTAGGCTACAACTTTAGGATAAGGTACATAAGTAAATACCTACTACATAGATAACTTTTGAGGATAAATTTATTTTAAAGATGGGTTTCTTTATTTTGATTTATTAAAATGAAAATGCTAAAACGTATATGAATAGAAAGTAGAATTGTTCTAATGACTTGCAAAAATCCCAGTTTGTCTCAAATGACCATTATTAATTCATAATTAAAAGAGAATTACAAGCCGAATTCCAATTAGTGACCGATCAAGAAAGGTCAAAAAGTCTTTTTTTCTGTTTATTTAGACTGTATATACATGGGCATGATTGGTTAAAACTCTCAATTATATGCAATAAGCAAAGTTTGATGTGATTATGAATACATGATAATTCATCAGAAACACCAATTAATCAAATAGTTCGCTTAATTTGACACTAAAAAAAAAAAAGGAAACACATCTATAAAATCTTTCTATAATGTCACGTCTGCTGCCAAGATCAGTTTGATGCTGATTAATCGCATAATTTAACGCTAGGTGCAGATGAGCGTTTGTTTCCACTCGATAACAATCGCCAGATTTTTAATACGGACGATTAAGAATTTGCACACGGAGCGAAAATTTGCCACCCGTAGAAATTTTTTGAGACATTATGTACATCACACGATATCAACATAAAAATAAAATACGCCGACGATCGAATTGAATCAACGGCCGAAAATATATTTTTTTTATGTCGGCAATTCAATCGGGCACGCGTGCGAATATTTTGAGCGATTTTGAAATTCGCCGCAATCGGCGAAAAAGTACGCTCGTGGGCCGCTACTTTATAAGTCTATTAGGGACTGATCTAATTATTTTTTAGCCAACAAATCAACACATGCTTTTATACATTTTTACATTTTTTTTGCAAATGAACACATATATAACAATTTTGTAAGTGATATCAATATAGCAATGTCTTTTAAGAAAAAGTTCTTTTTTTTTTTGGTCAAACATAGCTATTTAGAAACAGTGAACCCTGGATTAGGGGATACGGGATTTGATTTAATAGATGATGCTTTAGAGCAGGCCATACAAATATCTACCAAAAATTAATAATTATGCTACACTAACTATTTAAGTCACATTCACCAAACAAAGATCTTGAATGATTTATAACAGTCAATATTTTGTTTTACAATTGCATATAACAAAGTCTATAAAAATTATGTAGCAATCTGTATTTTGGTCATAACCCTCCAGAAAATAAGTTTTTTAAGAATGATGGTTTAGATTTGACTGACTTAGGGTTCACATATTTGTCATTTTTATAAGCTGTATGGATAGCTGAGGCACTAACACTATTTTTATCACTTTTCTCAGCCGTTTTTCTGGCTAAAATAACATCATCAGTTTCTTTAAGTTTATATGAGAACAATCTTTCAGGTTTGTTGTCTTCACTTTTCATTTCCTCTGGTTTTTCCTTTTTTCTTTTCTCCATTTTTCTCATTTTCTTACTCTTTCCAATATTTTGTGTATGAAAACTCGCTTCTTTTTTCGCTAGTGTCACTTCTTTTCTCATTTTCTGTTCACGTAAAGCGTGTTCATACTCAAGACGTTCATTCAAATGAAACCATTTAAATTTAGAGAGATATTTCATGTTCCACAGTTCATCATACCATTTACTACTCTTTTTATATCCTACTCTTTGACAGTTTAGGGATAAAGCAACTCTTTTAGCTAACTTCTTATCTGCATATTCAATCCATCCTTCAGAATATTTCCTGCCTTTCTTGGTCACAGTTTTTTCTGAAAAAAAAAAAAACAACAAGAAAATGATACTTCAATGGTGTAGCCTAATAATGTGGATATGATATATTATTTGATTCTTCAATATTTCATTGGAAATAAAAATATGGCTACTTTTATTGCAATAATATTGCTCACCATGTCACTATTCTTAATTACTGGTACGGTACAAAGAAATATGAGGTTCAGTGATTTGACATTTAAATAGACACATGTCTCAGAAAATTCAAGTGAAAATGACCTTTTTTAACTAAAAATTCCCCTCTGTAAAATCATGTTTACAAATAATATTTTTTCCAGTGGTTGACATTTTCATCAACCCAAAGACAATCAAAAACTCTCAGTAGTAGTTTATAATTGATATTTCAGTTCATATAAAAATGATTGCCAAAATTCAATTCAGAAAGCAGTGTAGTCAAAGAGTAAATCAGTGATAAATTTTGTTTACCATCTGGTTGTAAATAACAATGTGTTATTCTACCATATCTTCCCAATATTTCTTTAAAAGATCTAACAGTCATTCCAGTAGGTATTCTACTTAAATATATAACACCTGGTTCTTTTATTCTCTGCTTTGTGTCCCTAACATCATCCATTTCATTGCTTTCCATCTCAATGTTTTCTTCCTCGGAAGCCATGCTTGTTTTTCTATATGGAGTACTCTCCCCTTAATTCGCGTAAAATTTGTTCTCGGATTTTACAGTCGCTCTATTGCACGGTTTATGATATTATGTCTGTGGTCCATTGTTTTGAATTTTACCATAACTAGTGCCATGT
The DNA here is from genome assembly GCF_000327385.1 of Lottia gigantea. NCBI lineage: Eukaryota > Metazoa > Mollusca > Gastropoda > Lottiidae > Lottia > Lottia gigantea. The sequence continues at coordinate 1,042,802 of NW_008710662.1, forward strand.
GTTCGGAAGAGGTCTAAAACTGAGCTTAAAAATTTTAAAACTTGCAGCAATGCTTATGCCTGCATGCAAAGTTGAAGGCTACAAAAAAGCAGAATTTGCTAAAAGACAGAGGCCTATAGTTCTCCATATTTTGATTTATAGTTTTGGTTAATTTGAGCAACAAACTTTCCCCAACCTACTTAAAAAGCCAGACTGCTCCTCTTTAGAAACATATTACCCCCGCCTTGACTATGTGTTTGTGGATTTTTTTTAATCGACACTAAAGTTATTTTCATTTTAGCACCTTGAAAATAGAGCTGTTTACATGTGCTACCGCGGTGCCTATTTTTGATGGAAAGTAAGAATGGACTCCAATTGAAGATATCTATGGGTTTCACTGTATTAAAAACTCCCATGAGGAAACAGTTCTTTCTTTGATTACCGACTATCCAATCAATTTAAAAGATAAAAGAATATAGGCCCATATAGCCCTGCCTATATAACATCCCTGCTGACTATATACTAAAATAGTAACCCTGATAATTTGAACCATATTGTCGCTCATAGTAGTAAACAACAGCTTAAAAAGATCAGTCATCACTAAACCACTTGTAGACAATATACTTGAATGATCCCGACAACAGGATAACATGCAGGTGTTGAAAATTCCATTTTTAATTATGACTTAATAAAACAAATACATCTCAACAGGTGTCTCTAATCTATAGGAATGAGATGAAAGATCAGAAATTATTTCTATTAGTAAGGTATCTAATTTTTACGGCAGCTTTGTGAAATCGCATAGGCGTAGAGAGGGTCCTCCGCCAGCTTTTTTTAAAAATTTGGTATAAGGTTTTATAAGAGAAACTCTTTTAACGCATATTTTCGGGCGAAAAAGTTTAAACCATTTGTTAAGAATCGTTTTTCATGTGTACAAATGCACTCTCCCCACCCCACTTGCAGCTGTACATTAGTGGCGCAGCAACTGCATAACTCGATCTTGTACATTATCCTAATCAAAATCAACGTAGGTTTCATCCTCGCAAAGTATAATATTGGGTAATATACAGTATACAAGACATATTTCTCTAGAAGTAGGCCTATTGTTGTCTAAGTCACAAGTAATATGAGATGCCAAAAGAAAAAAAAAAACACACCAGCTGCAAATGATTACGGCTTTAATGACGTCGCGAATTGCGTAATAAGAATCAAAATTGCAAGATATTCTTTTGAACGTAAAATGATAAAAGTACTTAAGTAATGCTAATATTGAACGTTATTCTGGCTTGAAAATTAAAGATATAGTCCTATCATTTCCTTCAACCGAGATTTGGATTAATTCCTTTCTTTTAAAATTCTTTTTTTTAAATATATCTTCCTTTCCACAGAAATTGTTTTTGATTCAAATATTGATTACGTTGAAACATGATATAAATCAATGACGAAGTATATTGCTAAATAATAGATTAATCGTATCAAATATGACGATAAGACACCGTGCGCGTTAATCTGTTTGATGGATTAGGATTATCGGCGATAATTCGCCTATCAACATTATTATCTCGATATACATCGTATATTCTCTGATCTCGAGATATTGTTGTATATATGTAATATATAAACCACCACACAATAAGGTAATTAGTTAATAGATTAATTACTTAATTAAACAATTACATTAATTACAGAGTTTACAATTTTATCGGGGGTTATATTTCAATACCGTTATATTCGAGACTATGAGTAATGTCCACGAGTATTCCGTGATAATCGCGACTACCGAAGGGTGTTTTATATTGGGACAGCCAGTGACGGAACAGAGAAACACAGTTGAAATTAAAAGGGTCAACATCTAAAAGCTGAACTAATATTTACAAAGACTGTAACATTGGATATTTTCGTGATAGAATAAAAAAAAATGAACACGTTGTCTATTTTCGTAGTGTTTCTGCTTTCTTGTTGTGTCGATTTGGGTAAGTTAAGAAATACCTTATTTTAAATTATAAACGTAGCATAAATGTGTTAAATTTTCTTCGATTAAATTTAAGAATTAGATTTTAAGATGTAGAATTGGCGCTGAAGTTAAAAACTGTAGAATATGTTAAAACTAAATCGATAATTTGAAGCCGATGACAATAAAGAGTTGAAAGACCTTAACAAAGATAATTTCACAAATTATACGGTTTGGAATTATTAGACTGGACCATTCAACCGCCTGATATTCTATTTATAGTAACGCAAAGCATCAAGTGACAGATTCATTGTGAACAAGTGTTCTTTGTTAAAGTTGGAATGCCGCATGTAATAAATGTTCCTGTATTACCGCGGCAGTTAACATTATCAGACTTCTTATTTGGAAGATTGTATTGTTCATTATTATTTTGATTTTTACAAAAATTCGATTTTCATTTTAAGGAGATATTTTCAAATCTGGGTGATGACACATTTTAAAGTGAAATTAAAAGGAAATGGTTTTAAGAAATTCCAACTTTAAGTGAAATGTTCTCATGTCACGATGAATTGCCAGCGGAAGTTGAAGTTCCCCATAATATATTCATTTCCTCTATGTATTCAAGGGTACTCTAGTACACTATATGAATTGTCATTACTGGACTGTACTTTAGAGTTACCAAATTTAATGATAAATTTAACAGATAACCCAAATGTTTATATATATGTATATTAGGATGTAAGATGATAATGATGCCCAGATGATAGCAAGACCATTTGTTTCTCACAAATCCTAAATATACAGGCCTGACATTGCATGGTATAATAATCAGAAGTCTAATTTCATTCAATTCATGCTCCACAGTAGCCTAGATTATTGAAATTATACATTTACTACATAACAATACAAGACATTGACAAAGAGTATGGTGAAATATAAAATAGATTGAGACTCTCTACTGCAAACGATCTTTAGATCTTACTAGGAAATAACACACACAATAATATTAAATCACTACCTCGACTTAATAAATGAAATTTACACAAAAGGCTATAATATTTCTACAACGCCTCCAAATCATATTTCAAATTTAATAACCATACCTCTAATTGTGAATTGAAGGTTTAGTTGAAACTACGACTCATGGACTCAAGGAAGTGATTCAAAAGGGTTTAGAACTGCGTCCGAGTGTTATTTATCATACTGCAAGTCGATTACATGATTGTAATCCTTTAGTCATATACGTCATTGAGAAAATAATAAAGAAGATAATTTGTTTGGTTTTACCATGTTCGCGGTCAGAAAAAAGTCAATTTTCCTTTTGGTGAAAAACATTAAATATGACACAATTTCGCCTTAGAATCTCTTCAAAAATTTAATCTCTCCGATATTTAATAATTACACTTTTTGATTTCAATTGAATACAATTTATTCAAAAAACTTCATTATGTCGAAATTTCTTTATAAGGATATTCTTTATATGATGCAAATAAGTATGCGCATCAGATTGACTGACTTTGTGTCACACATAACGGACCACTCCCAATACAATATGGTTATTTTTCCTTATTGTAAATAAATCATATTATCTTCAACAATTTCGGGAAGGTTCATTCAAGCCACACAAGAATCTCGTTACAATGATAAGCATATTATGGTGATCACGATTTGACAGTTATATGATGTTCATATTGGGTCGTTACTGCCTCTTATATTGACCTCATTGAGTCGGTATACAAGTATATACCCCCATGTAGTAATCAAACGAAGTCAATAAATGACTTAACCTTCATCCTGTAGTCTAATTTTGACAAAATTTGGTCAATACTTTATCAATTTTTCAGAAAGACTTTCACCATATCTATATTTAAATTGTATTTCCTATTTCCGGCTAACCCAGTTGAATTCTTCGAAAATGGGAGGAGCTTTACTAATATGAAGGATTTATTGCCTTTATGTATTTTGTATTCTATTAGCATCATTCCCGGATTTTACGCCCAACATCTGTGGTAAATGCTTTTGCAGAGAACTTTCTGACATGATGACGTCATCTGCATCTATATAAGGAAATAAACGATCCTCCATACTTTGTTTAACTTTCTACATTTCAATATATTTCTTGAATCACTGATGATATTAAACCCCGGTTCCCAACCTGGGGTGTTTTCACTCCTTGGAGGTGTGGGACTAGGTTGTCAAGGGTTTGGTCAACTGGTTTAGCAGAAGAATTTATTTTGAATAAAGCGAGCACCTCACATCATCACATGCTGAAAGTGTGGTTGAAACAAATTTTTGGGAGTGTGAAAGGTCCAGGTGATTGCTCCAGGGGTGTGAAGGCTGAGAAAGGTTGGGAACCACTGATTTAGAAGAACATTTTCATGTTTACCATAAGAAAAGTACAATGAAAGTTTCGAAAGTTAAAATATATATACATGTACAGTGGCCCGACTAGATGAGTGAGGACTCGTGGACGTGGGCCCTTCCCCTGGGAACCGTTGTTTAAACATTATATGCCCTATTTGATTTGTTGGACTGTCGGCGTAGGCGGAGGTTGTCGAAGGATTTAACACACCAGTACTATTCTGTCCTCTAGGGTAAATGTTTTTGTATAAGGACCCCCATTGGCAGTCATAGATGGCATAGGGTCTCATTTGCTTCCTTGCCATAATATTACTCTTGGTAGGGTCCCAACATTAGTTGTGAACCAACTTGGTTCGATATTGCCTTATATTTTTTTTTTCAATTTTGTATTTTTTGTCTGGGCCTTGAACGTTATTGGTGGGGCCCGTGGACTTGGTTCGACCAGTCCTTATGGTAGTTTAGTCACTGTACATGTATAGTTATGTGGCAAATGTTAAGAAAAAAAAGAAAGAAAACTGCGTTACAATGAATTATTGTTTCTTAAGGGCGTGGATCATTCTTGAACTAAAATAGTTTTAAAGGTTTATTTGCATAGCGTTTTTGACATAAATTTAAGGATACTGTGGGCTATATATATATAGGACTGTCGTTCTAGTTGGCATTTAACTTCATCTAATTATCAGAGATACCCCGTGTATTTTATACTGTATCGATAATCAAGCAATGTATACCGCATCGGATACCGTACATCATCTATTCGCGGCTTTAACTATAAACAAAAATCGAAATAATTTGTGACCAGCCAAATATATAAAAGACTAAAAGAGGGGATAAGGACACAATACCACAACCCATATGAGAACCATCCTTCTGTACAACGGTGTCTCTCGTCTCGCTACCTTTTTTCAAAGAAAAATGGACTGAAATGAAGATAAAGATTGAAGACAAATGAATAAATTTGACACTTGAAATTTTTTTGGAAAACCTGAAATTATAAGTATATTAAAACCCCTGATAATGATAATTATAATGCACAATCTGATTTTTTTAAATTTTGTTTTGTGATAATGCTTTTAAAATGTGCAATCCTTTATTATTTCAGTTTACAGTGCAGCAGGTTGTGTATCCTGTCCTAAAGGTTCAAATCCTATAGACTGTGTAGATAAATATGAACCACCATTTATTTTGAATGAGAACGTATGTCAAAGCATTAGAAATCAACGAGGAGAAGGTAATCTAAGTTTGTATTTTTGTTTTTGGAAGTTTGGTTTATCGTTACGTTGGTGAATCAAGGGCAGACGGTTTTCCAAACTAATTAACTGTATGCAGAGGTAGTGAATACAATCAAAATAGTTTTGAATGAAGCTAATATCATGCTTTGTTCTGCTCAAGGTCTATCTACTTTGCAATCTTATTAGAATCAGATTCCATTTTCATTTCCTTAATTTTTTTCGGTTCCCGTTGTAATCTAAAAAATATAAACCAAGGTGGTGTATTGTTGATGTTCATTTCAACAAATCACAGTGCGTCATGCAGAATCCGTGTCAAAATATCGACGATGAATTGTGGGATATTCACAAAGGAGTTTTTTCGCTCGGGCGGGAAAACTTGGCCCCTTCTATCACCGAATGTGCACGCTCAATTGACAGTTAGAAACAGAGAACTGCGTAATTCCTGTTTTGTCGCAAATCCTCTAATTGTCCCAACTAAGCACAGAAAAGAAGGCACAAATCCTCATATCATTTCAGACACACGAACGTTTTTTCAAGTCAAGTAAAATAATTTTATGATGAGATTTTCTTGGGTTTAAGTGATTCAGAAAGAGTGTCTCCATATTGTACGCTTTATAGACATCTAGATTATCACCAAAGCTTCTATTATCAGTAAATAAATGAGGTTCGTGACTCCACAATAGCCAGTGGTCGAATGAGATATAAAGTCTGCAATTTGGTTCACAAGATAACGATACTCAGATCCTAATACGATATCATAACAACTTATTAAGTTATTAATTTCCTTAAATTGATCAGGGTTGATACTTTTTATAGTGAAATATTATACCTTCTATGAGGGGCTTGTTTTTAACTTGGTTATGAACATTTTGTACATGTACAAATTTGACCAAATACCTCCTATTCTTGTGCACACAGAAGAAAACTATGGTCAACGTTTAACTTGATACGGACTTGTCATAACTGATTTGATTGGATTGTACTCTAACAAATAAACAAAAAAGTCGAAGTCGATGATTGTCTAAATTCGCTAACGCACTATCCAATCAAATCACTTCATCGACAAACTTCTAAGGCACAAGAAAAGTGGCTATTGCAGTCATGGTATTAGACGTAGATCGTATTAGTGTGGCATTGTCAAGATAGATGACATATACCGTTTCAAGAAATCCAACATGGATGCTCGTTGCGACAAAGAATTGTGTTTGGGACAATGTCAGTTTTCTCCTTTGAGATTGACGTGTGATTACTGAACAGTTTATCATTTATAACAATCATAATTATTTTTCAGTATCAAGATTATGTAAAAAATATGGTGGAAATTATTTAGTGAAATGTGAATTAGAAGACTACTCTGAACGAGCTTGTGTTTCTACATGTTTACAAACCAGTCCAAGAAAAGGTGTGGTTGATTCAAGAAATAATGGACAAACCTTACAATCGCCAGCGATGACACTCTTTGCCTTAACAACGCTTTGCTTTTTCTTTCTTAAATTCTAAGGGACATGGACTATTTTAAGCGCATCATATCTTACATAAGTTGTCAAGGGTTAAATTATCGAAGATCCTTCCGGTCCCTTTAAATCCTCTGTTTGTGTTTTCGAAAGATTTTCGTAAGGGTCTAAATAAATTGGCGTCATAAACTTATTGTTTGTAAGAAGAGTTACTGTCCTTGCCTATGATGCTATCCGTTTAGTGCTTTTAGACATGTTATCCAAAGAACTTTAAATAGTTCAATAAATATTCAATAGTTCTCTTATTTGAAGAATATCAGGTATGTTAGGCTAGGAACTGTTCTCTGATAATTCAATAATGTATTTTCATGTAAATAACCAAATTGTAAAATCTGGCTGAACGTGTTCAAATACGAACCCCATGGTATTTGTAATAACCAGGAACTGTGATGGAATAATATGTTGTGTTCATTTATTATGTGCCTTTCCTTAACCAAATAACTTTTTATACTTTTAAAATTTGTTATAGTTATTTTTTGTTAAAATTTGAAATCCAATGAATTTGAATATTTCTATAGTGTTTGTTATTAAGTCCACGGATGGTAGATATTTGTTGAGTGAAGACAGGAATATAATTGTTCAATAAACATGGTTTGGAATATATTTCGACCAACCGAAATTAGAATTGAAATTTTTAAGTAGAAATTAACCAAACCTTCACCTTAAGGTGTATTGAGCACGAGTTAGTCATTATATTTATCCATGAGAGGAACTGAGTATGACACGAATGACGAAATTCCACTATATTGATACTAGATTTTTCACAATATTTTTTTTCTTACAATCACATTGTAAAACTCTCAATAGAAGTCAAGTCGAATTATTTTGTATATCAGTTTGCATTTCATCATTATATATAATATTTTGCATTTCATCATTGTATATCATTTTACATTTCATAAATTGTGTGCCAAAATATCATGTTCCCTTCATAGTTTTTGTATAGTCAAGAAAATATATTATACATACATTTATATTCATTTATACGAGTATTCATTTTGACGAGGAATAATATATTAAATGTAATGTTTTCTACTTAAGTATTTCAAATTATATTTACTGGTTTTCTCTTTCATGTATATTATTCTCTCTATTTGAATAGATTTAAACTTTAATACGATTTAATGTAATTACATAAATTCAAACTTTAATACGATATCATGCATTTATAGGAATACATTTACAGAAATATAATGTATTTACAGAAACAATTAACAATTTAAGGCATTTACAAATATGTAATACATTTACAAACATGTAATGCATTTACAAATATTAAATACATTTACTAGTATTTAAGGCAATTACAATAATGTATTTACAAATATTTAGTGCATTTTAGAAATTTTTCTTAATTTAACACAGAAATTTCATTTTAGATTTATTTAGAATATTAAATTTTCTATTATTCTATTTTCTTCGAAATTATACTCATTTTTATTTTACCTAATTTCCTTCAAAAGTATCTTGAACGCCATCAAAAATCTTTTCGTTGAAAATAGAATCAAAGAATTATAAGTAAGATGTGTTTTCCACTTTGTCCCATAATAACTTCATATAAGAATATTAGATTTATAGATTGAAAATAAATTTATTTTTTTACACTATTTTATTTGTAATTAATTTTAACAAATGAGAAGATTGGAATTGGTATAGAAGTATACGTTCACATGTTATTTTGCATTTGTTCATACGACACTATCATAATCTCAAGAATAAACCCATGACAGAACTTCTTGCTTATTGAATAGAAATCTACTACAAAACATATTTGGCCAAAAGTAGGAAAATCCAGAAGGGAATATCCAAGGATGTGATTAAACATAATATGAGGGTCTGCTGAAAAGTTCTACATCTCAATCGCAATGACACCTACTTTTATTACCAGTACATTCAGTTATGAATATCAAACATAGGAATAGTAAATGTGGTGTTATTATTGTCTTTGTACCAGACCACCTAGTCGACATGCAAGATGGGTGTCAAAGCTCTTGACAGCAGATAAGATACGATAGTTTCCAAATGAATTTGGGTTGTCGTCTGCTTAGGCAATAAATTTCAATAAAGTTCTTATGATTTGTTTCAATTAAATCGTGTTACTTCCCTTTATTCAACAGTAATATGAGCAAACTGTTGAGACTGGCCTCTCTGTGACTCACGATTAGTTATACCAAAACCTCTTGTCTATGGGCTTCCACAGAATCTAATCCTAATCCTAATTCTAATCCTAAACAGTTGTGCCCCCATTAAGTCAGTCTGTCCGATTTATACCCGCAGTCAGGCTCCGCCACTGTAAAACTATCTTTTTAACAATGAGAGCAAGATATTTTGTGAAGATGTGTTTCCGCCTCATACGGAGCACGCTGTTTAGAAGAAGGAGTATGTTGAAAACAAATTTAATGTGACTCGAATTATTTAGGGGTTACGTGTTTGGTTTCACGCATTTAAACCCGCTCTCATTTCGCATAATGTTACGTTTTTTTGCGAGTTATGGTGGTGTGGTATTACACGTTGGTCGCTGTGGAAATTCATCTGCCTCAAGTGCGTTTTGAACCTTAAAAGTGATGTGTAATAGAATTACCCTGGGAACTTTCAAGAACACCAGCAGAATCATTTCCTTATGTCCGAGTAATAAACAAATAAACAATAATAGTTATTTTAACAGTAACTCTAAAATAAACGCACACACTATAAGCCTTTCTTCAACATATTATATTCTATATCAGTCATAGATACAATGAAAACAGACAACCACAGTAAAAAGTAAATACTGGAAAACATCGTTTTTGACATCTTGTTCCTTTTCAGATAGTCAGCTTAAAGAGGCAATGAATGTAATAAATTTTACTTAAAAATATTCTAAGATATGCTATTTGAATCTATGACTATAGTTGATCACACTGAATTTGGTTTAAAAGAGCACTAATTGCAGTTTGACCTAGTTTTGGTGTTTGGCTTTATAATGGTTCGATGTTATCAGTTGAAACCTTTAGAATAAGTTTGAGACATATTTCTCTAAAAATGTGTGACAGAATACCGTTCGAAGACCATCTGAAGTGGTTATGTTCCAAATTTCAAGGACTTACCATGCAAACTCTGCCTGTTACAGCATTTTTAGTTTCAGACTTTTCCCAAAACTAAAATATAAGTCATTTTCCTCTTCAAAATAAGGATGGAAGTTAAAAGTCGATTTTCTCAAAAGTTTTCAAAAAATACGAATTTCTGTTTTGGAATGAAATAGTTAGGGGACATGTTAAACTTCCGTTTGCAAGAAACATTATACCTCTGGCGTCAAAATTGGTGAAGTTATGGCCATTATAGTGAGGGGGTGGGGGTCGGCAGTCCGCCTATAGACTATCAGAGATGAAAAGTTGCAATTTTGACTGAAGGTACACACACATTTAAAGTGGTTATGTTCCAAATTTCAGGGTCTTACCATGCAAACTCTGCCTGTTACAGCATTTTTATTTTCAAACTTTTCCCAAAACCAAAATATAAGTCATTTTCCTCTTCAAAATAAGGGTGGAAGTTATGGTCATTTTAGTGACGGGGTGGGGGTCGGCAGTCGCCCTATAGAGTCTCGTTGCACTGGTTGGGGTTAAATAGTTTTGGGTTTAATAAATTAACGGCTGATTATTTTAAGTTAATACTTTCAGATACGTTCAGTGACACAATTCTCTAGATTTTGGTGAATATGTTTCATAAATTTGAGCAAAAATATTTTTCGATCTATAAAGAAAAACATAACGCCCCTTTAAGTGAAAATAATGCAAAGTCAGCCCCCATTTTTTTACTGGCTGCGTCTTCATGAATTTTTTTTATGGACAATGGACAATATCATATATTTTTTCCTGTGTCAGAATGAATAACAACATATTGATGTGCACTTTTCTTTTTATTCTCACACAATTTTTTCTGGGGCGACTTGGGTTTATGAAGGGATCAATGTTGTTATTTCTGCAGCTAATATGTTGTGAACCTAAGAGTTTCAAAACTGTTTCAGTTATTACTATCCATGAAGGGCTAAACTGCGTCTTACCTTTTAAGGAAGTTGGTTATTCAACTAGAAATATGACGAGAGGACTAGAAGATTGATCTAGGGTGAAGTTTAATCTAGAAGGGACCGGAAAGGCCCCCTTTGACGAATACAGAATCAGATAACGATCTAATTTTACTTCAATTGTTACTATAATTACATTATCCAGATTAATAGTCGCTAGATTATAAGGTGATAAGAATGCTGTTTTTAACTGCTGAAGTGATTAGATATCCAATAAGAAAACAATGGTTTCTTGTCAACCGATTATCATATTCTATAAAAGAGATTTGGGGTCAGACCCTTGTATATTCGATTTAGAACTTTCTCGGAGAGAGTATCTCGGAATATTTTTGAGCATAGTATTGTATAACGAAGGATACACTATGAGTTATAATATATGGGATTTTATTGTCAATAATATTCTATCGGGTATAGTTATTATTATTCTACTGATTCTGATTGCAATTTTCTGGTGAGTTAAAAAACTTTCATTGTAAAATCATATTTAACAGTTTTAATTGTCTTCCTACTCGAATCTATATATGATATTTTTTTTATGAGAATAGAAATATACCAGACTTAAATGGATATCAACATGAACAATGTCACTTGCTTTACGATTACAATTTCCAGATAATATTTTCAGTCAAAATTTGGGATATATTTGGCTGAAATTTCACAGAGGGAAGAAAGTTTGTTTTAGATGTAAATTATTATTTTTTATATAAGCAAAGTCAAACTTAGAACATTACTAATTTAAAGCTGATTTTTGAATTAACTTTAAAAACATGTTCGAACATAGCAAATGTAAAGACTCGAGTCCCTACTGAGGTATGTGCTTTGTGTCGTGACGTACTGAAAGATGAAAACATTGCCTTACGATTTTGTGGGTAGTTTTGATATATTGTGTTAAATATGTAAATTACTATCCTTATCTTTAATGTAAAATTCCTTTCTCTAGGCATTTATATCAACATTTCAACCAGTTCAAAAAATTAGGAATACGAGGTCCAAGACCATCATTGGTTTATGGTAACTTAAAAGAAATATTAGAAAAAGGCCAACATCAAGCGATTCAAGATTGGACCCAGAAATACGGAAGAATATTTGGGTAGGAAATTAGAAATTATATGGATGTCTTATAACTAAATAGCGAGAAAAAAATGATGAATATTCTATTGCTTATTATGGTGCAGGCAGTACGTCCAACATTTCTATGTGTATGAGTTCAATCCGCATTTCTCTGCCTTAAAGATACTTAAAGTAGACAAAAATGCTGTTTTTTTTCTCTTTTGTAACGATAACTCGGATATATTTTCAGATATTTTGAAGGTTACACACCAGTTATAACAGTAGGTGAACCCGACTTATTGAAGGAAATCCTCGTCAAAGACTATCCAAATTTCAAAAGACGAAAATCGTTTCCATTAGCACCAAAGAAAAGTCTCGGTCTGTTTTTGGAGGAAGGTGATCAATGGAAAAAGAGTCGCTCTATGCTAACGCCTGCCTTTAGTTCAGGGAAGATGAAAAAGATGTTCTCAATTATGAATGATTGTACGGATCTTTTCGTCGAGAATTTGGATGGAAAAGCAGATGACGGCAAATCGTTTGATATATACAGCATGTTTCAATGTTTAACTGTCGATGTTATTGGAAGATGTGCTTTTGGTTTACAAACAGATGCTCAGAAAGACTCTACTGATCCATTTTTGACCCAAATCAGAACCCTGTTCAATGGTTTAACAAAATCTATCATTTTACCTTTAGTTAGTAAGTATGATTAATCTCACCCAAATTCGTCTATTTAAGTATTGTACGTCTTGTACGCCATTTTATGTGCTAATGCAAATCGTTCATTCAAAATCTTATTTGTTTTGAGTATAGTGCTTGTACGATTTATAATATAACTAATCCAACATGATGATCTGAACGTCTTTAACTGCATACTATACGTTCAACGGTTCGTTCGATAACAATAACACTACAGGACTGTTTATTGGTAGGGCTAAGGGGAGGGTTAATATTTAAGGATTTTAAATTCATTTCGTGATGATTCGAGAATTGTAAAACTTAACGTGGTATGCATGGGTTTAAATCATCATGTATGCATACATATATTATGTAGTTCTATGCTAAATTCGCCCTTGTGTTACCGTCAACAAAAATGGTTTGTTTTTTTTCTAAATTGCAAATCATTGCGTGTCTTCTGGGAAATTGTCTTTGCAGTGGTGTGATCATGCTTTTATCAAATGTTTCATTTTAGTGTTTATGCCGTTTTTACGGTACTTTATCTTTGCTGTTAAAAATATTGTGGTTATATTTGGAATGAATCCTGTAGTTTGGTTAAGAGAACAACTAACAGAAGTTATATCTATAAGAAGAGATATGGGACCACGATCAACAATTGTCGACCTAGTGCAACTCATGATATACCCAGAAATCAAGAATCAACATAAGAATATAGATTCAATTCTCAAGCGACCAATGTCTGATAGAGAAGTTGTCGCTCAAAGTCTGACGTTTCTCTTAGCTGGATATGAAACCACTAGTACCGGTTTGGCGTTTATGAGTCATGTTCTTGCCATGAATCCAAGCATTCAACTCAGGCTTCAGGAAGAAATTGATGAAAAAATAGGAGAGGTGAGATTTTTTTCGGTTCTTAGTAAACTAAAATTAACTAAAACTTTGACTAAAGACAGCAAAATGAAATGAAAAAGAATATCAATTCTGTGACAACGACATGCATTGCACAATGAGACCGTACTTTTTTGTTTTAAACTGTGAGGGATCAAGAAGCTTGATCTGTTACACTGTTCGACTTGATGCCATTTCGTATCACATTCTTTATAAATCTTGACAAGGTTGCTCAAAAGGTGATCAAGATCTACCATAAATGCTTAGCAATATCGATAACACTGCCACTAGGGAGCTTGCCCATATCTATGTTTCAAGTGAAACGGATTCAAATCACAAAAATTTTGAGATTAACTTTTTCGATTAACCACAATTGAAACGTATTAACACGAACTGAAAATACGTATTTCTTGTAAATGATACAAATATCTGCCAAGTCAAGAAATTACGATTTCAGCTGAAGTTCAATTTATATGATTAAACATAATTATAATGTAAAATTTTTATATCCAGCTATTCAAAGTTTGAAATCAAGTATAAAACTAAGCAATATTTTATATTTTCAGAATGAAATTGACTACGATTCAATCCAGAAATTAACATTTTTTGATCAAGTTTTTGACGAAGTGTGTCGAATGTATCCTACAGCGTCATTAATTGTTACACGACGGGCATCTGAGACAAAGATATATAATGGTATTACGATTCCAGAAGGCATTAATATACAGGCTAATATCTGGGCCTTACACAGAGATTCGTCTTATTGGCAACAACCTTCAACGTTCGATCCTGATAGGTAAGCCTTTATGAATATATTTACTGTCTTGGACGTATACCTTCCATTTGGGCAAAACACAAAAAGTTGGTTAACCGTATTTTACCGACTATTTGTTTGAATAAGAATATTAGTACCTTGGAATAGTACTGATTGTCTAAGAATGACCATGTGGTTATAACAAAAATATAACATACTATCATTTGTACTGATGAAGGTATCTGAAGATGGAAACGAATGGCAAAACAAGGTGTCCATGTTTTCTTCACTGCCAAGAAAGTATTCCGAGGTAAGAGTGGTATAGGCTTGTCAATAGGTTATGTTTATTGAATGTTAACAATATCATGTACTGTTTTTGAGGCAAATCCTTATATTGAAGATAAAATTGAAGTCACTAGTCATTCTTACTTGATGACTTGTATATTTCAGATTTTCTCAAAGGAGACGCAGTGAAATACAGGGATACACATATCTTCCTTTTGGTGCCGGTCCTAGAGCTTGTATTGGAATGAGATTTGCTATATTAGAAACTAAAATAACTATAGTAAAAGTGCTCAGAAAATTTCAAATAATAAAAGGTGACAATATGAAAGCAGACTTAGATGTGGAATCACGTGGTGCCATTGTTCCTAAAGATCCAGTCAACGTGAAAGTCATTAGACGCGAAACCAATATAAATGCAGGAATCAAAGATTCTTGAAACCAGGAATCAATGTAACGGTTAATCCTTTCTCTTTTAACCTTTCAATACCGGTCTTAGCAAGATGATACCACCTCAAGTGATGCGTTACATTGACTAAATTTAATGGATACGTTCTACCCGGTGCACTGTCATCATCAGATAGATTCCGAAACCTGGGCCTTCCACAAAACAATCGATCAATTTTGTCCTAAGTATGGTATTTCTCAACGTTCCTCTACACTTACCACAAATTCGTATCGCGAGATCACACATAAGTCAAAGTGGTTTCAACATGAAAGTGTCCATTTTAACGCCAATATATCACCTTCTATTGTTGAAATGTTATAGAATTTTCAGTGTAATACTAATTGTTAATAAATCATGTGGAATATTATTATTTTTGGTCGAGCTACAGTATATTGTAAGTTAATCAGTCATACGAAAAGACAACTTGCCATCTGGATCTTTGTAGTAGCATGTTGAAATGCATCTAGGCACTATTTTATTATCCCAGTCACAAAAAGGCCGAGGCAATTGTCGTATAGTCGCAACGAAAATCAAATTTGTCAAAATTATTACAGTAAATCAAATTTATCTTTCTTTAACGAATATTTAGTGTCTCTTGAGTGTTTCGGTTTTGCTTTTTGAGGATATGAATATTAACGGTTTTAAACTTTTCATCGAATATGAACTTTTCCCTGGTAAATTGTACGGTGGATGGTTCCGTAAAATGCGTCTTAATAACTGCGTAATAATGCTGTCACTGGTTGTAAAAAAAAACCACAATCTCCGCTTCTAGAAGTCTTTCTCTTCGTCATATCGTCCACTAGACAAACAGATCCTCAGTTATACAACCAACCTTCTATCTATTGACATAAACTTCAATACTCGCGTTACGTACACGTGGATTCTAATGTAACTCAAAACATTAGAGAATTATGAAACAGTAGGTAAATAATCAAACCCTGGTGTTTTTTTCGGTCATTGAAACGTATAAGAAATATGGTTTATACCGCTTATTACACCCCCTTTTCATTTCTGCCAAACTTTAAAATACTTTTATTCCTATATAAAAAATGTGCCAGATTGCACCAACTTTTCATTTTTCAAAAATTTTCCTTGGGAGAAACACTCTCAGACGCTTCATGAGAGGCTTGTACCCCCAGACTCCAGAAGGTGGTACCACCACGGGATCCCGAACACCCCATTTTTATTGATATCAATATACAATGTAAATATGGATATCAGCGTTCGATAACCGTTGGTCAGCGTTAGAAATAATGAATACTTTTTTTTTGTTTCTGACTGTATTAATCTGTCAAATTGTTACCAATTAGTGCCCTATTTCAAATGAAATGTAGCAGTTTTTCATGATGTGTATATTGATTTTGTACATCTAAAATCTCTGTTTAACCGAAACTACAATAGTAAACATAACAACGACCTTATTAAGATAAGATATTTCATCAAACAAAGTTAGCCGTAACGTGTCTGAAAACGTGAATTGCAAATTTATCTTACATATTTGGACAAACCCATTTCTTAACTAGGGGTTTATAGATTAGGAAATTGTATTTATTTCATTCAAAATGGACTATAAATAAACAGATACTATTTGTGTTCATATTATCTTTTGAGAATGTAATATATTACATTATATTGTCCTAGCAAGTCATTTAGTACTGTTCCTGAAAACTATCAGATTGAACCAACTTACTGCTACTAATAAATGAACTTGACCAAACGAAATGTACGATTTATGTAATAATGTTATATAAAGATTAAGATGGCCTATAAATACCATAAAAAATCAAATTTTGTTATTAGTGATAAAGCGACTGGATAACGACACTTTTTACAGTTAAGAAATCGCTTTGTTCACATACTAAGAAGATGATGCTAAAGGTTATATCATTGATTTTGGCATTACAGCTATTGAATACTTATTGTGCAGCCTATTCCTTAGATGCTTATGGAAAACCATCGTTTTGCAAGCAACATGACTGTCCATCTTTCACGGTAAGATTATTTTGATTTTGATGTAGCTGATAAGAACTTGACGAACCCCGAAAATTTAACTTCCATAATATACAGTGCATTATAGTCATGGGCGCATAACCAAGCAAATCAAGACTAGAAATAATCTTCTCAGCAGCGTCAGAACCACACCAAGCAAAAAATGATCGAGGCGAACAAACGATCCAGTTCTATTGTATTATATCGTTTACAACCAAAACTTTATCTTCTGTTTTAACCAGCCATGCGGCCTTTGTCTTAAAAAATAGCAGAAAACTGAACAAATAATTATGCGGTGACTAACCGTGTGTGCTGACAAAGGTTAATAACACTAACTGAGGGGATGCGATATGATCTCTGACCAAAACATAGACATTATTGATTTCAAATTATCATTGTATCGAATCAATGCCCGAAAATATAATATTCAATTAGACGTTTCCTGTGAATACTGAGAATAACTGTTTATTTATTCTTCTTGTCAGCGTTTATTTGAAGTTAGGCAGTACGAAGCATCAAATTGGGTAGAAACAGAAGAAATCAACATGCCTTACGAGACAGCCAAACGAGTTATGTTTTGGAAACTTTTTGGATACATCAGTGGAAACAATGCGGATGGTATGTCTTTATGCTTTTATTATTATTAGATTTAGGTTTAAGGTATATAAATAATATAATGATATAGCATGGCTATTTATTTTTGTGCAATATTTTGTCGATTTTATATCATGAATAAAAAATGCCATCTTAAAACCTGATTATGACAATACAAATTTTGCTATGCTGTAAAGCATATAAATACATAACATTGTAAAATCTATTTAGTGTCGACAAATCATCTTATTTGGACCGGGCTTTAACAAGCTGGACATGAAATGCTCTGATTACGGATTCATTTTTGTTATGTGGTCGATAGTTCATATTAAATAGTAATCAGATCTTTCCATTCTATGGAAGAAAGAATCCCGAAACACTTTTTTCGAATCTTTTATGGGGTTAAACATGATATATGAATCCCAGAGCACGGCTTCAACATGTTTCATGTGTTTTAAATATTTGTCATTGTTCCAAAGACGAGAAAGCCAACTAAGAGTTCAACTTTTATTCTAGTAGGCCCAGGTCTGTCGGGATGCAATATTATGACACATGTTTTCAGTTACCAACTGTTATAATTATATTACTAATTATCAAAACTTTTATCAAATTGTAAGGCTTAATAATAGGAAAAACTTCACTGCATTTATTTTAGGCCAAAAGATAAATATGACTGCTCCAGTTTTAAGCAAACACAATAAGAACACCAATAGTTACACAATGATGTTTTACTTACCTAATTCTATTTCTAATCCACCTCAACCTATTGACCCATCAGTTAAACTTAGCTCATTTCCAGCCTCTCTTGCATACGTCAGGTGAGTAACGTCTTCAACATTTTGGCTTTAAGTTGTAATATAAATATTGTGCCTTGTGTTTCTAGTGAATTATGAGGGGTATGTTCATGTCACTCTGCGACTTGGTTTGTCAACCTCTGATCATTAAGTCCACATAGCAAATATTGTTTATTTTGTATAATTGTTTGGCACAGTAAAAGCGCAATAAACCGACTAAGGCTTTGAGTATAGCAGGATATGCATGTTCCTAACATTTTTCCCTCGCTGTACACCGTATGGCGTTGTTGGTTTTTAACTGGCAAAAGTAAGACCTCAAATTTCATTGATTTGATTTGTTTGAAGTTGGATTTCAATATCTGACAGAACCACTTAAATTCATATTTTTACAACTATTATTTGACATTAAAGTTAGTCATTCTTCTTGTCTGTTACTTGTGTTGCCTCTCAAAGCAACTACTTAATCTTCGGATGCACTTGCTTGACCCCGTCGCAACCACCTCCCGTTAAGATAGATTTCTTATCATTGCAGATAGCTCCAATTCTATATTTCAGATCATTTTCTGGCTATGCAAGGTCGAAGGACGATTGGGTGGCACAAGAAACTATATTGGCACAAGCTCTCCTTTCAAACGGTGTTGCCTACGATAAATCTTCATTCTACACAGCTGGTTATGACGGTCCTGGTGTACAAGATAGACATAATGAAGTTTGGTTATTACCACCACCCTATTATATGAATGGTTTGCCTGATGCATTGAATGTATGAATTGTAGTGCAAGATGCATTTAATGTATGAATTGTAGTGCAATGTAGTGCAAGATACATTGAATGTGTTAATAGTAGTGCAAGGTACATTGATTGTGTTAATTGTAGTGCAAGATACATTGAATGTGTTTATTGTAGTGAAAGATACATTGAATGTGTCAATTGTATGACATCAAATACGCATATTTGTATTGTTCACAGTTGATGTCATATTACTTTTGTATTTTTAATCTGTTTTGTAACCAATGACATAAAAATAACTCTGAAATTTGTTTGTTATGCTCCACTAAATGATGCATTGCTTCTGAGCCCCTTAGAAAAGATAGTGTTCGACTTCACAATTTTTTCCAAAGTCAGTTAAGGTTATCTCAGGTGAGGTATCTAGCAGGTCCAAAGTTTTTGCACAAGTATGTAGGCGTAGCCTCTAGTGATAGAGCAATGTTTGTGAAGTTTGAATATTAATGTAGAATATTTGAAATGCAAATCCATAAGCTATGTGCATCCTGTTCCTTTTTTGGATAAAATACATTAGTATACCTAAAATGATAAAAAAGATAATCTTCGATTCCACAAAAAAAGGAATTTGTCAAAAAGCTTTAACTGGGATTCGAACCCAAGGTCAAGTGCTAAAACCACCAGGGACCGACGATTGGAACTTGGGGTGAACTTCTTATTCTAAGAAAAAAAATTAATTAGGGTTAGCTCAGGAGAGGGTTCTAGCATGTCCAAAGATATAGTTTTCGCATATGAAAGGAAAAGTACTTAATTGCGCATTTACTCAACTTAAATTGATGAAAAAAACAAATTAAATTTCATGCAGACTGCGCGTTAAAAATGTATTAACAATTGGTCATGGAAAAAGAAAAGGTTAATGAGTCTGTCCGGCCAAGATTTCTAACAGTGTTTGCTGTAAGACCATTGTCTTCTTCAAGCCGAAGGAGGGGAATGGTAGGACACAATACTTCATTTCAGTCTATTCCATTTCTTATACATTTCCATAGTGTAGCATTGTTTTTGGGGCATTTAATGGAAACTGAACTGAAATGACTAATTTATAGCACCCTATAAATATGTATTAATATTTATGTACCAGTAAGATAAGGGATTCAACGGGGGTTATCCTTGAAACCCAATGTAACATAATCAAAATACGAAGCTGTCTGGGTGGGTTCCAAACTTGGGTTCAATTGAC
>NW_008710662.1:1063382-1065865 GCF_000327385.1 Lottia gigantea
AGAGGAAAGTATTGACGTAACACAGTTCATTTACATAGTTAAATCATACACTTTTTAACTGTTATTCTTACTTCTAATTTAATCTCATTTCTGTTTTCAGTCAAACAGCTCCTGTAGATAAATTAATGTTTCTGAGAGCCAGGGCTGCAGCAGCTAGATTTGATGAAGGTGCTATATTAGTTTCTAGTGAAGCTGGAGTGCTAAGATTTTGGAGTATTTACGGACAGAAAAAAGAAATTGGTAATAATTTTATATTATGTTATGTTATATAATTGCGAGTTATATTTATGTATCTTTGTATATTCTGGGTCAATAAATAATACATTTCAGTCTATCTAGGTCATTGCAATAAATGACACATTTCAGTCTATCTAGGTTATTGCAATGAATAATACATTTCAGTCTATCTAGGTTATTGCAATAAATGACACATTTCAGTCTATCTAGGTTATTGCAATAAATGACACATTTCAGTCTATCTAGGTTATTGCAATAAATGACACATTTCAGTCTGTCTAGGTTATTGCAATAAATGACACATTTCAGTCTATCTAGGTTATTGCAATAAATGACACATTTCAGTCTATCTAGGTTATTGCAATAAATGACACATTTCAGTCTATATAGGTTATTGCAATAAATGACACATTTCAGTCTATCTAGGTTATTGCAATAAATGACACATTTCAGTCTATCTAGGTTATTGCAATAAATTATACATCTTGGTCTATCTAGGTATTTTACTTGTATGTTATCGGTTATTTGTATGTATCTTGCATGTTATTTGTATGTATCTTGCATGTTATTTGTATGTATCTTGCAGGTTATTTCAATGTATCTTTCAGGTTATTTCTATGTACCTGATAATGAAGATGAATCAGTATTAGGTATGTGTGCTCGATATAATGATTCAACTATTGTAACTGGTGATACACATGGTGATATCAAGATATGGAATATCAAAAACTACTGCACTAAACCACAAGAAAAGGTAAACATCATAAGCACTTATAGCATGTTTTGCATTTTAAATGTGATAAATAGTCCATGAAACCACAAAAATTTATCAGTTTTTCACAGGCATTTGTTGTCTACTTAAGATCAATATTGTGATATTTGAATTGAGAGTTATTCACTAAACCAAAAATGCTTTGTTATAAAGTTAAACATAGCTGAACATCTCAGCTCAGTTGTCTGAAGATCGCAGAGTTTGAAACTCAATGATTCAAATTCTGTTTTAGTATTTTTCTAAATCGCTCCATAATTAATGTAATGAGCACTATTTTAACAGTGAAATATTTTGTCATAAATAAATTTTAATTTTATGAAATATAGAGAGTTAAAAGTAAGCCACCATTAGAAGCCCATTGGAAAGGACATGATGGATCAGTAGTAAGTGTAGACTATATTGATCATGATGATGGTGTATATATATTGTCAGCGTCTACTGATAAAACTGCTAGATTATGGTCCACTAAAGGACATTATATTGGTACATTTGGTCAGGTAAATATGTAACTTTGTGTATGTACCAGGGGTTCTATTACCAGTGCTGTTTATTTACGGAAGTAATCAAAAGATATAACATACAATATTAACACCGTGATATTTTGTAAGTGACAATTTTTTTAATGCACTTTAAGAATCAATGTGCAAAACAGAAATACATAATTTTAATACAAACAAATAGCAAAATTTTGGATACAGTATTATTTAACAGTATATAATGTTGTTATTTCTCCTTTAGAAACAACCGTGGGATTTGAAACATCCTTCCACTTGGATGCATCCTAAAACACCTTGGAGTATTTTAGATGAGGAAAATCTAGGTTAGTCAGTATTATATGATATTTTATAATATTAAATTTCACTATTTGAAAGCAACCTTCTAACTGATTCTGTGCCTCGTTGCTTCTGTTTCTTATTAAACGACTGGTAAATGTGTAAGTGAGGGGACATCTCTTTAGTCAGTGTTAAATAGATTTGGATACAACAGTTGTAATTTTGGATTCCGCTGGAAGCGGAAGTATAGATATTGCCAGTACTGACGATACTAGGCATATCTGAAAACTTCATATTTTCCATCATAGTATCTCAGTATACAGTGAATACCGCTCAAGCGTCCACCTTTATTAAGCAATATGCGACCGCAATAAAGTCCACTCTACAACTCTGAAATATAATAATTGAGTGATAAGCGACCACCTTCAAGGCTACGCTACCAGTGACAATGTATTTACACTCCCTTGTATATGAAGAAGTCATTTCATTGTCTAACTCTAAGTTAATGGAATCCAGTGTGATTTCATATAATTGCCTGTATGTGATAAACCTAGAACTTGACTGTGGTGTATTACTAGTATATAAGTATTAAACTTGTTAACTGTTAACTTGTATTATAAATTGATGCTTAAAGGCAAATGATATTACTCAAGTCATTTGATATCTATAATGAACTTGTGGACATCCTGATTGTCAAATGA
>NW_008710662.1:1093990-1094887 GCF_000327385.1 Lottia gigantea
ATTTACTTCTCTATTATCAGAGATACCCCGTGTATTTTATACTGTATCGATAATCAAGCAATGTATACCGCATCGGATACCGTACATCATCTATTCGCGGCTTTAACTATAAACAAAAATCGAAATAATTTGTGACCAGCCAAATATATAAAAGACTAAAAGAGGGGATAAGGACACAATACCACAACCCATATGAGAACCATCCTTCTGTACAACGGTGTCTCTCGTCTCGCTACCTTTTTTCAAAGAAAAATGGACTGAAATGAAGATAAAGATTGAAGACAAATGAATAAATTTGACACTTGAAATTTTTTTGGAAAACCTGAAATTATAAGTATATTAAAACCCCTGATAATGATAATTATAATGCACAATCTGATTTTTTTAAATTTTGTTTTGTGATAATGCTTTTAAAATGTGCAATCCTTTATTATTTCAGTTTACAGTGCAGCAGGTTGTGTATCCTGTCCTAAAGGTTCAAATCCTATAGACTGTGTAGATAAATATGAACCACCATTTATTTTGAATGAGAACGTATGTCAAAGCATTAGAAATCAACGAGGAGAAGGTAATCTAAGTTTGTATTTTTGTTTTTGGAAGTTTGGTTTATCGTTACGTTGGTGAATCAAGGGCAGACGGTTTTCCAAACTAATTAACTGTATGCAGAGGTAGTGAATACAATCAAAATAGTTTTGAATGAAGCTAATATCATGCTTTGTTCTGCTCAAGGTCTATCTACTTTGCAATCTTATTAGAATCAGATTCCATTTTCATTTCCTTAATTTTTTTCGGTTCCCGTTGTAATCTAAAAAATATAAACCAAGGTGGTGTATTGTTGATGTTCATTTCAACAAATCACAGTGCGTCATGCAGAATCCGTGTCAAAATATCGACGAT
>NW_008710662.1:1109540-1114358 GCF_000327385.1 Lottia gigantea
CCCCCCCCCCCCCCCCCCCTTTTTACCTTTTTAACAAAAACTGCAATGATTTGCATGTTTTGACGTAATACATGTTGATTCATTTTCCACGAGGTTCAAATGACCCAATAGAGCGGCCGCCCATGTATCATATCTATATCTACCTTACTGGGCTAATGGAGACGTTTTTAAAAGGAAAAAGACATCAGTGTTAATATATTGTATTGCTAATGCAGATATGTCCATATTAATTCATTTTATTTTGAACATACAGCATCAATAACTTTTTTAAGATTGGCCTCGAATGCAGCAGCACTTTCAAAGAGAAAGACGTTGTCAGAACTGGATGCAATCTCGTTTAATTCGGCATAGTCAACATAATAACCAATACCAACAGCATACATATTGATGCCATAGTTATGCGCTTTAATTGCAGCATTTATCGTCTTTTGCCTATTTGTAGATTCCCCATCCGTTATAACGACCATTGTTTGTTGAACTCCATAACGTCCATCCCTTTCGAAACATTTCTTAGCTTCATTTATACCTTTATCTGTTCTAGTCCCCCCTTGATCTGGATAGTCCAGGGCCCAAAAATCGGAATCCACCTGAACTAAGTCTCCATTCAGATCGACAGTACCATAAATCTTCCAGCTGAAAACTATACCTCCAACATGGACCGAACTTGGTCCGATATTCAGTGATGGAAATGCTGCCATGATGGCGTCTACTATCTTGTAAAACTTATTTTGTCCTATAGACGAAGATCCATCAATAACGAATACAAGATCCATTTTAGGAACACACACAGGTTCAGGTTCGTCTGGAAGAAATGGCACGTATCATTAAATAACACGAATATTGAAGCATTGTTCTGTAAAGACATTATAGGAGAATTACTAAAATTTAACACCTATATGGTGTATGGTTTGTGTGCACCAAATGTAAAGAAAGACCTTGAGCAAACTGTGCTTTGGCCCATTTATGATAGTCCATAACTAATGGTACCATGTCATTTGTTTTGTAAAGAATAATTATTAAAGAAGCACCTTCACTATCCATTCAACCAATCTTACCTTAGTTTCAGAAACAGGAATTTTTTTTAGCTTACATAATCAGTTTCAGTGTTCACAGCTCATAGTCGAAATTTGAGCCTTCAAATTCATGTGTATCCTTAATTATTCACATTTGAAAGTTAAAAATTCGACTCGAATTTTAGTGAGATTATGCCTTATATAGAACCACATATTATATAGACAGTGAACGTTCTAGTTTGAGGTATCTTTAAAGGGATTATGCGATTTTCGTGCGTTTTAGTACTTCTTAAGACTATTAAAGCCCAATAAAGACCCAAATCAGTCCCCGAAAATGCCGACTGTTCTCCTTTAAGTTTGGGTCTATTTTTATAGGTAATATTTGTTTGATACTCGTTGATACTAGCTTATATTATTTTCTTCGATAAGATCTCTGAAAGCACAAACTTACCTGGCTTCACATGAACGCATGATGGTTCATTGTGCCATATGCCGCCTACACATGTCGCTACAATATCCATTTCGTATCCATCAGCGCAGGAAAACTTCAGACCACTTTCGCACTCTTTTTCTTTGATATTATCAGGAAACGTATAAAAACCACATCCTAAAATAAGAATATGGTGAAATATTTCTGAAATGAACGTTCAAAATAAATATTTCTTAAACCACTAGTGGGTAAATATGATCACGACCTCGTGCAAGTAGGCTCTGGTACAGACAGATGGAGGCCACACAAAATATTAATACATGTTATGTAAGTATATATTTTAGTTTATACTGTGGATAATAGAGGGTTGGAGGGGGGGGGGGGGGTGGGCTGTAATTTCGATACATCCCGTATATTCGATTTCGGAGTATCATGCCGAACGTGGGCTTCATTGACGTCACTTAAATGGTTTCCCATGTTTTTTAGCCTTTACAGTAAGTCACTTTCATCCTTTAGAGTTTGTGTACTAAATTCAATTTCAGTTAGATATTAACATTTGTCGGAGACAAAGGAGACGGGAAATCTTCACTCGGTCGGTCATGATGATGATTTAATTGAAATGAAAATGAATCTGATTGTATGATAACGCTCTTTGGAGTCTTGTCTAGTTAAACAATTGCAGACAAAAAAATGGGCTACAAATGTCACACTGGTTTGAAGCTATAATCTTGTCGCGGAAAGAAGTATTTTACCCAAGATTCTATTTGGCTGTTCGTGGCCAGCAGCATAAGGCGAAGAAGAGACACAGTCTCACATCATCCTCTAATTTCCTGATAAGTGATAAATTAATGCCATAAAGAACACCAAAGAGGAAAGCTTCTTACCTTCGACGCTACTTGATCTTGTAAAAGACAGAATAGCAATTACAAACAAAAATTGCATCTTGACGAGTAGATTACTATTGCCAATCATTAGTGTTGATCAACCAGGGATCACGACAAAATTGTTAGCGGACCAACGTTGTATTTATCTTAAAAATACCCGATGCGTCATATAATTCTTATTTCACGCATTTTGAACAAATCATCCATGTACTAAAATGTCACAAATGCCAATATTAAAGGGACATATTAATATTACTATTCATTGTTATTCTTATAATATAGAGATTCGTGAATCTGGTAGTTGTCACTGAAATATTCATGTACAAATATTGTTGACAACTTGGTTGGTATGTCTTTTGAAAGTATTACGTACAGCTAGTAGCAAACTGATATATAATATGCCACATGAATGCTTGACACAGGATGACGATAGTCGAAAATTTACTACGTCAACATGATAATTTAAAAAAACACTTTTCATCTATTTGAAAAAGTGTCTTAAGACACGAAACAATAACAGTATCAAAAACCATATTTTTTCTTAGCAAAGAACATAGTAAAAGAAATATGTTTTAGTATGGTTTTTCTCATTTAGTTATGTTTACAGAGCTGGAAGGCTGAAGATATAAAACTGATAGCGTAATTATCGTGCGATGGAATTACTATTTGGTCATATTATTTCTAACAAATATATTGATAAAGCACTACAATAAATAATTTTGGTGTGTTTTTGATACCCTGGATTCACTGATAAAGGTTTTGTCAACTAACAAATTTGTTTTATGATTGCAGAAAAAGACCAATATTTATAAGCATATTGACATCATTACTGACCCGATACCACTAGGTTTTCTTTATACATTGACGGTTTCGTGGATTAATCTTTCAGACCCATGTTATCACATTTTGAGTTTGAGCTTGGGTTTGAGTTTGTTTTTGAGTTATGCTTAGACATGTAATCGCATTTTTTAATTGAAAAAAAGGAATACAGGAGGTGTGAGTTTGAATCCCCCAATGAAACGTTCTGACACTTATTCCGATTCTGACTTTGGAACCCCGTGTATTTGAAAATTTTACAGGATATGTATCGCATTTGACGTTCCCATTTTCTGGATCAAGAGCAAAAAGTAGAACTTTAAACTTAAGTTTATGTCATTTTATCTTCCTACACACTTGTAGGTACACCATTTCCACCACAGGACAACTGCATCTGACACGTGTCAGATACACTTATAATTCAGATTTAAAAAGTAAGATTTCTACATGAATATATTATTTAAACGCTGACACGTTATAGATGAATGCTGAAGATAAACATCAGTTTTAGCACAGCGGGTTAGAGCGTTGAAAACTAACATACCATCATTCGAGCAAATGGTGGTCGTATGTATGGAAGGGAATCGTTGCTAAGACTATTCACAAAGTCAAACTTAAAAACAAGGTGTTAGCTTTACAAAGTCATATCATATTTTTTATCTTACACATTGATTAACTGGTTCTTTATGACTTCTGCATTTGATCAACTGGTTCGTCTTGACTTCTGTATTATTGTACGCATAAACTGTAAGGTCAATTATTTCTGTGTTCATGAACGTTTACCATAGTGACCTATGATACTGTATTGACTACATTTGATAAACAACTAATTGTATCCATGAATTAAATTAGTAAACACCAGTATATATACCAGGTTAAATCTATAATAACAAATAACATGATATTATTTGATAAACAACTGATTGTATCCATGAATTAAATTAGTAAACACCAGTATATATACCAGGATGTTTTAAATCTATAATAACAAATAACATGATATTATTGATACTGTATTGACTACATTTGATAAACAACTGATTTTATCTATGAATTAAATTAGTAAACATCAGTATATATACCAGGATGTTTTAAATCTATAATAACAAATAATATGATATTAATATTGATACTGTATTGACTACATTTGATAAACAACTGATTGTATCTATGAATTAAATTAGTAAACACCAGTATATATACCAGGATGTTTTGAATCTGTAATAACAAATAACATGATATTATTGATACTGTATTGACTACATTTGATAAACAACTGGTTGTATCTATGAATTAAATTAGTAAACACCAGTATATATACCAGGATGTTTTAAATCTGTAATAACAAATAACATGATATTATTGATACTGTATTGACTACATTTGATAAACAACTGATTGTATCTATGAATTAAATTAGTAAACACCAGTATATATACCAGGATGTTTTAAATCTGTAATAACAAATAACATGATATTATTGATACTGTATTGACTACATTTGATAAACAACTGATTGTATCTATGAATTAAATTAGTAAACACCAGTATATATACCAGGATGTTTTAAATCTGTAATAACAAATAACATGATATTATTGATATTGTATTGACTACATTTGATAAACAACTGATTGTATCTATGAATTCCATTAGTAAACACCAGTATATATAC
>NW_008710662.1:1117033-1135186 GCF_000327385.1 Lottia gigantea
TACAATCACTTGTTTATCAAATGTAGTCAATACAGTATCAATATTAATATCATGTTATTTGTTATCATAGATTTTAAACATCCTGGTATATATACTGGTGTTTACCAATTTAATTCATAGATACAATCAGTTGTTTATCAAATGTAGTCAATACAGTATCAATATTAATATCATGTTATTTGTTATTATAGATTTAAAACATCCTGGTATATATACTGGTGTTTACTAATTTAATTCATGGATACAATCAGTTGTTTATCAAATGTAGTCAATACAGTATCAATATTAATATCATGTTATTTGTTATTATAGATTTAAAACATCCTGGTATATATACTGGTGTTTACTAATTTAATTCATAGATACAATCAGTTGTTTATCAAATGTAGTCAATACAGTATCAATATTAATATCATGTTATTTGTTATTATAGATTTAAAACATCCTGGTATATATACTGGTGTTTACTAATTTAATTCATGGATACAATCAGTTGTTTATCAAATGTAGTCAATACAGTATCAATAATATCATGTTATTTGTTATTACAGATTTGAAACATCCTGGTATATATACTGATGTTTACTAATTTAATTCATGGATACAATCAGTTGTTTATCAAATGTAGTCAATACAGTATCAATAATATCATGTTATTTGTTATTATAGATTTAAAACATCCTGGTATATATACTGATGTTTACTAATTTAATTCATGGATACAATCAGTTGTTTATCAAATGTAGTCAATACAGTATCAATAATATCATGTTATTTGTTATTATGGATTTAAAACATCCTGGTATATATACTGGTGTTTACTAATTTAATTCATAGATACAATCAGTTGTTTATCAAATGTAGCCAATACAGTATCAATATTATCATGTTATTTGTTATTATAGATTTAAAACATCCTGGTATATATACTGGTGTTTACTAATTTAATTCATAGATACAATCAGTTGTTTATCAAATGTAGCCAATACAGTATCAATATTATCATGTTATTTGTTATTATAGATTTAAAACATCCTGGTATATATACTGGTGTTTACTAATTTAATTCATAGATACAATCAGTTGTTTATCAAATGTAGCCAATACAGTATCAATATTATCATGTTATTTGTTATTATAGATTTTAAACATCCTGGTATATATACTGGTGTTTACCAATTTAATTCATAGATACAATCAGTTGTTTATCAAATGTAGTCAATACAGTATCAATAATATCATGTTATTTGTGATTATAGATTTTAAACATCCTGGTATATATACTGGTGTTTACTAATTTAATTCATGGATACAATCAGTTGTTTATCAAATGTAGTCGATACAGTATCAATAATACCATGTTATTTGTTTTACTAATTTAATTTCGAATATATTATCTTTTCAGATTCATTCAATCCGAAACACACGGCTTGTGTACCACAGATAAGGGAAGTAACTCTGAAAATTAAACGATACATTTTCTATTTTTGTGTAGGCTTGTTTTGCGTTGAAATTGTATTATTGTTGTTTGTTAAACCATTCCTTTACATGAGAAGAAAAAAAAAGAAATAAGCTTTTGATGTTTCATTTTTAACGAAATTGTGATCCATGACTTTAGATGTGGTAAGGATACATTCATGTGTGGTGGTGGTGGTGGACTGATCACTTACACTGATATTCACACGTGGATTTTTTGTATTGGACATACTATTTATATAAGTATAAGCAATTGACTGTAAAGGGGGGAGGGGGGGAAGTAGAGATAATACTTAAATAAAATATCAAATATAACAACACAAAGTAATTTATCCGTTCCACGCTCCGACAGAGGAAGACTCGCAACTTATCAATCACCCCTTTATGGTCATATCTATCTTTGGGTATATATAGGTCAGAATCAGCCTTGTTCATTCTTGCTTCATCAATTTGATCTGAACAGCATTTACACTCAGATTTGATGTGTTCAACGTTCATTATATACAAGGCCTTCTTATCTAAAATTGAAAACAAAAGATATAGATACATTGTTATTAATTATAATTGAACCTATTTCGTCCAAAACCACTCCAACGCTATCAATAAATATACAGAAGAGAATTTCATTAAAGTGTTGAATTTTGTGAAAGATAACATATTTGTCGAATTTGGCAGGGAGATATTTCAGCAAGTAATCGGTATTCTTATGGGTACTAATTGTGCTCCTTTACTTGCTGATTTATTTCTTTACTCTTATGAGGCAGAATTTGTCAGGCTTGAACTAAAGCAAGCGCAGTAAAAAATTAGCACATTCGTTCAATTCCAATTTCCGTTACATAGATGACTTTTTGTCACTGAATAACTCCGTTTTCGGAGACTATGTAGATAAAATCTACACATGTTTATTCCCCCCTTCATTTCATCTGATGACGACACGTGTATGAAACGTTATGTACTTTGTATCATCTTTGAAATTGCTGAAACAAGGTTACTCGAGACACAAACTTCAAATGTCATGTAGGAAATTCTATGGTTGTTATGCAGGACTCCTTGATTAAAACAATATATCTGTTACTGACATTTTGGCTGGTTGTTTGGTCAGGCATGAATAGATCTGGTTGTATCTCATGATTTTTACCATTGTGGTAGTGGCGGGTGTCGAACCCTGGTTTAATGCCCATGATGGTTTCTTAGTCATTCTTGCTTGGTCTATTCCTGAATGTTGCTGAAAGATTTAATACTGGTTTGTCAAGATTATCTATGCCATTCTGGTGAACGGTTTCTTGTATTTCTCTTCTAAATAACTGTATTCTAAACAATCTCTAAAATCATCTGTTCATCGTGCTTTGAAATTCTGAAGTCCTAGGACACGTTGATCTATACGTAATCTCGAAATAAAATTCCTTCATAATCAATAGTACCATACTACCCGTAAACATCACAAGGATGCCTTGAGAAAATATGTATGAAGTACCGTTATCGGCGATTGACACATTTGTCAGCCTTAGAAAAGTTCCTGACCAGGTCGAATAATAAATTCTTTTGGTGGACAAAGGTTATAAGGGATCCCAAAGCTGTAAGATAAAAAACAAATCCCAAAAAGATCAGAAATTATGGTTTTAGATAATTATGTGTTTAACGAGACAGTTATAACATTTGTAAATATATTGATGCCAAGCTTTACTGACATATATGTAATTTATATTTCCTATTACAACGTTTGTCCCATCTGAAGGAAATTCAGTTTTAAAAAAACTTTTCAAATATCATTGCTGTTTTTAACTCAAAAAATATTATTTTCAAATAACTGAATTTGGATACATTATCAAAAACTAAGTATGTTCCCGGACTAAAATAGCCTTATAGAGAAAAGAAATTCCCATGAAAAAATGGATCTAATTTTTTGACGGAGGCCCAGATTACAGAATGATGATAGTAGATTAATATGTTCCGCCTTTGACTAGACAAGACAAAAGAACATTTTCTAGAGTTTATTCTTTGCATCGTCAACGGTGCACAAATAAAAAAACATATGTAAATTTTGTCAGTGACTGCAGGAATTGAATTACGCGTATCATTGATTCGCGTCACGTGATAATGACAATAATTTATTGTTTGTTATTTGTGTTTCTTTATGACAATAATTACTTTAAGTATATGATGATAAGTGAGAATATTATCATGAAAGTGAAGTTCTTGTCCAAAATTCAAAATAACAACGATAGAAATCTTAAATATTAAAATTTGGTGAAGAAATTCATTCTAGTGTCAACTTAGGAAACAAAACGTGAAGCGTTAAACTTACCTAAGAAAGACGATAATATTGTAATTAAAAAGAGTGACAAATGTTGTGTCATTCTGAATAGGGAGGATTACGTTTCAGAAGCAGAGAATCAACTGAATAATCCTAAACATTATGCCATTTTACCGGAATCAATTTTCAAAGAAACTGCTAACATGATTAATAATGTTCTTGCCGATTTAGTCAAAACTATAGTTATCTCAAACAGAAACAATATGACTATCTGTCTGCCAAACCTGATTGTCGCGAGAGACATTTGTACACTTTGCCTAAAATCCATAATAATCCAACCAAGGAGTGGTTTATCTCGAATAAAATCCCCAAAGGCCGCCCGGTTATATCTGACTGTGGTAGTGAGTCGTTTGCAGTGTCAAAATACATTGATCATTTCTTACTACCTCTAGCATGTCAAACACACAACCGATTTTGTCAATAAAATAAAAAATCTTCGAGTTCCTTCTAATGCCATTTTAATTTCTATCAACGTTTCTTCTATGTTTACCAATATCGACAACACTGCTGGTTTAACTGCAGTTCGTAAAGTTTGAAATAGAAACCCAGATCCAAACAGACCCAACGATGCAATTCTATACAGCTTTCGGAGATTTGTCTCAGTCGAAACGATTTCACATTTAATGGTAAAACATATTTACAAACTTCAGGGACAGCTATGGGCAAACGATTCGCCCCTTCGCAAACCTTTTCATGACAGAGTGGGAACGTGTCCATTTGATCCACTTTTTAGGGACGTTTTTTGGATGAAATTTTTATGGTCTGGACTTATTCTATCTAACAGTTTTGGGAATTCTTTGAAATTCTCAACAACCACCATCCTTTTATCAAACCACGAACGTGAGTGACAAAATCATAGATTTTCTCCATACCACTGTCTTCAAGGGAGATTCCATAGCAGAAACAAATAAACTGGATATTAAAGTGTATTTCAAAGAAACTGATACTCATCAACTCTTGCACAAGAGCTCCTTTGAACCAAAACATACATTTTCTCGTATAATTAAGTCACAAGTTTTACGATTTCACCAAATTTGCACAAAATCTTCTGATTACAACTAAGCCTGTACGATTGTCTTCTCAAAATTGAAAGAGCATGGGTACTCTAAACGATTTTTACTAAACAAAAAATTCCACCTTAGCACAGATAGCAGCTTAAATCAAGCTTTATGCCGAAGTACCTCCAGGTTTTCAGAAACTCATTATTCTTTTAAGTAACTCTACGAATAAAAGGTAAATATTCGTAGGTAACTTCAATGTACCCACTGACGTCATACACTCGTAAATTACACAAAAAATTATTCCAGGCTGGGAGTTGTACATGTAAGTTAGAAAGGTTTCGTGTGCAAAATATGCCATAATGATGTTCATGATACACAGATGTTGAAAATATTCATGTTCTTGTTTTAATTTTTTTTATTAAGAAATTCGGTTAAATTAGTATAAATACCAGCAATATTGTTCATAATTTCATAGCAGATTAGATAATACAATTATACTAATCATGTTGTCACTTCGATTACTCGTCGTTGTCGCTGCTCTCCTGGTTTTATTACTAGTTGTTGACTCTTCTCCCAATGGTCCGAGACGTCCTGACCGTAGACGTTTCCCCTTTAAATATCATGACAGGAGTAAGTATGTCTTTTTTATCACTCTAATATTATCAGTAATGTCACTTTAGTGCCTGGGACACGCATGTGTACATCAGGAACGTATAGTAAAATTTGGTTTGTGCACATTTGTGCACACTTTCAAACCTAAAAAAGACATTTGCAAAGAAAGACAAAACATGTTATTCTTTTGATAACAAAACTTCATTCATATTCAAAACTAATGTGAACATTGATATACAACTTTATTTTCTACAAACACGTTTCAACATATAACTTATGTACAGATCAAC
This sequence comes from Lottia gigantea, assembly GCF_000327385.1. Lineage (NCBI taxonomy): Eukaryota > Metazoa > Mollusca > Gastropoda > Lottiidae > Lottia > Lottia gigantea. The sequence goes on from NW_008710662.1 coordinate 1,122,727, forward strand.
ACATATCAACAGTGTTTCACAACTTTCGACCTATACCTCCACAACCCTTACACCATGGAATTGAAGGAAGCAGTTCGAACCCATAACACACAAGTATGCCTTGCATTTTGTACACATGAATCTGGTGCGTCTTTTGCAACCAGTCATTTTACATCTCTGGGTAAATTTTGAGTCCGATTGCATTGGCCAATGATCATGTCGGTCAAGGCGTGTGGAATTGGGATCGTCTCTCATAGAATGAGAAACCCTGGGATGTAGGTTCACAGGTGCGACATCTTCAAGCAAATCAACCTCAAAAACACACCCCCTTATCAAACTCAGTTGTGAATTCTACAAGGTTCATTTCACCGCCTACGCTTTTGTACAATAACCAAGCGTTTACTGTGCTCAAGTTCAACAGTTGGAAAGCAATACGCAATTACCATTTGCGAGATCTACGTTTCGTTTTATAGAAACTAAGACACATATCTGCTTTGTCCACAACACCCATAAACATATTGTATATAGAAATCATGACTGGTATAGGAATTTGAAGCTCTTTGTGTTGTACTTTGTCCCATATCTGCATATATCTGTTGGCTCTACCCCCTGATAATTGCTCATGGCAAGAACACGCTTATTGTCATACCATCCACATGCAGCAACTTGACCGTCTATGCTGTTTACCATGTCACACACCCCACGACCATCTCTCTTCAATTCTGTTTCTGACTTCAATGGACATTTTCTGGACATGTTTGGATTGAGTGTACTCGTTGAAAATATACCCTTTTCCCTCAAATAAACATGCAACTCAGGTGAGGCAAAAAGGTTATCAAAATATAGCTTATGCTTATTTGGGACAAGGGGTTGCACTAGTCTGAGAACAACTTCCCCATTCTTCGTGATTCCTGGCAAGTTATACTCTATGCTTGGGGGACTCCCACATATTTCTAGATCATAAACATAACCAGAAACCCCAGCACGTGACCACATTTTATAGCCCCATTTTACAGGTTTTTTCGGCATGTACACCTTCAGGCCATGGTGACCCTTGAAGGCGATTATAATTTCATCAATACTTTGATATGTTTCAGGTAGTGCGGCCTCCTTGAATCTTCTTGTAATATGGTCTGCAAAACGTTGAATTTTCTGTGTTTTAGAAAACCCATCCTCTCCTGGTTTCTTCAGTTTGTTATTGTCAAAAAATGCATGGTTCTCGTATGTCATCAAAGCGGTTTCTAATCATGGCATCAGCAATTAGTGGAACTCTAGTAGATGGGGACCAGTACATGCGGCGGTTAGGCAACTTGACTATGCCCATATATTGCACGATCCCGAAAACGGTTGATATTTCGGCTACAGATACATTTTTTATCTTGCGGACACCAGTTTCGTTGTTGCCCCATATGTTGTAACTGTTAGTCTCATTCTGGACAAATTCTACCATTTCGGTATCAACAAATAACTTGTAAAACTGTATTGGTTCACTATCTTTTGTGAGATCTTTGCATTTTAGAAGTTCAATATTTAGGCGAAGTTCTGTCAAAGTTTGATTCTTGTGGTACTTCAAAGCTACCACTACCTGCTGCAGCTCATTCAAATGTACTTTTCTTCATGCGTCGACGTTTTGCGGCTGCAGGCTGAGTGGGTTCATGTCTAGCAGCCTGTTCTAGTTGGTCATCTGTCTCTGTCAGATTGTGTTTTCTCAACATCACTATCAGTCTCAATGTTGGATTCCTTAGGGTTCCAGGCTGGGTCGGCAGCATCATCATCTGAGTCATAATCATCCTCATCCTCACTTTCGAGAGAGAGGGATATCGAAGGGAATTACTTGTCGGTTTCTGGTTTTTCTGCCATAAAATGTCCTGAAAAAAGATAAACATAATGCTTACAATCCTGGCGAAGTATTCTGGAAGTAAACCAAACACCCTGATAGCATATCACTGGATTTTAGGACATACAAACTCATGAAAAAGAGACGAAATACATCAAAATATTTCAGGACAACACATATTCTTGACAGCCTGTTGGCAACATTCGTGTATAAAAGTAAGTATTATTGTCATCCATGTACTCCATGATGTATGTGGCAAACACACTATATGTGTCAAAATGCGAAAAAACTATTACAGGAAAAAATATCAGTTGAATGAAAATGAGAAATACTCATCCCGGTTTCAGCATCATGGGGACTGCCATCTTGAATTGTCTAAACTGCCACCTATTCAAGTTTCAATGTACTAAATGTGCACAAAACTGTCCTTCGGGCTATCTATGGGTATTAATTAAATGTAGACTTATGTTGCCAAGAGGCACTAAAGGGTTAATGGCCCATTGTTAAACTTAACATCAATGGTGGTTCACTGCTTCCGTGTCATATCTTGCCTTTCTTGTTGAAAGGTCAAGATTAGACATCATTGATTTAAAATGAACGAAGAAGTCAACCAAATTCAGATCTGGCTTCCTAATCAAGGGTTTAAAGATATACTTCCCCAAGATTTCAGGCGATTCGCAATCTGCATCACAGACTTGGTCTCTAACCTGTTTCTTAGATTTTCTTGTAAATGGAAAGCTGTTAGATCTACTAATAAGCCATCAACTGTAATTCTATAATCTTCTATTTTAGTCTGTGATGATTATCATCTTCCTGATCACGCCTATTGGGTTATTACTGAAGACTGTGACAAGTATAATAGACCATTCAGGTGTGACGACAGTCACTATCTTCAAGTTACGACAGAATGTCACTATGGGAAATGGAAGTTGAGCTACGAGTGTATAGCTACAGGAAACAATACTGGAGGAGTAAGATAGAAATTTCTTTCTTGAATGATGTTTTACTTACTTTCTGTATTTGATAAGGCGAATGAAAACAGGCAATGTTATGATGAAGAAAATAAAAAGATAATCTATGTACCATTTGCTTTGTAACATTAATATTTTATTTTATTTCAGAGTTCTCAAAGAGGCTCGGGCTAAACTTTGATGACCCACTGATAATAAAATATTAGTATAGTAATATAGATCTTGTGTTATTTTATTTGAGTCACAACAGTAAACCTACATGAAGGGGTTAAATTATAGTGACCTCTCAAGTTGCCAATAGATGAAGTATGGTGTCCTTTGAAGTTTGATGTGGCGGATTATCGATACAGTAGATAAAGGAGAAATGATAAACAATAATTAGGAACTATAGTGTATCGCATTCGTGACTTATATTTTCTTCTGTATCTATGATACCGCTTGCACATCCAGTCAGGCACCGCAACTCGTCTTAGAACACTTTAAACATGTTGTTCCGAAATGTCTCCTTACAGCCTCGATATCAGTGTAACTTCTCAGATCGGGTTTAAGACCAAACATTTGACATGTGCTCACAGAACTGATGCTGTTCTGTTCCAAAATTTCAAGTTCCTACCTTGCATAGTCTGACCGCTACAGCACTTTTACTCCAGGGCGCTTCCAATAAGTAGCTTTCAGGGGATTTACAACAACTGTTTTTGACTGAAATACATGATGCGCTTTCGTTTGAAACAAAAATTATACCTCCCATAAGAAAATTGGCCGAGCTATGTCCATTTTCATCTTCAGATAGGTTAAGTCTAGCTTCACAGGTCGGGGTAAAAACCAAATGTTTGACAGGCTGCAATTTTAATCCATCAGAGATGAAAGGTTGCAATCATCTTTACAATTTCATTTTATTATCACCCCAATTTTCAAGGGGAAATCTCCCGAAAGCCGCTAACTGGAAGTGTCATGGGGTAACACTCATCTGAAGTTGTTATGTTCCAAATTTCAAATTCCTAACTGTGCCTGCAGTTTCAGACTTTTCCCCAAACTAACGTATATGTGATTTTCCTCAATCAAGTTAGTCCAGTAATACTACTACTACTACAAAGGTGGCGTCGATACACATAAAAAGGTTAGAAAACCTCTTTACAAATTTTTCGCCTTTTATATCTTTTCCATTTCTAACCGTACGGTAACCCAAAATCCTAAACACAGATTAAAGAAACATTGATAACAGTCTATTTCTGTAAATCTTTCATCATCTCACAAAATCAGAAAAGAAAATGCAGTTTCAGACAACAAATTTCCAATCTAGTCCAAAAATAAGTCAACATAGGCATGCAAAATACGCTAAAAGGGAGAGAGTAAACGGATTTCTAAAAATAGCAAGGACTAAATTCGTAAAGTCATTGCAGATGTCCTTATGTATCAAAGTGGTTTTCTCCCTTTTCCTGTAGTAAGTTAAATGGTTGTTTGCTAACGCTTCTGGGCTCAATCTTATCATGTTCAAGATCAACCGGATTTCAACCCAAGTCCCATGTGCTGCAGGCTCTCGACATTTTAATAAGGCTTATAATACCACTGTCCTGCCAATTTCCCCCATTACACACTGCATGACGTTTGTATGACATGAATTACTAGATCCAGCTTAAAAAGATAATGGCACATTCAACTACTGGTATTAATAAAAAAATATATGAAAAAGCTTTGAAAACACTACTCAATACATTCATACTCCTAATACATACTCAAAGAAATCTTTTAGATAGATTCATGGCGTAAAGAGCAACGAAATTAATCTGAACCATGCATGCAGTACTATGAACATGGAATTCAAAATTCCATGCCTTTCATAAATTAAAATGACGTCCATGCATGTATACTTAAATTAACGTGATCTTGTAACTTAACAAGGAATCATTACACATTTTATTTTAGCCCTTTCAACCATACACTATAAACTGTATTCGACTTAAAATAATTCAATTTATCCTTACTGAAATGAATCTATGTAACAGTACCCACGCTCTTCTTTTCATCAAATGAAGACGGACAATGTGCAATGAAGATAAATGTACCAGGACAGCGGCATTTACCTATTTCTTTTCTATTTCCATCTATCGAGGATTATCGGTTCATTTTCCCAACCAATCGACTAGGCACGTTTTCCATGTCGACCACTCCGACCTGCATCATCGACAAGAGGAAAGCGGGGTAAAAAAAGAGTTTTATGCTGACCCATGGGTCGGAAACCTTGATCTTTCTGATGTGTCTTAACTCTAAATTAAAGCTGTTTTATCTAGAATGGATTTATTATTGTCGCGAATCTATTCATTTTTGTATGAATGAGGTCATAGTAGCAAGCTTGCTACAATAAATACGTAGTACACTCGGAAATAATGGCTTGTTATAAATAGATTTTTCATATTATATTCTTATCTTTCAACATTAATGTATTGACATGTTTCCTATATTAGCCTTTTTTCATGATTAATAAACGGCAGCTATGATTATTATAGTCTGTCCTTTTGGTTGAAGCTAGCAATCCTTGAAATGAACCAAAGGTGCGCCAGTTAAATATTGCAAGGCCTTCTCACATCATTATTTTTTTCACACTTAATTAATTTTAACACCATTGGCTCCAACTTAATTCACAAGTATCGAATTACTTCTGAAAAATACAAAGTACTATCAGTCGGATTTATCATCCCGCTTTCCTCCTTTCGGTGATGCAGGTCTGAGTAGTTGACATGGAAAAATGCCTAGTTTATTGGATAGTACAATGAACAGAGATCCCTCAATAGTTGAAAATCGAAAATGAATATGTTATCCTGATAATTTTATCTTCATTGCTATTTTCGAAAAATACTTCTAGTCGAGTAGTGCAAAATAGGTACATTAAACTCTTATCGTAATTAAAGATCAGTTTCGCCTTCCATTTGACCAATGACTAAAAATAACGGAAATGTTTTTTAGCTAAGCTAAATTAGAGCTTTCAAATCAATCCATGTGTGCCCAGAATTATCAGCGATTGAAAGTTAAAATGACGACTCGTCTTTTCTCAAGAAGGCCATATATAGAAATAAAAAGTGAAATTTCCAGCTTGACGTATTTTTGAAGTATAAAGCGAATTTTGTATATTTCTAGTACTTCTGGGGACTATTTAAATAAATGCATGACCTAAATCAACCCACGAAAAAGTACGAGAACCAGACTATCAAATGTCCTAGCCATTTTAGTGCATTGATGGCAATTTTACTCGGACCGAACCATTTATCACATCCGATTGTCCGTTACCATCTGTACTTTCTCAACAAATAAAGTCCTAAACTCTGTACGCATAGTTATTTTCTAAGACACCTACCCCTTCAAATCGTAATGGAATAACAAGACAACTTTGCAAAGTGAGAAGATAATTTTTATTCTGAGCTTATCGGTAAATGCGATGTTTTTTTTTTCAATCTAGAGAATCTGTCCCAAAGTTTTTTTTTTTTTGATCGGTCCGATTGTCGTCCTGAAGCGGCCGAATGTATGTGTATTACACAGACATTCTCCGGCCGAACAAATTTGCTTTATTAGACCGATGATCGGTGATTTGGGGATCCTATATATATAGATCCAGGTCGATTTCAGACCAACCAAGACGATCCCGGACCCAACCCTCGAATGACTAGGCTTAGGTATTGCTCGACAGTGCTCCCGAATATATTTGTTAAATAAAGCCGATCAACCAAATAAGAGATCAGATTCTATCTGAACAAAACAAACCCTATTACTCCTGAACAAGTAGGCATTTATCATAATGTACAAATTGGCCTTGGGGATATTTTCTGTTGTTGAAGTTGTTTTTATGTGACTCGTTTCATAAACTTACAATGACCTTTTAAGTGGTAAACACTTCTAGCGGACGACACATTTGTAGAATGTGGTTGGAAACGTGTTCGAAAACGTGAAATAAGAAATACGTGAAAAACATGGACGAACTCATTATAACCCCAGGTTATCTTGATGAATTTTTTTATGAAAATCTTCAACTTAAGTAAAGACGAAATGGATACTTTCATAATATTTTTCTCCTGTCACTTATATATGAAAAATATTCCCCATTTTGACGTAAGAACCTAACCAAGTGAAGTTATACATATATTAAGGATGATGATGTCAACACACATCAGTCAGAAATGAACTTCGCCTATCAGGATGTTTAACTTATATAAGTACTTATATAAGATCAGTAGAAGGCCTATATATACACTCAAATAAATCACATTTGTCAGATTTGCCCAAAGTGACCAAAGGTTAAGCTCATTGGTATTTGAGATTTACGACGTACAGTTTTACAAATTGGACGAAAATGATGTTGCAGATAGTATCATTGGTTTTGTTTCTTCAGCTGTTAAATTCATACAGCGAAGCCTATTCCTTTGATGCAAGTGGTAAAGCATCGTTTTGCAAGGACAATGATTGTCCATTATTTACTACAACTTTTGTGGTAAGTCAATTTTCATGCGATCTCGTTATATCGTAAAGGTATATTATGTATAGTGCTGTCTGGACTTCCGTCTATAAATGCATTGAACACATTAAAGGCTTTATCACTTTTCAATCGATTTTAAAGAGACTTGGCATGACGCATATTGTCGAGATCGAATTTCATTGATATCGGTTTTACTTGGTATATTTTATTATTCGTGTTAGAAAACATTTGTTTTAAGCATGATCGTCTTGGTTGTTATATAGAAAATATAACTGAAGTTCTTATATAGTTTATTCCGATAATGTTAGTCTACAGGTGGGTTCCTTATTGACTCATATTGGTGGATTGACTTTACGACCTGAGCTCTCTGTTATCCGCAGACAAAACTGACTAAAAACGACGTGTCTTGGGCTATAAAGACAATACAGCAGTAAGGGACATTGCAATAGAAAACAGAAACGTTAGTATGTAAGTTAATAGATGCTGGGATTGGACTTTTGACAACCAGGTTCTGTGAACATGCAAGCGTCTGACTAACCCAATCACCGCGGCTTCCAGATTTTCTTTCAAGATTCAAATGATAACAAAGATGCCGATATAGATCTTGAATAGGTTTCATTTCAACGATGTTGGCAAGAGGTTACAGACCCAAATTTCAAATATGATAAGATTTTCTTACTGTTTTGATGGTTATCCAATAGGATGACCTCTCGTTTGGTTTGATTTATTTGTGAGAATTTCTAAGTAACACGGTAAACAATACAAAAGTTATATTCAATGTAATTAATTATTTAATTTGAACACTTGAACGCCTGAAGATAGTTTACGTAAATGATTGTTTTTATCTTTTATATGTTTTATCAAAATAATTAGTGAGTTATAGAAGAAAACTTTAAGATAAATTGCTTTAAGAATTTATGATAAGTTTTTATATATTATGATGAATAATCCTTAAGTATGAATGTATTGTGATAAATATTTTATTTATAGAATCAATATGAAATCAGACGATATGAAGCATCTAATTGGGTAGAAACAGAAATCAGCAACATGCCTTTAAATACAGCCAAAAGAACAATGTTTTGGAAACTCTTTAGATATATCAATGGACAGAATGCAAATAGTAAGTTTTTCTCGCTTTAACATTGAAATACCAACTCCATTATCAACACTATCGTCGTAGTTGTGTACAGCATTTTGATCATTACTTGTACTTGCGAAAGTTAATGATGCGATTGGTGCATTGGATTCATCCGTCCACAACTGAATAGAAGCAACATTCGGTTATGACTGCTTAGAAGTGAATTGAACGTTCTATTTAAAAATGTATCAATTTTTCCCATGTCTAACGGCAGATAACTCCTGTAAAATGGATGTAGTGACTAATCACAAACATGCACGTTTAAACGATTAAATTAAGAATGTTTCCACTTGCTATAAAATTTAGCGCAACATATTGCATAGCATTACAATTAATTTCTTTTAATTAACATCTTTTTTTCTTACAGATCAGAAGATTAACATGACTGTTCCAGTTTTAGGCAAACACGGCAAAAATTCAAATAGTTACACAATGATGTTTTACCTATCTAATTCTATTCCTAATCCACCTCAACCTATTGACCAATCAGTTAGAATTAACTCACTTCCGGCTTTCACATCATACGTCAGGTGAGTAACTTAATGGTTAAAAATTGTGACCGGTTAAGTATACTTTCTTCAGTAAGGCTTCAATTGTGATTGCATCATCGCTTTGCCTAGATTAGACGGCATGCTGTTAGTTTTCCATTAAATACTATTTTGCGTTTCATTTTAAATATCAATTTGAGATGCATTAAAACATATAAGCTGTCAATATGGAAGGAGTATGCATGTGGAGACCAAAATAAGTCAAATCTCGTCTAAAAGGTGCTTAAAAGATTGGCCGATATCCGAGTTTGAACTTCTAGGTTCTAGATAGCTTGTAAAGTCAATTAATTAATTCTCTATTTCAGATCATTTTCTGGTTATCCAAGAACAAAATTAGAATGGGAAAGCGAAGAGTTAGCTTTAGAACAGTCTCTTAATTCAGATGGTCTCACATTTGATAAATCTTATTTTGTTACTGCTGGTTATGACGCACCATGGATACAAGATAGACACAATGAAGTTTGGTTATTCCCTACTGCTTAAAACTATGTCCGGATGGTACACTATGATCATCGTAATAGTCCACACGAATCTCACTATTTATATTCATCACATTTTATTGAAGTATAAATTTTACTACATAAAGCCTTTTTGTATGCATGCCATGTGTTTATATTGTACATTCTAGCCTTATTATGGTGTTGTTAATTTTAATGAATAAACTTTTTTTTATAATAACTTTTTTTAATAGACTCGATTTGGTAAAGAGATGTTATAGTAACTTTAAGACCGCTATCTAGAGGACAGATCATGTAGAGAATCTTCAACGAGTGTCAGATGAAGTTTATGAATGAGTTTCTGAATTTGATGTTTCGCGAGAACGAATTTCATAGATTTCACAGAACATGAGCACGAATGAAAGATTCTATTTCTAATTTTATGTAAGAAGTGATTGCCTTCATTTCGAAGTCATCTATTTAGCTATGTAGTTGCAAAAAAATAAGATGTAGTGCATAGGAATTTCTATTGTTAATAATATCGCCTGATTAAAAAATACCGAAATATCGCCATATCGTGATATATGGTAATTATCATGATATACCGTAAAATTTTTGTTCAGATAAGATCATCTACATAATTTTAACAAGTAACTTGATATTTGAAACGGATGCTTTTTTCATGATATTCAAGTGTGGAGTGTTTTTAGAGATATTTATTGTTTTATTCAAAATGTTACATTTAAAATTTCTAGATCATAATTTCCTTTCAAAACCAGTAAAAAACAAACTTAAAAAATACCGCCATATATACCCATATCGTGATATATTACTGCTTAAATATCGTGATATCAACTTGAACCAAAATCTCCCAGCCCTAGATCTATGTAACCACGTTCATGTCATAACTAAATTGAAATTTAAATCAATTTTATGTTACATGTAATTTGGTGACATTATATGCCCGGTACTATAGATTTTCACTGAGTCGCCAACTTCAAAGAATGTCATGTTGTTTTGTTTATGTAGTGTACATTATTACTTGCTAAATTGTGCTGACCCTGAACACTGATAGATAAGGTTACTGTCATCATTCATATTAATCCCATGCTCACACATATTGCATAAGAAATAATTAATCAGGAATTTATACTGTAGTTTTCATGATATTTATCAACTACATAAATCATTTATTGCTTGGTGAAGGAACGATTTTGAAATAGTGACAAAGTTTGAATAAAACACACCGAGAACCTTCAATGAATTCCATGCGATGTACTAGCTAGAGAAAAAGAAAAAAACAATGACGCTGTTGTAGATTTCCCAAACAGGATGGCCCGATTAGATGCAGAAAAGTGAACATAAAACTCCATTAAATTTTAATATTTGATCAAGATGAGATTTAAGTATGGTCTATTTTTTGGATAATTGCAATGTTAAAATCACATTAAAATGACAGATTATTTTCTGATGTAGAATTATTTACGACAGCTTAGTTCCTTTATTCTTAAAAAATATGGTGTTATATGTCACGAGCCATCAAAAAAAAATTTCAAATGTGATAAACATGAAATTTATTTCGACACACGTCCTACATGCATTTAATAAAGCACTTAAATACTTACAGAACAATGTCTGATTTTAGAACGGATATTTGTAATTACATTAAGCCATATTAATGGCACAGTTTTTATTAGTTAACCTATTAAAACACCAAGGTTTAACTTGTTGGCCTATATATCGGTTAACAAATGAAAATATTCTATTGGTTACTTATAATATAATTGACAAAGGTGTGACAGATGAGGAGTTGTGATCATCATTGCACGTACAGTAAAGGCTGTAGTATATATTATAGCGTTGTATATTACATTATATCCATATGATTTTTTACGCAAACAATGACAGAACTGTCCATTGATTTGCTGAAGCTTGCAGGATAAATTAAAATCCAGGGTCGATTGATCAAACACAGATAATGCTTATACACGATTAAAGTTAAGCCAGTTTAACTATCAACCTTCCTGGTCCAGTGTTTTTTTTATTAAGGTTCAGACGGACATAAAAGTTAAGGCAACTTTGACATTACCTAGGAAGTTATCGGGAAGTTAGTCAGTATCGTTCAGGCGGCGAAACTGAAGCTGGTTTAACTAGTAATTATTCAGGTTTTAAGCCACCTCCGAAGAAGTAGCTTAAGTTTACCCGGTCGCGTTCAGACTCAAGGATTAGTTAAACTGCCTTGACTTCAGTAGATATTCATGATATTATTTAACAAATCCATTAGTAAGTTTACATAATCCATTGTTAGTAAGATATCTTCAATGAATTGTTCATATTTGTCGGATTTTATATTTTAAGACATGGAAACATGAGACTAAGAATGGCTAGGAGTAAGGTTTAATTTTTAGAACCAATTTTTTCACAATAACAACATATTAATCTGTCCATACAACCCCAGTCACTACCTCTAAACGTGCTATAACTCCATTTAAACAGTCTAAATCATGGCTTAGCGCTGCACACTCGATTCGACGAAACGATCAGAGAAAGTTTTCGATCTAATGTTATATTACTGCGTCTTTAAATCAGTTAAATTTATTGCCTTATTGTTAATAACGACATACCGTGCACAAAAATGCCTCGTACTGTTAACTACTGATTTCTAAACAAGACCAATTGGCACTTCTTCCGTATTACATTGTTGGCGAGACAAATGGTGTCTAGGACTACCAAATTCATCGAAATCGAAAGTCTTGCCACATTATTTTGTCGTAATTTACGAACAAGAAAACAAACATGACGTGATCCACAATATCTTATAATTTACAACTTTTAGACTTGTGTTGTGAGTCGTTAAATTGTACATTATCCATAAACTACGTCAGACAATGAAATAAAATGATATATTACGAGACACATTATGTGACCCAAAAATAATTTACAATACGCAATAGCTTGAAGCGGCATGTGCACTGAATAATTTGATTTCACTTTTGTCTTAGAAGAATTGTAAGGAGGATTTCTAAATTTGTTATGCTTGTAAGGGACATCAATTTGTACCATTCCGATTTTCAATCAGGCGTCT
>NW_008710662.1:1135281-1162320 GCF_000327385.1 Lottia gigantea
ATACACATACAAAATTTAGAAAACCTCTTTACAATCTCTGTAAAAAAAAATTGTCACCAGACGAGTGCCTATTTAATCCCTGATAATTTCATCTTGGTCACTGAGTCAAGACTATAAAAAGTCAGTAGTGGCAGTAGATGTTGTATGACCACTGATTACTACACCAATATTTTGTGTTCCAAAATATGTGGTTCAGATAGCAATTTTAACAGATTTTTGTACGCTTATTCGAAGCAGATTTAATTAAGCGTCATCTTCTTTCTGTATCGTATATATTATATTCCATGTTAACTGTACCATTTTTGATTAATAAATAAAATATTGTTCAAAAAAAAAATGTGGATCAAAAGAAAAAGTACTCATACCGTTAAAAACATATAAAAGATGTCTGTAGCTGGGCCATTGTTCAAAATTGTTCCAAAAAAACAAGTGATGCTGAAATAAATAGATATAAATATAAAAACGACTAGAAATTTTGACTTGAAGATGTTCTCGAAAAAAGCTGTTAGCGTCGCTGGGGAACTTTCCAAAACAATGGGGTTATTCTTTTCCGTTCCGTCTCGCAAAATATATGAGTGTGACACATTTATTAAACGAAACAAAGATAATTCTTACTTGACTTTGCAGTATATTTTTTAAATTAAAGGGATTGTAAAGAGGTTTCTAAATTGTGTATGCGTATCGGGGAAACCGATATCATCAATTTTCACCATTCGACCAGGCGTCTGTTGTTCCTGCAATTCCACGTTTGATGACGTCATTCTTCTCGAAGGGCCAAAGTGACAAAGCATTATTTAGCGATTAGTAGCGACTTATTTTTAATGGAATTGCAGGAACCACAGACGTCTGATCGAAAATTGGAATGGCGCATATTAATGATATCGGTGTCCCAAATTCACATAAAATGAAATTAAGAGAAGCTCTTTACTATCCCTATAAAATGTAAAAAATATTTAAGTATTGAATTTATCTCTTATTCTAATTAGTTCTTATTTTCATTTTATCCTATGCATTTACGAAAGGGGTCTTTTAGGTAATATTTGATCTTTTAGGTAATATTTGATCTTTTAGGTAATATTTGATCTTTTAGGTAATTCTTCATATAACAATTATTGCTCGGAAGGTGGAGATTGACATAATATATCATAAAAGATATGACCCCGCCATCAAGTAGCTATGACCTTCCTCTACTCTATAAGCTTACATAAATATTATCTCTCATAATATTTCAAACTGGTTGAATCCATTTTTGTTTTAAATCTGGGAGAAGCGCCTTATATCAAAAAAAAAAAAAATAAAATAAATAAAAAAAAAAACGAAAATAATTGAATTTCACATTGATAAAAATCGTTCATGTAATTTTTGACGAGAATATAATAAACAGTTGTTGTAAATATCCTTTAAATCGCAGTGAAAAGTACTAAATGGAATAGTACCAAATCTATATTCCCTTTGTATTTATGTAATAATTATAAAACGAATAGTAGATCTACGAACTAATTTACGTCACTAGATACACGTGATCGTTTACAAGTGAATAATTAGTTGAGAAAGAAGAAAGTAACCCCATTCACTGACAGAATGGCGTTGAGAAACGTAGTTCTAGTGTTACTTCTACAGTTTGTTTCTTGTCAAAGACCTTACATTGTTGTTAATGGTAAACCATCGTTTTGTAAAAATACACTATGTCCATCATTTACAGTAAAGAATAGTACTGCTGTAAGTTTTTTTTTCTTATTTTTATTTTGAAATGTTTGTAAATCAAGCTGTAATTGGGCCATGATGTTTTTCTATTTTGGCGGTGACAAAATATTGTCCTTATCCGAGATTTCAGTAAGTAGCCGTATATCAGAATCTGCTCAAATCGCTTTTTTATGTGAATATATTGGTGGGGAACTGTGCCACTTGGGTCTTTTGATGCATCAAATCAGATGTAGACGGCCACTACAGCATAAATTTTACTACATAGCACTTTGATAAGCACATCTTGAGGTTGAATCTGATTGATAACTTCGGATTTCTGAACCAAATCAGATGACTTGGAATAAAAAAGGCGATTGGATATTGCAGTAAACCGAGAAAAATTCGGTTGTGTAAGTCCATTTATCGAAATCTTGAGCAGAGTGTGTAATAGGGACTTGGTCCCATTTTGCCATCCTGTGTTGTGTTGATTTCTGAATTCACTATATTCTATATTTCAGACGTACGAAACGAGACAGTATGGTCCTGAAAAATGGATTGCAAATGATGTTGTTGAACAACCTCTTTTATTTCCAACTAAAAAACAGCTGTTTATGCCACTCGACAAATATACTCGAAGTAAGAATTTTATTTCTTTGCTCAAATCTGAAACTCTATTCAGATTTTCAAATATATTTTCAACATCTTTAGACTTTATTTTTGGCGACGTATTGGATAAAATGAATTAAAACATTTTTGCAAACCGCAAGTAGTGTCAAAAGTAAAAGTTCTAGAAGGGGATAATTTTGCTCGGATTTTCATATATGAAAAAAAAAAAGATATTCAAAAATTCGTTGCTCACTTTTTTTTTAAATTTCGCTCCTGATTGATGTGACAAAATGTGACAGTCACGTATTACAGGAAATGGATGCAATCTTTCTGTTTTCCCACATCCGGTGTAATTGATATATATAAGCGAAGTATATATATACCGGTCCCTAGTCAACGTTACAACATGATAATGAAAAAGTAAAATAATCAGGAAAGGAAGTTATACTAAGTCGAAATTTTTCGCTATCAGCTCAACCGATTGGGATGACATTAACATTGGAAGTCAATTCTTAATTTGATTTTGTTTTTTCGGGTTAAATTTTTAAGTTTAAAGGCTTACATCTCATGATCTTGAACTTTGCTATAAGTTGATATTTTGGTATTTGACGTCCGATGTATACTTCCAGTTTATACCTTTAAAAAACCCAGCAAAAATGCAACATTGGACAGCTCTAGAACGCCAGCGTAGAAGGTTAATGTTTTCATATTCTTAATGTACTCGTTGTGCTCTTTGCAACGATATATAACAATTGTTTTTATAAAGAAATTACTATTTTATGATTCATAATATAGCTTCACATTACGATCACTTAGCTGCATAGTATCGTAAAGATATGTTCCAAAAAATACGCAGTACACAGATACATTATTGCTTTGGTTGGACTGTGTTAAAAGTAAATTGTTTTAGCTTTAGTTCAAAAACAGAAGTTTTAACCTTGACCTTTGTATTCCTTGATTTTTGACGGTTCATGGACCTGAGATATCAAATAATATATTTATATTTGACGTCAAATGGCTACTTCCAGTTAAATAGCCGTCTGATTTTTTTCAAAATTGAAGGCTTATATCCTTTGTCAACCTTCACCTCTACAAAGTCAAAGGTCACTAACCGTGGCTATCCATAGATACACGTGTGAGACACATACTTCCGGTATTGCAGTTCTTCGCAATTTTGGACTGCTCTGTCACATGGTCAAAGTGACTTAGAACTTTTTCAAATTCTCAATTTGAACATTAGCAACGTTCCACTCTGTAATACACATGGATTGAGTTGTTATTAATGTTTTCACTGATATCACTTTTTTTCAAAATAGTTGTCACCATGTATTCTTTTATAGTTGTATTATTTCAGGAAACAGGATTCCCGCGTCTTCCCCACTTTTGGTGAAAAGTTATAGTAAGGTGAGCAATTTTACTATGATGATGTACGTACCAAAGTCTTATACCAGAAACCTTCGGAATAGAGGATATGTCTACGTTACTGAAAAACAAAATTTTACAGCGTATGTGCGGTAAGTTTTGGATACTATAAAGCTATACTAATACCAGATAACAAAATCATTAAACCAATAAGCTAGTTGGACTTCCTTTCTTACTACAGACAACAATTTTTGCTATTTCAAATCTTTCGAAAATCAAAGGCACATTACTACATTTTAGATCTATATATTTGGCTTTCGGAGATCTAATAAAACGCCACTTGCGCACCATACTGTGTTCATAAAGAATAACAATAGAATAAAATATGAATATAAATGCCTGAAATGACACAAGTACAATAGGTATTTTGTAACTAGGTAATTTTCAAAATGAAAGAGCGCTATTTAAATTACCATGAATATCTATTTTTATAGAAGGTAAGAATCATTTACATATGGAAACATTTTCTTTTTATTTATTATTTTTTCTGATTTCAGGTCATTTGCTGGGAATCCAAATTCGATCCTCAGGTGGAAATATGAGGCTAATGAATTGAAAAATGCGTTGATTCGAGACAAGTTAACATTTAATCATGACATATTTTACTCAGCTATATATAGCGAACCATGGGCAACTTGGGCCAGTCATAACGAAATTTGGTTTATTGCCAAATAAATGATTTTGTAGTTTAAAATATAAATGAAAACGACATAATATTATATAGTTTTAATAAAATGGGCCAATGTATTAAATATTTATATGTGTTTAAACTGTCCAATAAAGTTAGGATATATCATTACCTGACTTATATATTAACACTACAATGTCGGTTGGCGCTGGAGGTATTTTTATGAATTGAGGAGCTTATATTGGCGTCCCCTATGTCCGTCGGTCACTGACTGACATATGCTCGTAAATAATTTAGAAGGTATGGATTTTGACGAAACTTGGTGAAATTTTCTATCATCACCAAGATGAAACCTATTGGAAATGAAAAAAAAAATCGAAATGTTTTTGATATTAGTTATATAGCCAGTGGGCGTATATTACCTTGCCTGGCAAGCTATCTTTATACTTTAGATTGTATCGTGTAAATTAAGTGACATATCCAAGCAAAGATTCACATCATATTACTCAAAATAACCTGTTTCTTTAGCAACGTTACGTTGATTATCCACATCTAGACGTTGCTTGCACAATCCTATATTTTCGCCATTAATTGAAATTTAATCATCAATTAGATTCCTTCAAACAAAATTTGCAGGAAAATGTTTCTATAACCAGTCTTGAAGTTCATAGTGCAAAAGAGCTTTGATGGCAAGAATGAAAAAGAAGAGTTCATCTACAAGAACTCAGACCAGTAATTCATTTGCCATCTGTTTCCAAGTTAAATCACCAAATTCAACCTTCTATAACATTTTCCAGAAATCTTGTTGAAAACTTTCCAATATATCACATGAAAGCTTGGCCAAGCTTAGTTTCTGGACAAAAATTCAATATATCATGACCATAAAAATCTTGAGCTGGCCAAACTGAAAGTAGACCACTACATTTTATCAACATCCGCTTGAATGCACACAAAACGACTATTTTTAGAATTATCCTTCTGCTTGAAAATCTCTCATCATCTCACAAAATCCCAAAACATTTGTTACCTATTTGGCCTTCGATGTCCCCACACCATTTATGACAATTTGTGAAAAGTTTTAAAAGTATTCTATAGTCTTCTGATTCCAAGAAAAAAAATCATATCATACACTGAAGTAGACTACCAGGGCAGGTATAGATACCTATTGTAGAGACCTGGATAACACATAGGAAAACCTCAATTTAAATGGTTAAGAGAGGCCATATCTGCTTTAGCAAACAACTTTAAGACTTCATAACCTCTTCAAAATGCCTGTATTATTAATTATTTAGTGCAATTTTGTACCGTTCCTGTACATTCAATCGTTAGCTGCATAATTTCCTATACATGACCTAAATATTCTAAACTTCAACAAAAATTTGAGAGATATCGACCTATTTTGTAGTTTCCACTCATAAAAATACCAAAACTGTCAAAAAGCAGGTTTGTTTTTAAAAATCTCACTGTTAGAGACATTACTCAGACCGTTAATTCATTTGCCATCTGTTTCCAATCACGAAATTTAACCTTCTATAACTTTTTCCAAAAAATCTCGTTGAAAACTTTCCAATATGTCACATGAAAGACTGACCAATATCTAGTTTCTGAAGAAAAGGGACTTCTAAAAATAACTATATTCGTTTACATTCATTTACATAAAAAGTTTTAGTGGTCTGAGTCCAAAATCGTTACGCCTCCTCGAATACTATTTACATTTATTCCAAATAAACAAATCAATGATATAACACAGCTATGTCCCCTCTTTGTCGTCATAACCCGAAAAAATCCCACATAAAACTTTGAAATTGGTTAATGATAGTAAGAAACTTTAGTGTATTTTGAAACGTGTAAGTACCTCTCTGTTAAGTTTCACATCGATCGCTGTTCGATAGCGGTTAAGTGCGAAACTACAACAACTCTAGATGATGGTCGCCATTTCCAATCAACCTCCTTTTGCCAAATATTACGAAAAATTGAATGGTGACGTATGTTAGGAGAGAATGTGTCTGAGAATGTGAGATTGTGCAAGTAACAGCTATAAGTGGATAATCATCGAACCTTTGCTAAAGGAACATGTCAGTATTTCAGCCTCAGCAGTTTTCGTTACAACTGTAGCAAGCAGACAAATGAACAAATTTCCATTTGTTAGAATTAGCAAAAATATCAACATCAACATTTGGAAATATACATTTAACTGCTTTGAAGAAAATGACATTTATTTTTTTGTAAGAGGAAGATAAAAAAAAACAAATATGACGTGATATACAATTCCCTGTAATGTACAGCTTTTGATATTGTGGGTCGTTACATTGTACAAATTAAAAAATGAATTACGAGACACAATCATGCAACTCAAAAAAAAAAAAGAAAAAGAAACTATAAACTACACAATAGCTTGAAGCGGCATCTGTACTATAAATGTTTCACTATTGTCTTTTGCAAATGATTGGTGCCTGCTCAATAATTTACTTACACGATTATCATATAGATTTTGCACTCTTTTTTGTTTATTGACCAAAGGAAAGCTACTAAATACCCTTCAAAATATGAAGTTCAAATATCTATTTTTTATGATAAATAAGGTTCAGTTCAAATTAATTTTAGACTGAAAACTTGGTCAACGATGTCGTGGCATTCTCACAATGGTCAAGGTATTGCGAACTTTATCTTTTACCTTGACTACAATAGCCATTGTTCTTGTTATGCGGAAAGCAGCAATTTGATTGGATTGTAGCCCAGCAAATACAGGAAATCAGAGCCCTCGACAGAAAGAATGTAAACGTAAGGGTTTATTATTTTCTGTTTTCTGTTGAGGGCTCTGATTGGCTGTATTCAATATTGTAGTTCTATATCTAGAACAAGGTTCTTTTAAAAACGTCTTTATAAAAGAATATTGCTCGGAACAATGGGCGAAGACTGACATAATATACCATAAAAAGATATCACCACGCATCCAGGAACTTACTCTACAAAAATTGTCAAATATTCTTGCATAATCATATCTTGACGTTTGAATTATGCATCGTAACTGTCGGAAGAATCCATTTTTATTTTCGTATTGAATGGGATATTATAAAAAATTAAATTCACTTTTGAGTTATGTAATAGTTAGGTATGTCTTGAAAGTAATTTACGTCACTAGATACACGTGATCGTTTACAAGTGAATAATTAGTTGAGAAAGAAGAAAGTAACCCCATTCACTGACAGAATGGCATTGAGAATCGTAGTTCTAGTGTTACTTCTACAGTTTGTTTCTTGTCAAAGACCTTACACTGTTGTTAATGGAAAACCATCGTTTTGTAAAGATAAACCTTGTCCACAATTTACAGTAGTGAACAAAACCGCGGTATGTTTTTTTTTTAAATTTCCTTTGTTTTTCTTAAACCGTCAATGTCATTGCAGTGTTGTTGTGTATGTTGTGCAACTATGACGGATATGGACCCGGGCAGGGTATGCTTACTCTTCAAGACAACTGATACCACTTTTCATTATTACATACTTACTCACTTATGATATACTGTCTCGTGTGAAATTTTCCTTAGCTGCTCCCAATGTTTCGCGAAATGTTGGTTTAGATTTCGGGTTTCGTTTTGCGGTTCGGATCGTTGGTGCTTAAGAAAATGATAATATAAATAATATTATGTTACGATATTAATTAATCTCCTTTCAATGAAGACTTTGTTTATCAGATTCTCACTATTTATTCGCAGTGTAAAACTATCTTTTTCTGTAATTTAAGACAATGATTAAGCTACTCGCTTTGTTAAAATTCAATTACATTCAAGTCTTAATTAGTCCAATGCAGACAAGAATGTCCACATTTTCACACTTTTTAAAAGTAAGTTTGCAGGGTAATTTACGCTCATTTGCATCGATCTTGTTAAATAAATATCTTTGGCAGTACAGTATCAATTCCCAGTAAATATTCAACCTTTAATATACTTTAAACTTTTAAGTTTTCAAAAGGATTTTTACTTGATGATTAATATTTTATTCCAAATCTGTCACGAATTATTGTAGTGTGTTTAAAACAAACCTTACACAAAAAAAATAATAATAATAAATTAAGGAAATTAAAATTACCGAAAACCAAAAAAAAAATATATTTTATATTTCCTTCTTGGATTATCATGAACAACTTTCCCAAGTTTAGTTTAGATCTGTTAGTCACTTTGTATTACTGCGTATCTTTTTCCTTAAACTGTATATATACTGTACAGTTTCAGTAACCACTTGAAATCCAACCTCTCAGGTTGATGTCAGATATTACAAAATTATCATGGAACCCTTCTTCACAATTTTTGTGAAGTGAAAGAGTGGAATTGGAATAAGTGAAATGTGGATAAAAGTGTATTTCAGCAACGCAATGACTTTTTTGTAGTATCACATTATTGATAATACAGCCCAGAACTGTAATAAAATGAGGATAAACGTGTGTTTAAAGGTCCTTTCACAGCCTGACGATTAAGTCGGCAGAAATTCTCTAAAACACTTGCATTCTATTGACGTATTTTGTCTTTATTTTGGGACGTGTTCATCGCGTAATTATAATGGATTGCACGTATACATAACGTGAAAGTGACCTTCAGAGATTGTTCTGAAAACTTATAGATGATTTTGTACATCCTCTAACAACGACGTATACCAGCGGGCTTTATTAACGGTATTCAGCTTAAACATTTAGTATTCGACGTACGACAGTGTATTCAACATATTTTTCCTACGCTGGGTTTACGCTGCTATGGTTGCACTTGTTTCCGGCGGCCACGGAAGTCCCGTTTGCCTGAAACGTATTGCGCCGTGGGATCTTGGCCAATTTTTATTTTAATGTACAAGTTTTGTTAGATTCTGTTAAGTTTTTTTTCACGGTTTATACACTTTTCAAGGCCGCGCACACAGTGTACGGCCGTAGCAGAACTCATCGCACTGTAATGGCCAGTCACACATTAGTAAGCACCTCAATTAAAACGAAACGGATATCGTTCAAACTAGCTTGGCGTGAAAATTGACAAAACAGAACACAACGTGGAAAGGAATTTCAGATGCCGGGGAATGCATACGATTTCAGTCCCACTACAGACCATTTCAAAGTGTTGTAACGGCCTTTTTTTGTATTGCCACGTTTTGTAGAGTTAACTCAGTTTTATTTTCCGCACTGTGACTGTCGTGGCAAATTTCTTGCCAGGCATCCACGGCAGATACGGTCTGTCACATTTGCCTGCCACGTTGTCTCACGTTCACCATGGTGGCCCGAACCATGATTGCCGTGGCCTGCCGGGAATATAGTTTAAATGTAGCATTGTCAATGTGTGACAGCGCCACAGCAACACAATGGCTTTTTCTTATAGCATCGGTATGCTCTGATTGTTGTTAATACAGCCCAGAACAAAGATTCGGCTGGGAACTTGAAAATGCAATTGGGTGCGACCAAAATCTTGGCCAAGGATGCCACAAGCTGTTGACGTTAAAGATCCAAATGACAGTCACATACTTTGCGTTGTCCGTCTTCATTAGTCCAATCTCGTGGAGTGTGGTAGAATGCCATCCTTTCAGACTCTGGATTACTAAATGCATTGTATTGTTTATTATAGTTTTACGAAAAGAGAGAATATGAGCCTGAAAGATGGATTGCATATGATGTATTAAGTCGAAATCTTACTTTTGAAACTAAGAAGCAGTTGTTTGTGCCAATCCATGAATATTCTCGTGGTATGTTTATTTTTTTATTTTTTTGCTCAAATCCGTTACTATGTGCAGATTTTTTTCAAACTTCATATAGTACCTACTTAAAACTACTTTCAAATATGTCATCATGTTCAAAAACAAATTTCATTTATGGTCGACATGGCATATAAATTCTTCATGATGTATTAATGACATTTTTTTATAGCCAAGTAAATTTGATATATGTGCCTGTACATCGTATGTTAATTCTTTTCCTTGTCACTCTGTTGGCTCGTCAAATAAAATGAAAACTCGTCTGCATTTTATATTTTGAATGAAACCGAATTAAAAAAAAATTAAACGCATTAATAGTACAGTAGTAATTCCCTTTGATCAACAATACATAACTTAGACATTGTCTTGCGTATGTGTAGACTACAACACTATGGCATATATACTAGCTTAGTGTTTTTATACTTTTTCTACATGGCCTTCAAAACAGGTCTTGTAACATAAGTATTATTGACATCTTTGCTTTAATATTTATAAATATTCTTCATTTTTATACGCCCACATTATAATGTGGCCGTATATTGTCGTCACCTATGTCCGCCCGTCCGTCGTCCGTCTGTCCACAATTGGCTTGTGAACGCGATAGAGACTACAGTTTTCATCTGATTCGAATGAAATTTGGTGTGATCATTTATATTGATGAGATCTTGGACAAGTTCGAATTTTGGCTATCTTTCGATTTATGGTTTTTGAGTTATTGACCTTGATTTATGAAAAACGCGTCAAAATTTGTTTGTGAACACAATAGAGAGTACAGTTTTCATCCGATTTAAATGAAATTTGATATGATCATTTATAATGATTAAATCTTAGTCGAGATAAAATTTGACAATTTTTGATCAACGGAATTTGAGTAATTGCCCACGACTTAGTAAAAACTACATTAAAATTTGTTATCGATAAAGGTGACAGTTTATGTCAGAATTTTATTAAATAATGTGTGTTTGTTTAAATCAACAATATCTTGTACAAATTAGATTTTTGGTATGATTTGATACAGATTGGTGATCACCCTTGATATACTGAAAATGTATCAGGAAAGTGGGCGTATCTTGCTAGTCAACCACTTGTTTTGATTATTACAAGAAAAACTCTATTTTTTATTCAGGGTAATTTTGTCATGTCTACAATGTTGGCTAAAAAGCCTAAGCCTTTGCCACCAATAAGTGGCAGTTGAAACCACATGAAATATAAACTATTGCTCTCCTTCCAAGAATTAGTTTGTACTTATAGCTGACACAGGTTCCGAAATGTCATAAATTCGAGATTTTTTTTCAAAATTCACTACAATTTCAAAGTAACTGCATGCCTAATATGATGATTGTATATCTGTATATGAAAATACTCAATACCTTCATATATTTATTGAGGCTCTGCCGCTGGACTAACTTGAATCATTGACTTAGTAATTTTTTTCAGCAAATCATCGTACGTTACATGATTTTTTTTTGAAATAAGGTTCCATAATTGAACATTTTCAAAAAAAAATTTTTTTTCAGGGAGAAGGATTCCCTTTTCTTATCCACTTTTACTGAAAGGTCAGAATACTAAGGTGGAGTATGCCCTGAAGACGTATACAATGATGATGTACGTACCTAAGTCTTACAAAACAAAACTCCAGAATAGATTGAATGTCTACGTAACTGAAAAACCAAAATTTACAGCGTATGTGCGGTAAGTGTTAGATTTATAAAGCTGCACTATTACCACATCAGATTGATGGTTAGTGTCGAACGTCTCTGAAATAACACAATGTCTTTGAATATTCTGTTTGTTTTTAAATAAGTAAATTTTTCACAATGACTTATGAATTATTATTTCGGGTTTCAGGTCATTTGCTGGGAATCATAATTCGAACCAGAGATGGGAATATGAAGCCAATGAATTGAAAAATGCGTTGCTTGAAAACAAACTTGATTTTAAAAATGAATCATATTACTCAGCTATATATGAAGTACCTTGGTACACTTGGTCCCTGCACAACGAAATTTGGTTTATTGCCAAATAAATGAAATTGCGTAATGAAATGCGACTTCCTTGAATACAGTGAAGTTATCTATGAGAACATGTTACATATGGCTTTAATAAAATATGTAAATGCATTCTACAATTATTTTTTACACGTTCTTAAACTGTCTAATAAATTGAGAATATTACACGTAACTTGACTTCTATTAACTATGAAATGTCACCTAATGGGGGAGCCTTATTGTAGACGTCAGTTTAAAAAAACCTGGTAGAACTGTCTATCATTGTTGTGTGTCAGTTTATTTCATTTAACATGTCAAGCTCTCTCAACCAGATCAAGTTATTCTTTACTGCCGTCATAATCTTACAATTTATGAAAATAAGTTAAACATATTATGTGCATGTATTAGACATTGCATGAAAATCATATGTAATAAGTAAATTACATAAAAATGAAAACGATGAATCTACATTGAAAGTAAAATGAAGAAACACGGATAAGAAAAGAACAACGTTTTAATTTCTCACACGACCTATCAAAGAGCAAGGGAAGTAAATCTGTCCATAGTTTGTTTCTGTACACAGTGAAACCCCTCAAAACCGGTCTCAGGGAAATTTGTCTGTTTTAGAGTGGTTGTCAGTTTATTGTGCAATAGGCTACTCAAAATGAGTTATATCATTGGTCATGTGATATCAAAAAAGCAAGTAAATGTCAATGGACTTGTGTTCAATCATAAAACGTCTTCTTCAAAGACCAGTTTCTGAGTCAGAGATAAAAACGCTGTTTCAGGGCTATTACTAAATATTGCATTAACATTATACTTATTATTGCATTTTTAAAATAGTAAGCTAAATAAACCAATATAAAAGATGAATAAAAGTTTTATGTTAATCTAAATTAAACAAGTGCCATAACTTCACTTAAAAGGACAGATGTGGCTTTTCCGCAGGTTGATTTGGACTTTGAATACATGTAAATAGTCTTCAGAACTACTAAAACTGTAGAAAATCGCATAACGTCTTCAAATAGACTTCAAACCAGAAATTTAACTTTTATTTATTTTATTCACAAGCTTATGTTTTCTCTGAAATTCGGGTTATCCCAAAGTTAAATGTCTTGTAGATATAGTCATCTTCCGTTGCAACTATGCAAGGACGCATTGGTTCGGGATGATTGAGTCTACATTATTACTGATTAGCTGATTTACTCCCGGAAATGACGCATATGGCCCTTTCAAAGTGAAATTGGGATATTGACAAAGCAATTGTATACTATTTGTGCAAGGGTTTATTTCCGTGTACATTAACAAAATATACAGTAATCTAATATTGGAGAGATTAAAAATTTATTTATACAATACGTAGAAATTAGGGGAATTTTTATTTAATTCTCGTTGGAAAAAATAGAAATTCTTTTGCGTAAGTTATATTTAAACGGATATTCCGTACACCGCTTTGATTAAGGAACTGTTGATGTTCAATTCATATCGAAATGCAGAGAATACGAAGGGCTGGATTAACAACATCTCGGTAGATTCGCCTTATGTCCCCGTCACACTGGACTGTGACTATTTGCAATCTTGCGGTCAAGTGTGAAAAAAACTGGAGAAAAAGTCCCCAATAAGTTCAAACTTAAAACAGTCGACCTGATACCGCGAATTTTGCGACCATATTGCCTTCTAACGTTTTTGCAGCGGCTTTGCTATGCGTGTTCTGCGCTTTTATACAGCACAATGAGATGTTACATGGCTTGTTGAAGTATCTTCTCGATCCCATGGCGTTTTAAACGGAACAGATCGCCACATCTTGTTGAGACTCGGTGAATGGTTGAATCGTTTAACGATATCTGACGTGTCTTTAGCCAATTTTCCGTCGCAGTAAAAACGCCTTTCCAGTGTTGTTGAAAAATAACTGATAGGCTTATACATATAATTGGTGTGTTCTGAAGCAGCAATCTCCATACAAAGACTTACATGTCAGCCACAACACGAAGAATATTATGTACAAACGACGAAGATTTACGGCTTTACCGTCGGAAATTTTGTTTATCACTGCAAACATAGCTTATCGTACATTCGTTGTATACTACAACTTTATTCACCGAAAACACCACACCTGTGTCTAGTGACGTTTGTTTCTACGCCCCTCACTCAGAAGAGAAGCTTACCCGGCTTTGTTTCTTACGAACGGACAACTTACAACCACGACTAATATCTTGAAATATACGATCAAAGATAATTTGTTTCAATTATAATCCATGCTTAAAATAAATTATTGATGGAACATCTCATTGGTATTGCTTCTTTAACAGGAAGTGTAAAGATGAGTTCATCAACAAGAATGTCATCAACAATTAAATGAATCACAGTAAATTTACCAAAAAATATATATATATAATTTCAGATTACATTTCTGCATTAGATTTTCTTCAAATAACACCTTATTTGAATAGATTAATGGTATGCAAAACTATTTAAAATATTTGACTCCAGAAAAAAATGAGATGCGTTCAGACTCACTGCAGATTTTTGGGGGTTATCAACAATAGAATGAGCTTCGAACTGACATGTGTTCCTTAGATAGAAACCTCTGAATTGTGGAGATTCTACATTTGCCTGTTTAGACTGCTATATTTTACACTTTAGTAAAACCGATAATTAGAAGATGACTGTGTCAATTCATAGTTATCGCCGCAAATTGCAAGTGCAAGTGTAAAATGTGCACGAAACATGCAGAATATTAGAAAATAATGAGAGTTGGACTGATCGCATCAACGATGGAAATATCTTAGTTGCCAATGTCCACTGCTCATGATCTTTCTATCAAAACCTCAAGCTTATCGTCGATCACATTGTCAATAATACCACAACTTGGCGCTCATGTCGACTGAGACAGATTCGATCAAACGTTCAGACAGATTCTTTAATTCCATATTTTAAATGGCGATTTGTACAATGATTTGTATTTCATTTGCATTGGCATGTAATATTACAGATCTTTTTATCTATCTGGTATGATTACTTTAATAATTGCATGTACCTTTTTTCTCTTCGCCATATCCTGTAAAATATCATTTTCTCGGTAAAGTGCAAATGACATTATTGTCTAAAATTTAAAGTTGACAGATTACACACTAGCGCTATATTTACACTTAACAAATTGTACATTTCTTTTGAATTTGGAGTGGTGATTAATTGTTCCGTATTGCCTCTTTCTTGTTCAAGCACTGAACTCCCTTGTTTAGAAAATAGGAGGATACTGTGTTTCTTGTGTTAATTAAGGAACTGACTGTTCAATCCAAATGCTATATAAGACGACACGAAACATTTGAAGTTTATTATCACCATCCACTGGAATCCACCAACCAATCAACCAACCATTTGATGTATTTCATTGCAATTACCATGCAGCACCTTACAACTGTGATCTTCATCATAACCCTCGGGTTGACATACTCACAAGCACAATGTAAGTGATGTTTTATAATCACCTAGGTTTTATATTCTGTGATACGTATTGGGAACACATGTAGCTTCTGATTTTTTCATGCCTCTCCGGTTTCAATTATTCCAGGAAAAAATTCCCAAAATAACACTGTTCAAAGTTATTTGAGATTGTGACATCAAAAATCTCGTCAAATATTTTATGGAATTTTAAAAAAGCAAAGGTAGGACAAGAAATTCAAAATTAGGATACCCATGGATGTATTAACGTATATAATATTAGACTAGCTGAAAAACGACCAATATCTGTAATAAAGAGTACGTACGGAAACACAAAAATAAAATATGATTATCCTTAATAGACTATAATTTCTTAAAATGAATAATTTTATTCATAACTTATATATATTATATCTCTAAGAATGAACATAACATTTAATGTCTCAAACTTGGCCAAAAGGTATATTATGTTCATCAGGGGATTTGCTTAATGTGATAGCTGTACAACAGAATCCCTGTATAGTCCATAAATTTAAGCAATTATTGAAAAAATATTAAGTACTTTTTTATAATAATTTCTTGAGCGTCGTCTTTTGACTCTTTGCCTTAATTTTTAATATGATTTTGTATGTTTTATATATTTTGTAAATAACGCCGTCTTGTTCCAGTTTGTACTCTCTTTGAAAAAAATGGAGAATGTGTCAATGTGAATTTACCGTGCCCAGCAGGAAAAGTTAAGAGTGCCATTTACAATTGTGGGTCTTCAGACCGAAATTGTTGCTATACACGTGAGTTATCAGTAAATCATTTTTTTTTTATTACCGACAATAATGAATATCGATAACGACAAAGAAAAAAATGCATGGAAATTAATCAATGGTAAGTAATAAAATATCAGCTTCGGTATTATTTTTTACCATTTATTTATTTCCATGTATTTTCTGCACTGACAGTGCGACTTAGCTGAAACAGCAAATATAATTGTCAACTAATTTGACTTGGCAGCCATTATCCGATTAAATAGTTATATGTCCTATCAAATGGTCTTTTCATTAAAAGCTTTTCATTTTGTATGTCAAACACGTGATAAAGTTTGTAAGAAAAATACAATTATTATTTCTATTATTTCTACTGACGATTACCATTATTGAAAATTTAACTTTGAATTGTAGCACCAAACCCTCCAACACCACCACCGCCGGCATGTGGTGTAAGAAAACCATTGCGAATTAACGGTCGTATGTTCAATGCTCAAAATGTGTTAGATGCTTGTCGTTGGCCATGGATTGTATCTATTCGAGTTCGCCAGAATTCATTTGCTTCTCCAACCCCTTCTAACACAGATAGTTTATGCACTGGGGTATTGGTAAAAGAAGATACTGTATTAACGAGTGCTAATTGTTTACACATGTAAGTACAACCGAGCTTTAGCCCAATAATATGACATAGGTAGCATCGGCTATCCGATGAAGAACATGATGCCAAATCTTCATGTTTGTGTTAATGTGTCATCCGGAAACACTTTTAGCTCTTGTATTGCAAAGCTGAACACAATTCCAAGACATGTTAACATTTACAATGGAAGTTCCAAAAGCTATTTTTTTCTTTTTAGGGCGTCAGTTTTGAACAACAGACAGAGAGCTGCACCCAATTTATTGGTTGTGGCTGGCGATTTGAACACTAAGACTTTAGATATTTCTAATCCAACACCCCGAGAAAGATATCATACTGTGTGTAACACATCCATCCATCCTGGTAACTATCGACCTGATGAAACTCGTGCAACACTAAATGATATAGCTGGTGAAAATGATATTGCCAGAAAATGTGAGTACATTTACAACGGTAGAACACCTGTTAAAACGTATCAGTTTAGATTACACAATCCTTTGGTGTTTAAACAGTCCAATGGTGTTTGCTTTGTGTCTCAGTGTTTTGGAACCATTATAGACTCTATTTGCACAGGTCCAATGTTCGACCAGGCGTTGTGGATGTGTTGAAGTTTGACTTTCAAAAATGCATTGAAGCCCAATGGCATTAGCAATAAAGACTCACATAAGAACCGCAGGCGTCGGAATTTCGTTTAGCGCAAGTTGAAACCATGAGTATTTCCAAAAGGGTATAGAGGAGGTCTTTCGATTCTTGATCAGAAAACTACATCAGATGTACCTATCATACATGAACGCTACTTTAGATTTTAATCTTCCCGTAAACAAATTTTTATTTCAGCCTTTAATATTGCTGTTCTGAAATTAAATGAACGTGTTGAGCTTGGCGACTGTAGAGAAAAGGCTTGTTTACCATCATTTTTAGATTTGGCAACCAAAGACAATGGTGTCAAGAATTGTTTTATGGCCTCTTACGGAACATATGACTCGACTCAAAGTAAGTTTTATCTTCCATCTTATATAATTTATGAGATGAAGTTTAACCATAAGAACCTACACGATAATATTATAATATTTTTACTCTTGATTTTGCCATGCTTTGGACGATGAGATTTTGATTAACGGATTTCTCTTGCTTGTACGGATTTTTATTCATTCTTGTATAATTTCTGTTGGGGAACGGGGAGAGATATACATCATAAACTCACAATTGTTCCGGCTGCCACAACCGAGGCATCTTGAGACAATCTGGTAAAAATTGACCATACTATGTGGTCACTATCACAAATATCATTTCTTGTTTACATTAAAATTTTATTTGAAAATCATGTCAGGAACTTCATACTTAAATTCATAGTTAAATTTATTTGCAATGTTATTCTTATTTATGCAATTTCATTCACGAAGCTCTTTATCACAAAATACACTCGATGGTGCGAATCGTACAAGGGTCGTTTTGGATATAAACTGTATATTAATCTGTTACAAAATGTCGAAGTTGATATATGTATCTTATTCGCTTTAGATCCATCTGAAAATCTTAAAGAATCTCAAGTTGTATTATACCCATCTTATACCTGTGACCTCGTTTCATATCCTTTCACGAGTGCTCCTGGTACAACTTGTGGTCGCTTTACTGAAGGTAGACCCTCTGGACTCTGCCAGGTTAGTATATCAGTATATTAAACATTTAAAAATATATGAGAGTGTAGAGAACTATCCTAAATATAAAATGGACAGTGTGGAAGTAGAACTTGCGCACACGTTAACAACAAGATATACCTTTGCATCATCTTTAAAAACTTGCTGCCTTTCACTTCTTAGTCAATAACGTACATGTTAATCATTTACAAATTTACCACTGTTAAAGTGATTACATGTATATGATTGCGGAGGTGGGTCTATGAGCCTTCAAAAAATTTTGAATTCATATTAT
Organism: Lottia gigantea; assembly: GCF_000327385.1. Lineage (NCBI taxonomy): Eukaryota > Metazoa > Mollusca > Gastropoda > Lottiidae > Lottia > Lottia gigantea. The sequence continues at coordinate 1,154,094 of NW_008710662.1, forward strand.
CATTAACATGTATATTTACAGGGCGACGATGGAGGAATGGTTATCTGTGAAGATGCTAAGACATCAACCTGGAAATTATTTGGTCTGATTGATTATGCCAAGTTCAAAAAATGTGAGTCGTCCAGTAAAGCCGATCTTCTGACCTTTACTGACCTCCGCAATCAAGACGTTTGGAACTGGGTGAATTCCTTACTATAAATCCCTTCTGTACGATATTTCCACATAATTATAAATTAAATAACAATGTTATTAATCGATAATAGATATTAATGTTAACATGTTCGTCTATTTATTTTAGACTTAAAAAGCCATGTTCAAGTTTTTTTAGATTGGGATTAGAAAACTTACCCAATAGCTCTTGGGCTGAATTCGGATACATCGTGTATTTACTTTTGACAACGTTTTGTGCATGGTGGGTTTAAATAGCCGGGCAATTCAAAGAATGCGCAATCTGCTTATTTCGCAAGTGTCAAACTATTAAACAGACATAAGCAAACAGTTAGTTGGAACTAGAAAGGTGATGTCTAATATGAATAAGTGTCAATGTAATATGAAAAACAGTAGCAGGAATTATATACGATACCGTGAAAACTAATTAATGATAATTATAAACAAGCGTGTGTGACCATTAGGTTGTTAAATTAATTTGATCTGCTTCAAGAGTCACACAGACCAAGCCAGGTGTCACAATTTTGATTAATAGCTTACTTTCCTCAATTACTTTTATCAATTTCATGCTTTTTAAAGTGTATTTTGAAGGCACAAAACGACAAGTAATGTCAGTGAAAGAGATTTTGCCAAGCCTACTGTAGCACCTAGACTGCCCAACAGGAACAAGGGGGTGCTAAAAAATCAATGGGCACCATCTCAAACCTTTCAACCCCAAATTGCGAAGTACATGTCAGCGAGAGACTGTATCAAATGGCAAATGAAACGTGTTCTTACTACAATGATAATGACACAAAACTCATTAGTTTTTAAGCACTTTGTTACAACTAATAATTCAAACATCATTATGTTCGAGTAGTACGAATCTGGAACGAAATCAAACATAATGCAATAAATAGTATGAGTCATCAATTTAAAACTGCAAATATTCCAAGTTAATGTGATAAAAGGTTCATTTGCGCCTAAAATAAGGTTTTATACACGAAATTTCTCTTATATGCCTAAATGAAAGAGCATCTTGCGAACATTTTGGTATTTTAGAAATATATTAGAGTACATCAGATATAAAGGTGTTAATTGGATTAAGGATGGTCGTCCCTTTTGGAAAACATAAATGTTACATGTATGATGTAAAAACTCGGTTTTAGATCCCAGAAATCCGAGGTACAATTTGCGATTACGTCAGCGTGAATTATATATCAGTGGGATAAATAACATTTTACTTACCTCTATAAACTAAACAAATAAAGATTCGCCCAGAGCCTCGTCCGTATTTTCATTGAACAGTACATCACGTTTCTTTCCACCGGCACCAATATCTTGAATGTCATTACGTCTAACCCATCTCCTGAATCCACAGTCAGCAGAATGCGCCAACAGCAAGAGTACCACCAATGTTATCAAAATTACACTCCTCATCTGTACCTAACGATTGGTAAGGGGAAAAATAATGAACACGATTAAATGATTTATTTGATAAGCAAGAAAATCTGACTTTACCAAAGATATCAACAAATTTAGTACCGAGATAGATGCCGTGAAATTTGTAAACGTGTCCTCGTCTAATGTTGTTGTTCTAAATACTTTCATAAAAAATAGTTTACCTGCCAAACTACCTACCTTCCTCCTGTTACAACATATTCCAAATGGCCCAGGTTAATGAATCAGCGTATGGTCGTTATGGTTTTAACGTCAACATCATTCTCTAACAGCAATTGTCACCCTGTGTTGATAGGACATAATTGATTTTGTCACCATATTAATTGAGTTTCTGATATTATAAAGGTTGAAGACTTCTCGCGATATGCAGTGAGAGCTGTAAAGTATTCCAGCTAAATCTCAACATGTTTCTATTGGTCGTTTTTTTTTTTTTTTTTGGTCAAGTGGCCTTTTCCCTCATGGGTCCTTTGTGAAGCAAATTTCAAGAGGGGAACGTCGTCCAGTAATGATACTAATAGAACTTTGCATACAATATTTTTTGTGGAAGAGCAAACAAAGGTAGATTTTGATGTACGCTCTCAAAGACAAAGAAGTCCGCTACATTTTATTTATTTTTTCGTGTCTTCTTCAAAGACCATGTAACAAGCATTTACGTTTATAATCGACTTATCTCCCTTTAATGAATAAACCTAAAATGGTAGAGTACAATCTTGAGCATAATCCAGGTTGCCTTATGAAAAGATTAGTCAAGAAAACATTCAAAACATAACCGCGAGCAGTCCACTTTTATTTTTAGACAACTTTAGTAGTAATAAACATAATGTAGGTCTAGTTACATAGTCTCAAAACTATTATTAATTTAAATCAAAAGTTTATTATTATGGACGGCTGAGGTTTACGTTGAGTTAATAAATGTATTGTAGTAGTGAGGGAATTACATTAAAACTATGAAAATAATTTGAAATTTTTTAATAATAACTGGTTACAATATTTACAATACATCGGCGTTATCCGTCTGTATAAGTGATGATCTGGTCAATCCAAGATGCCTATAAACATAACATTCCGTATTTATAATAAAATTGTACAATGACATTAATTCATTTACAATCGACCATAAAATGTAAATTTAGTACAACAATCGACAATTAAAACATTAAAAGATTAAATGAGAATTACCAAAACTGTGAACTGGAGATTCAAAATGAGGCAATTCTGTGGAAGCACATAGACAAGAGACTCTAACTGAGCATTCTTATCACCAAGAAAATATTTGAAAAATAGAATTGATTTGTTGCTCTCTGACAAATAAAAATCATATTTGTAATTTTTTAGAAATGAGATCGGGGTGTAATTGAGGGTACAAACCATTTTTATAGGGGGTAAAAAACCTGTTTTGGTGAGATTTGCACAAGAAAGTTTTGGATGGTTCAGTTCGCATATCGCGAAACTCCGAGTAACAACAACATGTTTTTTATGTTCTGTTTTAATATATCTAACCATTTTAATATTTATATTTAACAATGAAAGAATTTCACCAGGAAAATCTTCTATTAGTATCTACACCATATTCACTTTGTTTAACCTCTGTGTAAAATTCGTTATGTTGAATTTTATTTGCTTTTAGTCGTCTAGAAAGAAAATATAAAATTTGGATTAGTGCCATAGAAATATAATGTTTTTTGTTTTATTATATTCGAAAAACCCCAAATTATCAGAGCCGAGTCGACGAAACAAGACTTAGTGGCAGTGTAATCATGTTGAGAGAGCTCGACACCGTTCTAGTTTCAAGTGGGCCGAGAAGGTGTGGTCTCAGTTCGGCACGGCAAAATATCAGTGCAATGATTCGGAAAAACAATAATGCAATTTTTTTTTAAACCATACCTTCTCCTAAATACCACCAAGGACAATATACCAGCAACAACAAAGAGAACCATCACACCAAAAATAACACACATAAGTAAAGCTAGATTTATCTGACTAACAACATCCGAAGAACGATTCAATATTGGTCGGGTACTAGCAATTTCAAATTGAGCTCCATAGGATTGCACATTGTCGGAGGCTGAAAAGACACCAAGAGAAAAATACAACACAATGCTTCATATATCAGTTTGTAATGGGTAAGTCCGAATTTTTAATTGAAGCTTGGATATCTCAAAGAAGGTAGATCTACCATCCGAAATTTCAATGTTAAAATGATAAAATGAATTATTGTTAGTTAACACTACCTACCCCACGGTTTGCTGACCAATTTGACCTGATATGGACCTTGTGAGAAGACCATGGTGTATCATGTAAGTTTTTATCCTTTATCTTTATATTAAAAATAAGGTGACTAAAGTTTACAACTGACTTATCACTTTTAATAAGGAAAAGTTTGAGGAAATTAGTTTTCAGGTTATCGCCCTAGCTTCCTGTTTAAGACCAGTTCATTTTACAATGGTTTCAAATAAATCTTCGATTATTAGCGAGATTTTTAATACTAAAAACTATTCTGATCTAATAATGCCGTCTTCATTAGCCCATAAGTTCAGAAAAGTAGGACGTAAAACTCCATTCATTTCATTTTCTAATTTAATATATAAACACATATACTATGACAAGTCAGTATCTACCCGATGTAAGTCTTCACATGGTTTTAACGTTGTTAATGAGAATGTCTGAAAATCATTTTCATGCATAAATACATGTGTATACTTGAACCTCGACACTATTTTTTCGTGTACTTCAGATACATGTCTAGTTGGCCCAATTCTTCTTCTTTACATGATATAATATGCGGTCAAATAGTTATATTTTAGATTGAAGTGAAAGTACTTACTAGTATTTCCTGTAAAACAGAACGTTCGGTAGTTTACACCAATACTATTAGAAACAATGCATTGAAAACATCTAAAATCATCTGGTTTGGTTAAATTATATACAAACAACTCCATGTAATCTTGTTTCAGCTCATATTTTCCAGAATCTGAAATACATGTTATTTGTAGATTTTTTGAAGCAAGAAGTATTAAAGATTAGAGAGGAAGAAGGTGCTCAATAAAACCCGAGATGTTCAAATTCGATCCCATCGACCTCCCGCGTTAAGATACACAATTTCTGTTGTAATGTTAAAGAAAACCCTTGAAAAAATGAAAAAAAGGGAATATTATTGCAAAAGTCCCATCATTGTACACTGAAGCAAGTTGCATGTGAGAGTAGAGCAGTAATGGAAGAGCGTGTAAAACTCTTTTGATTTATTTTGTACTGAGAGTTAATATCTTGAGTAATCCTCTTTTCATATTGTCGAATAATATCTTTGAACGTGACTATTCCATTGGTAGCTTCAGCTGAATTGTAAAAGTGTAGCCCATTAGGCTTTACTTCAAGACAAACAAGATTTTATTTATATGTTTTGTAGCTTCTTACCAAGCTTATCTGGAGGCAGATATTCTCCATTCTCTAACCATATTGGTGGATCAGATGGCGATTCACCGTCAGCTGATCTGGTTGAACAGTTCATAATCATGGTATTGTTAGACACTTTAATGGCTTCATCGTTGTTATTTAGGAAAATCGGTTTAGCTGAAATTTTTACAAAACAGATTCCCCACTCATATCAATTAATGTGTAATTAAATCCAGGCCCCATATTCTCGAAACGATCTTAGCGCTAGGATGTCCTGGAATCAATTTTAGAAGATAAGAACCAAGGACATCCTAGCGCTAAGATCGTTTCGAGAATATGGGGCCTGGTCATTTATAATGATCAGACGCAGTCTTCATAAGTGAAACTTCATACAAAAAAGGACCAGTTCCTATTAGTTGCATGTACATTAGTAGGTCAATTTTCAGATATGAGCGTTTTATTAGATTGCTGTGAAAAACCAGTCAAACCACCAAGCGATTTTAAATTTCAAGGCTCTCACAGGGTTCGCATAACATTCGGCGCATGGGAACAACACAAGACGTACAGATAACAGTGTTGATGTGATCAAGTACATGATCACAAGATGTACAGATAATAGTGTTAATGTGATGATGTACATGACCACAAGATGATAATTTAAAAAATGCTTACATGAGACATTGAGGTACACGGTAGATTCTACCTTATCTATATAATTTTCACCTATACATCTGTAATAACCTTCATCTTCTTCTTGTACATTTTCAATAGTCAGCATTCTTCCCCATTTCTCAATTTTATATTTTTCATTTGCTGTGATCGGTTTGTATTCTTTATCAAACCATCTGATTTCCGGGGCGGGGCTGGAGATGCATGAAAAAATTCCATGGTCAATGCAATTGCGTGTATTTTTCTTTCTGTAACTGCCACGTGTTTTATTCACGATGTTGTCTAGCTAGTGGATTAGCTTGTAGTATGCATGATTGAGTCTTGAGATGCTACCGGGCACCTTGCTTTTATTTCCATTTTAAATGACTCGAGATAGGTTTTAGTACTATTGTTCTTCTATATGATTGATTTTTTCGGCTTGTTGATTTATGGATTTTGGTTTGGGATCGGTTTTTTGTTCATTGGTCAAGACTAAAATTTGCTATTTTCCAGCAAAAACATAGCCACAATCATGCAATATTTTTAGAAATGGAATAGATTACTCACTAGCCACTAAAGATGCACTCAAGAACATCCGATCTTCCAATAACAGTATAATCGTCCGTTCCATTAAAAAGCAGAGATGGTGCTTTATCTTCAACTGCAATTAAAATTATGAGTTCATCGCTTTATTAGGTAAAGGTAGGTATCGTGCAAAACGGAAAGTAAAGAATTTCTATATTATGCATAGTTTCTGCAACTGAAAACTTCAGGGGGTGTATAAGTTCTTTTTTTCTTGTGCTTTGTAGTCTTTGACTGTGTTCATCCTAGTTTTGGTCGGTATTGTTTTCGGGGAAGACAGGTTTGGTGTATTTGACAGGAATGATCAGGACTAATAAATAGTAGTTTTTTGTTCATAAACGTGGGAAGTTTTGTCAACGAAAATGTTTGAATGTAGACATGGTTGAACATAATAAATGCTGTTGTAATATGACATATTTATGACCAATGTAGAATGTGGATTAATATAAATATTATATATATTTTTAAACCACCTTTCCTTTCTTCAACATAAAATCTCTTAGGACTACCAAGTTTAATTTCTTCTAACATTCTGTTGGAAACAGAGCATTTGTATTCACCCCCTTTAAGGTTGTCTTCCATATCAATATAGACAAAATGTAGGCTGCCTGGAATGAAAGAACTGATTAAAGGGACAAGTTCGCCATCCGTTTGACCAATCGTCCTGGAGTGTCAGAAATGGTATTTTTATAATTAGCTAAGCTAAATATAGTATAGGTAATAATTATGTTTATGTTAAGACCACTCGTCTTTTCTCGAGACTATGCAATATAAATAGAAAAGGCAGATATACAAATAGACAGTGAAATGATTGTGCGATTTCCGTTCAGTTCTAGTACTTCTGAACACAATTTTCTAAATTATAGAATATAAATCACCCACCCTTTCGATCAATAGCAATTCTTGATGACTCTTTGACCTGATCTCCAGATTCATCTTGTTTGTACCAACTATATTGACCAGCGGGGAGGCTTCTCGGTATATTATCACAGGTTAATGTCAATGGATCATGTTTATCAACTGAAAACGGAGAAACCTCCTCAATGGACTTCCAATCTTCTATTCCTGGGTCAAAAACAATAGAAAATAAATGCATTGCGAAATTACATTTTATATTCAACGAATCATACAGATAAATGTATTACGCAAAATTTAGTTCCTTATACCTTCTTCATGCAAGATAACACGCTATGATGTTTTAGTCGGATAGTCCTTGATTAAATTTGCCTTGGTTGTCTAGAAATATTATGTGATGGGATCAAGACAGACATATGTCTTTCCATTAAAAGGGTTGTCGTAAAACTACAGATAAATTACATTTCGTTTGTTAGAAAGGTAGTCACTGTAATGAAAACCAGTCACTATAAGGAAATATTTATCTTTATTACTCACTGGCTATGTCTATATTCCAACTAGAGATATTTGTCACATCTTGACCCTCTATTTCTTCAGTGGCATAACATATGAAAATACCCATGAATTCTGGTGTTATTGTTATTTGGATAGCTCCATTAGTGCAGTTTATCTTGTTATAAGATTCAAAACTTCTACCATGTAGTGTCCATTTAAAACTATAAAATAATCTCATTCAACATACAGAAAATGATACCCTTGGATTTTTCAACTTGGTCAGTGATGCAGGTTCGCAAACACGGCAAATGCATGTATTCATTGTGAACAAAAGCGAGGTTTAATGTTCTACAGGCTGTCCCGCTAGAGTTAGTTGTAAACCAATAAAAGTAATCGCTGGCTAATTTACTTATTCGTCGACATGAAGTTTCATAGCAATTTCATAAAAGCTTTGAAGCAAATTAAAAAGTTCTATCTGGCATAAGTAGAAATGATACCCTTGGATTTTTCAACTTGGTCAATGATGCAGGTTTATTTTTATGGAAAATGCGTATTCTCATATGCAGCTTAACTGGGTTCGAGGAACAATTTGCTAAAAGTAGTTGCTGCCCAAACACATTTCTCTGTTCCTGTCGGTAAAAACCAAGTC
>NW_008710662.1:1162370-1163189 GCF_000327385.1 Lottia gigantea
TTGATATATGTATCTTATTCGCTTTAGATCCATCTGAAAATCTTAAAGAATCTCAAGTTGTATTATACCCATCTTATACCTGTGACCTCGTTTCATATCCTTTCACGAGTGCTCCTGGTACAACTTGTGGTCGCTTTACTGAAGGTAGACCCTCTGGACTCTGCCAGGTTAGTATATCAGTATATTAAACATTTAAAAATATATGAGAGTGTAGAGAACTATCCTAAATATAAAATGGACAGTGTGGAAGTAGAACTTGCGCACACGTTAACAACAAGATATACCTTTGCATCATCTTTAAAAACTTGCTGCCTTTCACTTCTTAGTCAATAACGTACATGTTAATCATTTACAAATTTACCACTGTTAAAGTGATTACATGTATATGATTGCGGAGGTGGGTCTATGAGCCTTCAAAAAATTTTGAATTCATATTATCATTAACATGTATATTTACAGGGCGACGATGGAGGAATGGTTATCTGTGAAGATGCTAAGACATCAACCTGGAAATTATTTGGTCTGATTGATTATGCCAAGTTCAAAAAATGTGAGTCGTCCAGTAAAGCCGATCTTCTGACCTTTACTGACCTCCGCAATCAAGACGTTTGGAACTGGGTGAATTCCTTACTATAAATCCCTTCTGTACGATATTTCCACATAATTATAAATTAAATAACAATGTTATTAATCGATAATAGATATTAATGTTAACATGTTCGTCTATTTATTTTAGACTTAAAAAGCCATGTTCAAGTTTTTTTAGATTGGGATTAGAAAACTTACCCAATAGCTCTTGGGCTGAATTCGGATACATCG
>NW_008710662.1:1171278-1176401 GCF_000327385.1 Lottia gigantea
AAGACGACTAGCACACATACCCGTTTATATTTTATGTCTCATATAAGACCGGAACCTAAAAATAGGTTAAATATACAAATATGTGTCAATTTGCTTGATATCAACTTATAAAAACAATTATCATTAAATCCTTTAAATAACTGCATTATCAATATGCTCAAAGCATCATATAAAAAAACGTTTATATATTAACAAAATACAGTACAGACTCGTTTATCATTAAACACCTTGGAAGACAAAGTATAGAATCGTTTATCATAAAATGATTAAACGATAAAAACTGTTATTGTCACAAAGCTCAATCAACTTTTATTATGAAAATACTTCAAAATAAAGCATGAAAACGTTTATCATCAAATTTATGAAACAAAAAGACAAATGTGAAAAATAAGATTACATACCACATCCAATCAATCCGATGTTTATCACCAAACACAGAAACAGACTTGTTATAATTTGTTTCATTTCTATAATCAGAATAACCATATAGATTATTCAGTAGTATTTTTCTTAACTCATTAAGATAATTGATTGACATAATTATTCGACATAATTAACAATGGATTGTGTATACAGTGTAGATGTTAAACGCAAGTTATTCTAGTAACATAGGGAGTTTCGGTCTTATTCCGAGTAGACGCTTTTTACATGTTAGGTCCACCGACTTCCATCACTGAGACCCCAGTTCCCGGTGATTAGTACATATATGTTTGCAAAAAAGATGCTCTATTGTGCAAATATTTTTGCAAAGCAACAGCAACAACAATTAAACGAAATATTTAAGCAAAAAGTGACTCCCTTTTGTGCCCCGATTCATTAATTTGGAGAACATTATAAAAGCATACTCTTTTTCCATGAAGGCTGTTATCCTTGTTATAAAGACTTCGTTTACCTTTTTAGAAAAAGGTTATTTAAATAAAGAGGTTCATAACCATGCTTTTATAATAAAAAAATACCAAGTTAATCGGTGCAAATTCCAACTTTAATCAAGTGATCTTGTCATTTTGTACAAAATATAAGAACTTCAGTTGAATTACAATAATTATGTTAAAATACTTACTTTATCTTATGATCCACTTTTACAAGTGAGGCAATAGTATTTTTCACTGTATTTAAATAAACTAGAAATATTTCCTAAACTACTTTCATTATGCAATCACTTGTCATCAATTGACAAGTGCAAATATGAATATGAATGGATAAAAAAATCAGTTATAAGTGTTTAGTTTCACTTCAGCGATGTGCTGACAGCTAAGAGGTTAGTGTGTCACCGATGACTACATTCGCTCTCCGAAAATATATTGGTGTTACAGGAAAGAATTCGACAGGATTAGTATCTTTTTGTGATAGCTGAATCATATCGATAAACTCAAGCTGTTCCTGCATCCAAGATAATGGTTGGCGTTACTGCATTTAGTTTGGAATATGGAAATTCATAAATTTGATTACGAATTTCAATTTTTTAATTCACCTTGGAGAAGCAATAAAATTATTGAAAAGAATTACATAAAAGTAGAACTGTCTGCAATCATAATCGTTTCCAATCATAATTGGAAGGAATATGATCAACCTATGTTAACTCTTGTCACCTAAAGGTAACAAGTAACAGCGATAACGAATCACATTAATTGGTAAAAATAAGCCACTGTCGGCAGTTTATGTTTTTATATGGCATAAACGGGGCACACTTCTTGTGAGTAGGCTGTGATATCAGTAAGCTGGAACCGGACGTTAACTTGTTATTTACAAATCAAACAACCATTTGTCTGCTCCTGGACATGGAAGTAACATGCTTGTGTTTCGAAGATTTGTGAGTCAAATGTTTCTAATAATATTTCTAAAAATATCATAAAGAGAAACATGTTTTTGGGGGGTCACTTTTTATTAAGCTTTGATCACTTTTCGTGACAAAATATGATTTATATAGTATGAATGCAAACAGTGTTATACTTCAACTAAGAGTTACTGTTTGTTTATGGGGAGAAAAGAAGTAAATGAATAAAGAAAGAGATAAGCAGTTTTACCTGCTTCCTTTTAAAAGATATAAAACTTATCTAATGATATGACTTAAGACAGTTAACTTGTATTTCGTACGTGCGATGCATTAATGGTGAATGTCATTGCAATATCTAGTATATTGAACGTCATGGGGTATGTATTTTTTTATTTCTAAGGGCATTGCATAATCCAATGATATGCACTCAGGTTTGTGTATCACTATGAATCATAACGATCAATTTCACCAAGGAAATATTTCACGATTCTGATGCATTATATTGAGCGCTGAAATGAAGATACTTCCACGTAACTTAACATTACAATATAATCCAGAAATTACTTCGTTGTCATAAGTGATACAAAGATCTAGCATTCGGCCGGTAAAACAAAAGCTTCATTGCAGACCGTAATTTAGAGGTCCATCCTCTTCGAGGGTCCTAAAGGCTTGAAGGCTGGTGTTTCTCCCATGGTCTTTCTTAATGACTCCGTTTAAGTAACATGCAAATTAAGATTTCCAATATTTTTTAGCAATTCCACCAACGTTAAAGAGGAAATTCAATCCACAGTGATGACTATCACTGATATTGAACAAAGTTCTTCTCCAGCCTCATCAATGGTGTTTGGAGATATCCGATTCCACCCAGGAGACATTATAGGTAGCTCAGGAATGTATACCGATTGTGAACATTCGCTTCCATCGACATGGTCCACGCCATCTTTGGAGACATCTTATCATGTAAGTGAATCCGGTGCTAATAAAACATATTATGTAAGTGAATCCGATGCTAGTACAACATATTATGTAAGTGAATCCGATGCTAGTACAACATATTATGTAAGTGAATCCGATGCTAGTACAACATATTATGTAAGTGAATCCGATGCTGGTACAACATATTATGTAAGTAAATCCGATGCTAGTACAACATATTATGTAAGTGAATCCGATGCTAGTACAACATTATCAACAGCAATACCAATACACCCAACGACAACGTTACCAACAAATACCAACTATCCGTCAACTACCAATTATTTGACAGGCATCTCAAGTACCAACGTTCCTACAAGCACCCCAACTACAATCTATCCGTCAAGCATTATAACTACCAACTATCCAACATTTTCAGAAATAGTAACTGCAACATCAACTCCCAATGTAACTGATCGAAGTCCGATACACAATTTATCAGGTTTGATGCAATTAATATCTTCATTCCCTTGAAATCTGTTATCTAATTACCTACGTGCAATTATAATTCTAAATGAATATTGTCAAAATGAACGAGGAACAAACTTTACTCTGAAATTTTCAATCGTATACACGGATAACACGATTAGCTTCTACCATTTTTAAACTTTTCGATGATCCCTCTCCAAACGTCACAATCGACATGATAGTTTGATTAAACATAATATGTATATTTACGCAATCAACGAATGGACATCTAAATTCATCTTTATTGTAAATCATCTTACTGGCCAATATTGCTCATTAACTCCTATTATTACTATATTACTATAGCTGGAATTACTAATAATTTTACAAATTCTGTCTCAATTCCAGGCGATGTGGGGTTAATATTTGGAGGAATCATTGGAGCCTTATCCTTTCTTACAATTGTTATAATAGTTATAATTCTGATTCACAAAAGGTGAGTTACTGAATCTTTTAAATGTATTAGGATAAAACTCTAGGGTTAATTCGGTAAATTTCACTTTTCAATGGTTTATTATATACCATACAACCATGCTTTGTAAACACTATATGATTGGGCTGTCGAGTTGACAAATCTAGTCGCAAAGTGAATCATAGGATTATGCCCTAGACTCGCTATATTTTTTGGATTTTGGAAATTTTGAAGACCGACCTGGGATAGATTTGTCTTCGACCAATTGCTGTGTGAATGTACTAATTATACCAGACAATCATTATAACCTAACCAAGTATTCAACCAATCAGCATTGCCTAGATTTGGCTCACAAAGTTGATATATATAAATATCACTACCAATTTACAATTTAACTGACAGCTAGCGTTCAATTCGAAGTAAGTTAAATCATATTATTACAATTTTAGTAAGCAAGATACTTTTAGCTATCATACTTTTTGTTTCTAACGTTTTGTCGTGTATACTTCCATTAAAGGATCCGCAATAGAAGAGAAAGCAGTTACATACCTAAATCCAGAGGAGTCAAGGTTTTGCCAGACAAAGTTACAGGTGGTAATTATAAAGCCTCCAAGATATTAGGAAGACAGTATGAAGATATTGATTTGACAGAAGGGATGCCTGAAAATGATCAAACATTGACTGAAACCCTGACAGAGAATTGTTACTACAAATCATTGGAATCAGTCGAAGGTCCTGACAGTATTTATCATCATTTGGGCGCAGATAGTTCTAGTGAACCTGTACGAGATGATAATTACCATCATATTGATGTCAACTTCCAACCATGTCAATCATCAACGAATGAGTATAAAATCGAAACTAATTCTCATCGCGGAACAGAAAGTAACTATGATCATATACATTTACCAACCTCCAAATCAGGTGTGCAGAATCCTAATTACAACCACATTCAAGTGAGCAGTATTAAATCTGAACAATGTGACTCGAATTATGACCACATTGCTCTTTCACAGCAAGTAGCACCAAATCTTCGTCGAAATGACAACTACCACCATATAGAACTTTAAAGCTTTTAATACACATTTTTTAAATTTTTGATTGTAGCCAATTACAGCCAGGCGATCCATTTTTTCGGGCTACGAGCCTGATTACTGCTCTAAATGATAAATTATCGGTTAAGATCAAAAGTCTTTAATGATATGAAAATATCCATTATTTGCAATAAATTCAATGATGCTATATTCATCAAAAATGAGTTGTATATGATTAAGGCCTTTTCATATTCTCATAATAGGGATCAATATTACGTGTTAAAGATTCTCCTTTTGTATTATAATAAGTATGACTACTATCTGATTTAGTCTTGTTAACATGATCAGAACTAGCAGTAGAATTAACTTGTAGAAAATCATAAGTTGGTAATGTTTGATCTCGTCCTGTCTTAGTTATACTATCATAATTATTTTCTTGTGGTATAGTTGACAAGGATTT
>NW_008710662.1:1176452-1178094 GCF_000327385.1 Lottia gigantea
CAACACTCCACCAACAATACCTGAAGCTTAAAACGGAAGACAAAATTTAAACTATGTCATTTAAAGTTGCACAGAGTTTGTCTCTGCAAAGACGGGATGTCACAGTTAATTATTCTATAATAAAGAGGACCTTTCAGTACTTTTCCTTAACCCTACTCTTTTACAAGTGGTATAGAGAATAGCACAATATGTGAAGGCAATAGACAGTCCCTTTAGACTTCGATGGAAATCCTGAGCTACACATTATTTTGAAAGCAGAACAAATAGCATTTGGTATAGTGAAAAGTGTCTCTGAACCTACCCTCATTTTGTGCCACGGGCCACTGTGAGCTTTGTGTAGTAGATACTTTCCGATCTGTGGAATCTTTTGAAGTAAAAGAAGAAGATACAGTCCGATCTTTGGAATCTTTTGTAGTAGAAGAAGTCGATACAGTAGATATAGTTCGATATTTTGTAGTAGAAGCAGTAGATGTGATATATTGTGTATCGGAAGTACTCTCCTCTGCTTGCTTCGCCTCTGTTGTTCTCTTTTCTGTTTTTCGAGCGTTAGTCGTTACAACTACAAAATGAACACAAACTCAAATTTTAATGCAGCAGTTGTGACTGCGATGTATGAAACACGATTTTGACTCAAAATTTGTACATTGAATTGTAACAGAGACATAAACGACATTTACCTTTTGGAACACAATCATATTGTATTTTGCTGTAAGAACTTATACCATTACATATAGTATCATTTTTAATATATCTACGAACTCCTTGTACATCACAGAAATGTATTCCATTGCAATTTCCTGATATTCGTCGGTCTTCAGAAGATAATTGTACCATACAATCACCAGGTTCTTCTTTACAACATGTTGTATTTACACAGTTAGTAAGACCATATTTATCATTACATTCTGATCTATATCCATATGATGTATTTAGTATCTGTATCACTAGAGGACTGGTACAAGATAGTCTGTGAGTTGCACATGATAGACCAGGTGATCCATAACATACTGTACTTGTATTAGTACTAGCTGAAAAGGTTAATTTATTGACATATAATATAACAATAATAAAATAGTTTTATTGTTATAATAGTGCTCAATACATCAAATGTAGAGAAATGTTAAAACATAACCTGAAATATATTGTTACTCAAAGTTTCACGCTGCGCTATCTTCGGACTTTAGTTCTATTGTAATCAATATGGGTATTCTGTGAGGGTTGCGGGTTGAGCTTAACGATGGTGGAAATCAGGTAAAGTGAATATTTATTGATATCTCATCTACTAAACGTAGAAAGAGTTTATCATAATAATCGATATATGTCGTTATTAATTAAAATTTCAACTTACCACAAACTGGAATACATATCAGGACAAAAAATATCACAAAATTAACCTTCAATCTCTTTATATTTTCACCCATGTTCTAATACTTCTTATATTAATTCAGTTTTCAGATTCAACTATTTTAACTTGGATCGCCATTTTACATTGTCTATCTATAACAAAAATACTTACACGTACGACATTATATAGATACATCTTAATGTTTTTGCTGTTTGATATCGCTATAAACAGTTTAATAATTACAATAAAATATCGATTTGATAATGATAAACATTTAACAAGAACTTACCTTTTTAG
>NW_008710662.1:1181272-1182920 GCF_000327385.1 Lottia gigantea
GTAGATATCAGCTGCAGTTAAAGAGAGTGTTCAAAAATACTGCAATAAAATATCTTCTTGCAGTGAATCAATCATATGTGAATCTTATACCCCAATTAACAAAACAATGTTTTTTCAATCGGCCTGACCTGGTCAAGATTTCCCCGGTGAAAATCGTATCAGTGTTCAAGTGTCGGGTACCGAAAAAGTGATTGTGTTTGTTAATATTAGCCAATCTCTCCTGTCGGACCAGATCTTGAGCTTTCGGCTAAACCGTCCGAAAACTGTTTACTTTCGACTGTCTGCGTCAACATAAGGCTACAATCGCTCCCACGCCCCCGCTATGGTCTGTGGTTCGTGCAATTCCACCAAAAGTAAGTGTTTGATGGCGTCATTAATCGCGAAGGCCCTTATGTGATAGGGCATATTTTGCAATTAGTGGCGTCATCAAACACTTAGTTTTAGCGGAACCACAAACGTCTTAATGAAATGAAATGAATGAATGAATGGATTTTACGTCCTACTTTACTGACAGACGTCTTAATGAAAATTGAAAAGTGCAAATGGATGCTATAGGTGTCCCCGATTTTTTTTAGAAAATCATTTACAAGTCCAGTTAACAATGACTTTTCCTATGACTTTACTTACATATAGGCATTTAAGATAAAGATGTGTATAATAAGATACATCCACATGGCGTTTCTTTTCGATTTATCAATTATCAATACATTCAAATATTTCGGTCCATTACTTGCAATAAATTTATTAGCTATATTCGTCTTTATCGGCCACTAAAACCAGTAATTAGTTACCGTGGGAGACTAGTATTGGATATGATTAAGGCCTTTTCATATTCTCATAATAGGGATCAATATTACGTGATAAAGATTCTCCTTTTGTATTATAATAAGTATGTCTACTATTTGATTTAGTCTTGTTAACATGATCAGAACTAGCAGTAGAATTAACTTGTAAATCATCATAAGTTGGTAATGTTTGATCTCGTCCTGTATTAGTTATACCATCATAATTATTTTCTCTTGGTGTAGATGACAAGGATTTCATTTTTCTGTAATTTAAGAAGGTAATAGTTAGTTAGTACTTGCATTTACTGGATTACCAATGACCTGTAAACATTGGTAGGTTTCGATATTACATTAATAATTTGAGTTTTTGAGGTATAATTGAATTACAATTGTATGATATTGAAAATGTATAGATATGTACTCACCTTGTAAAATATACAATCAAACCAACATTGATAATAACAGATATGATCAATAATGTACCCAACACTCCACCAACAATACCTGAATCTAATAAAAGGAATACAAAACCATTGAAACCTTTAACATCAATATGACTCTATAGTTTAGAGAAAATAACTTTTGTTCGATGAGCCATTTTCCTTTCTGAAAAGAACACAGTTCAAAGTGGCTGAATAAGTTTGGCATGTGCTTATACTTTTGTCCCTTTTACCATCCCATCAAAGACTCGAAAAAGTGTTTTTGAACTTACTATCACTTTGCGTTGTAGAAGATGCAGATCCTGATGATTTTGTAGAAGTTTGTGCTGTATAGGTTTTCTCTTCCATTGTCTCAGATGGGGTCATTTCTGTAGTTGGAGCAATAGTCTTTAAACCCTATATATAATCAAGTTAAGTATTTGA
>NW_008710662.1:1188172-1191433 GCF_000327385.1 Lottia gigantea
CATTACATACAGTATCAGTTATATTATATCTACGAAATCCTCCTATAGAACAAGTATCTACTCCACTACAATTTACTGTTACTTGTTGATGATCATCAGATGAAAATGGTATAAAACAATCACCCAGTTCTTCATTACAACATGATGTATTTATACAAGTAGCCCGACCATTTATATTATTACAACCTGGTCTATTTCCATATGATGTATTTATTATCTGTATTACTAGAGGACTGGTACAAGATAGTCGGTGAGTTGTACATGATAGACTAGGTGATCCATAACATACTGTACTTGTATTAGTACTACCTGAAACAAATTATGTATTGATATACCAATGATATAATGATAATATAAACAAAATATAACCTGCGACTATATTGAATTTGAACATTTAAGATGTTAAAAAGATGTATAACGTGTATTACATTAAAGCTAAAATGAAACTTTCACTATTTACTTATAGGTTTATCTTTATATATAGAAAGGCGTTAAGAACTGTTGTTTCCATGAAATATCTGAAGTTCCTTTCCAAGAATAGACCAGGAAGGGAATATTTATTTTAAGAAGTTCATAAGAATCCAAAGTAAACGCCATTAATTAAAATTTTAACTTACTGGTAACTGGAAAACAAATCAGGACAAAAAATATCACAAAATAAGACTTCTTTATACTATCACCCATGTTATAACTCATCTTATCTTATTTTCATATTCAGTTTTCAGGTTCAACTATTTTAAACTTCCTGGATCGCCATTTTACATTGTTTATCTAAATCAAAGAATAACTTCACGTTAGTCTTAAAGAAGCTATATTTTGCTGTTTTTGGAAGGATAACGACTGTCGAATAACCACAATATATTGATTTGATACTGATAGACATTTGACAAGAACTTACATTTTTAGATTGTGGCTTGTATATGAATGTAGTCTTTAATAAAAATGATATGTTGAATAACGTCAATAAAAGGAGTATGTATTAGCCTATTTTATAAAATTATGTCATGTAACTGAAGATTAATTTAGAAGTTATTATTAATGAGAAAAGGGAAGTTAAATGTAGGATTTTATTTTCATATTCAGTTTTCAGATTCAACTATTTTATACTTCCTGAATCGCCATTTTACATTGTCTATCTAAATCCACCCGATCCTGTAAAATTAGCTCTCTCAAAGAGAAAATTATTTGTAGAGCTAATTTTACAGGATCGGGTGGAATTAGAGCTGTACATATCGTAATAAATTGGCGTATAGGGATGTCTTTATACCAAGATGTAAAACCAATCACGGAAAGTCTTAATTAGTCATTCAATTATTAAACTTTTTTTCTGAGATTTTTCCTTAGGGCCATCATGAAGTGTGATAAATTTCCACAAACCTAAAACCTGAGTCACCATTCTCTGTTTGTTTTTTTTTTTGTTATTTCACATGTCCTCCAGATTTTGACTAGAGTTAGACAATATTGTGAACATGTAAAATAAATGGTTTTGAGTGAAATGAACAATACAGTATAACAATAAGGTAATTTCCCCATTTCGTTTATCTTTATATTACTTCCTGATTGAATATATATTACAGTGGAGTGGTGTTTAAATACAGTTATCAAGATTAAATATCAATATCACCAATTTATATCATAGTGAATAGAGGAAATATAACATTTTATCAAATTATTGAGTAACTTCAAGTGAGTTAGTTACTATTTTACCCACATTTCTGTGAATTGTATTGGCCATCGTCAACAGCATAATCAATTTCTAGTTTCGATTTCTCACACACTAAACACCCCGTCTAACAACATGCCTATTTGCTTTAAAAACTCTTCTCAGGAAGGGTATTAATGATGAAAAAAAGATAGAAGGATTTGGAATAAACGAAATCTCAAGGATAGAAAAGTATGTATTGTCCATGACCTTTGGAAGTGTAGGAACTGATGATCTGATGTTTTTTTTTAAAATTTTATGCTTTATATTTTCAGATAACGTAATAGTGTCACAAGACTTTCCATGTAACAGTATGATTATTATGTTAGCCCACCACTACGTATTGTATTTACTACAGTGAAAATGTATTTATTAAATAATTTAATTAGTATCATCATAATTTTGTTGATCAAAGTAATATTATTATGTGAGTGTAGAAAATTATTCCAATTTGAACCATTCTCGACAAAGGAATTGTTTTTAAAGAAAACTCGAAACACTGTTTGATGAATGTACCATAGTAAAGATTTTAAAGGAATTCGTGTAAGAAAAAAAACATTTTAGATACTCGAACATATAAAAATTACTCTATTTCACTGAAGATGAAGCCAAATTATTAAAATATTTTCATTTGAGTAGACATATATATCTGTATTTGAATAAACAAAGTTTGAATCGGGGTAAATTTGTTTCAGATGGAACTAATACAACTACAGTATGTTATGGAGCACCTAGTCTATCATGTACAACTCACAGACTATCTTGTACGAGTCCTCTAGTAATACAGATAATAAATACATCATATGGATATAGATCAGGATGTAATAATATAAACGGTCTGTCTAACTGTATAAATATAACATGTTGTAAAGAAGAACCTGGTGATTGTTTTATACCATTTTCATCTGATGATCATCAACAAGTTACAGGGAATTGTAGTGGAGTAGGAACTTGTTCTATAGGAGGATTTCGTAGATATAATATAACTGATACTGTATGTAATGGTAGAATAGTCAATGCTTACAGTAAAATACAATATGATTGTGTTACTAAAGGTAATGTTACAATTTAGAAGATATTCGATAGAATAACACTTGACCCCTATTATTTTTTAAAATTGGGTTCCAGAATTCATTCATTACAAAAGTAATATTAGTAGTCGAAAGTAATTTTTTATATCGGAATAGCGATACAGCAATGAAGAGCAGTAAGCAACTTAATAATCCCTTTATTGTATCCACACATTTGTAGTGTACTTATGTATAGTCACTAGTACACAATCTAGTAGTACTCCCACCTTTTTATTTTATAGAGCTGGGTGTTCAAGTGTAGACTTCGTTACGAACTGTCCAAAAGGCCATGGAAAGCCTTCTATGCTTTTCACCATAGTAATAAGAAATTAACATTTGAACTTCTTCTTTAGGTAGCATAACTACATCAACACCTACTACTTACAGTCAAATAAATACCAGAGCATCAACTGGTAAGAAAATATATATTTTTCTCACTCACATATAGAACATGCACCTAATTTTCTTGAATAAATCTTTAATTGGCAA
>NW_008710662.1:1192882-1195272 GCF_000327385.1 Lottia gigantea
GTTGAAATAGGGATATGAAAATAAGCTGTATATGTTTACCTTTAATTAATAATTTAACAGAACTGTGATGTTGATATTTTAGGGTCTGTAGTTGGAGGAATATTTGGTGCTATTATTATTATAGTCATTATTATAGTAGTGGTACTGTTTCTTTACAAGAGGTAAGATTATGAAATATTTTCAGACTCGCAATATTCAATGTTAATGCATATACCGTTCTTGTCAAATTGACAACATGAAAAACCATACATGATACATGATACGCAAAAGTAAATGCACATTGAAATTTCTTTAACATATTGTTTGACTGCCTTTCTGATATGTGATTTCCTTGGAAAATGTAATGGCACAAATAATAAATTAACTCTATTTACAGAAGGAAAAAGTCACAAACATCACAATCAATAACAGATAAGAAAATTTCTATACAAACTGTTACACCACAATATGATGTTATTGATGGTCCTGGAACAATTAATAATCGTAAAGATACCAGTGGATATGATGAAATAGAACTGGACAATAAACCAAGAGTACAAGCCACTGCTGCACATCTAAAACCCACTACAATAAACAACCGTAATGGTGAAATAGAATTTGTCCGAAAACCAAAAGTCCAAACAACTGATAATTATGATCATGTCGGAGATGATAAACTGAAAGTAAAACCAGAAGATCTCGATAACTATAATCATATCGGAACTTACAATCATTCTGTACATGAAGATAACTACAATCATATCGGAAACAATTTGTCTCTAAGATCTAATCATCTTGATGCAGATTATAACCATATTAACGGATTGCCTGGTACTTCCAATGGTGAAGATGATTACAATCATATTGGTGATAATGATAACAATAATGTGATAACAGATGATAATTATCATCATATCGGATCGGGGGACATCAAGGTAGAAGGAGACTATGATCATATCGGATCGTGAGGTAATGGTCATTGCAATCATCATGTCCAAGATAGTAATAATCAAGATGATAGTGATGAACCTTATAATCTGGCTACTTGTTAAGAGATTTTGTAGTATTATTGTGATCATCTTTTAAACTTCATCATGTTTATCAATCAAAAGATTCATTTGTAAATTATCTAGTCTTGTAATCGTCGTATTTATGTCATCATTTATTTATACTGTAACTGCTTACTTTTTTAGTAAAGTCTATACAAGCCTCCAAAGACTTACATTTTTTGAATTGTTTACTTATTGTTTAGGACAAAAATGATTGAAATCGAGGTTCATCAACTCATAACGAAATGTACAAATGAAATAAAACAATACACTCAGTTTTTGAGTGTATTTGATGTATAAAAGCAAGATTTAGATAAACTGATAAATAATTTGTTGGCTTGGTGTCGTAGTTCAGAAACACAGAAAAAACGTCCAACTTTTCTGCACCATGTGGACTTATGAAGACAGGGAACGCCATGCAGGGTGCAATGGGGTAGGTTTTGCCAGGACAGTGGAATTTCGATTTCCAACTGTCGAGGTTTCATTAACGTGCACAACCTGTAGCACACGGGGCCTTGGTTTATTGTCCCACCCGAACGACTAGACGCTTGTAATATTGCTAATCGTTGTAAGAGATCTACATTAGTCCAGAAGTAAACTATAGGGAATCACGGGGGGTAGCCTTCAACATGTAATAATCAAATAGGGGTAATCACGGGTGGTAGCCTTTAATCTGTAATCTTTAACACTTTTAAATTAACATCGGTGTGGTGTTTATGTAAATAATTAGAAACAGATGGTAGTATACAAAGGAGACCTATCCCATGTCGGCAGGGAAGGAGACACTGAGAGATTAGGAAACTATAGGGGTATAGAAAAGGAATCGGTCAGGCACGGCAATTAGGGTTAAGGAACAGTAAGGGATCTTTTGACAAAAGAAATATTTCATATGTTGGCCATCTGGGGGGTGAGATAAATAGGAGTGTAGTTAGGGTTTGGGTTATTCATTCTTTAGCTGGGGAGAAGATCGGATCGTTCTAATATTCTAAGAGTCTTGGATATACGTCTTGGATTAGTGTAGATCTCCCGTTATTGAATGAAAATAAAGTGTTGTTAATATCTTAGCTGTTATCTTATTTGGAAAGTAAATTCATAGCCGATAGAAGTCCGTATCCAGTCTCTTACCAACGACTATACAATTGGTAAGAATAACCTACTTTGCAGTTTGCAAGTAGAACCCAACAAACAAGCCTGCCAACAAGCAGCTTGTCTACAGTGGTACAGTGACGGTACGTTCCTGCATATTAAGTGGTCGTCACAAAACACAACAGTGAAGTCCTAACCAAATTCATCCACGCCTTGAAGATATCGGTGAGTGCTATTTTTTGATTGTATTTATTTGTCTTACGATTTGTCAAGTCC
>NW_008710662.1:1196239-1199348 GCF_000327385.1 Lottia gigantea
GCGCTGAATGCTCTGCTATTGACTATACAACATTCCTAAAACTTCCAAAAGAAAACTTATCCAACTTCATTACTGATAGGGACAAATTGCATAAAATGGTCGGCGTCACAGGGACATCCTTAAATGTCAAAGGTAAATGTACGTTACGATTTAGGTTAGGCCAAACAAACATTAAGTACGAATTTCATATAATACAAAATTTAGGCAGATATGATTCTAGGGAACGTTTTTTTTTCAAACTTTCGGTATTATATTGGATTATAATTGTCACACCTTACGTTTAGATAATGAAATTATTCCATTGTATTCTCGATCAAAAACTGGGCAATATAAAACAGTGAAATTACTGCACATCCGGAAGTCTACGCATGTCCCACCAAACTCATCTAATATTTTAGAACTTAAAATTCCGCATTATATGAAAGGAAAATGCATATTAGTTTCACCAATCGATACGTGTAAAACCTTATTTGATCAACCCGGTCTATTAATATCCAGCAGTATTCATTGTCCCACAAAAACAAGTGTTCATGTGGAATTAATTAACGAAACTGGCTCCTCCTTTAGAATTAAAACAGATTTTGGCAGTCGCGGAAGTAATCTCACCTAATAGCATTGTTAACGACCAAGTGTCATCCGTTTGTTCAATTAATAAAGAGGAACGCCCACTTACTTCAGACTTCTCAGCGGTGTTTGATTGTAAACAACTGGAGCACATCGAACCGGGTGCACACTATCACCTAACATCTTTCTTGAGGCAACACGCTGATATCTTCGCCGCTAATGACCTGTCACTTGGAAAGTGTAATATAGTTAAAGTTAAATTTGACACAGGCACAAATCCACCTGTTCGGTTAAGGCCTTATCGCATTCCATTACTTCAAAAAGAATTAGTGGATAAACAAATAAATGATATGTTGGAAGCAGGTATAATTCGTCCAAGTACTAGCGAATACTCTTCACCGATAGTTCTTATACCGAAACCAGATAAATCGTACCGCTTTTGCATAGATTACCGGAAGTTGAACTGTCAATTGACCAAAAATTCTTACCCCCTCCCAAACATGGATGACTTAATTTCGTCTTTAGGTGACTGTAAATTCTTCACGTGCTTAGATTTAAAGAATGGCTTCTGGCAGATCGAGATGGACGAACATTTCAAACACAAAACCGCGTTTGCTAGTTTTAAAGGTTTATTCGAATTCAATCGATTACCCTTCGGATTATGTAATAGCCCGGCAGTTTTTCAAAATGCTATGGATAAAATAATGAACGGTCTATTATCGAAGTATGTCAAAGTTTTCATTGATGATATAATAATACATTCTAGGACGTTTGAGGAACATTTACGACATTTGGAAGAGGTTTTTAATAGATTACGCAAGGCTGGTCTAAAATTAAAACCCTCTAAATGTTGTTTTTTAAAACCGGAAGTAAAGTATCTCGGTCATATCATTTCTAAAGATGGTATTCGGCCCAACCCCGAAAAAGTTAGCGCCATAAAAGACATGTTAGCACCTAAAAATGTTAAACAAGTTCGATCCTTCATAGGTATGGCCTCTTATTACCGGAAGTTTATTCCTCATTTTTCTGAAATTTGCCCACCCCCTCATCAATCTGACAAAGAAAAATGCCCAATTTTTATGGACACCGGAAGTCGATACTAGTTTTAAATCACTTAAAGAGAAACTAATATCAGCCCCTATATTAGCCTACCCTGACATGACTAAACCCTATAAGTTATACACAGATGCGTCCAAATACGCAGTAGGTGGTGTTTTAACGCAAGACTTCCCTGGCGGCGAAAGAGTGATTCAATATGTTTCGCATCAACTTAACACCTCACAATTACGATATCCCACGATAGAACGAGAAGGATTAGGCATTGTATATTGCATTAATAAGTTACGTCATTACTTAGTCGGCGCTGACTTTACTATTTTTACAGACCATAAGCCCTTAAAAGCTCTGTTTACAGCGGAAAATAAAAACCCACGTATTCAACGTTGGGGTATTATGCTTGAGGAAATGCAGTGTGATATCAAGCATATGCCAGGCTCGAAAAACTGCCAAGATAACTTTTTGTCTCGAATTCGATCCAAAAACACTAATCCACAATTCGACAAAGACTTATTCGTTATTGACACGGATAACCCGGCCCATGACGTATTGCCTGACGATTTTACTGCAAACAACTCCGACTTTGATTCCGACGATGAGCATGATGAACGCACCCCCAGACTGGAATTGACGTTTCCCCGCAAAATTCAATCAGAAGACCCGCAAATTACGCAAAGCTTTAGCATTTGGAACAGACGACAAATCCCTAGACGAGTATGTTCTCTTATCCGGTGTTGTTTATCACATATCCCGACCAGTTCAAAATGATAAAACCCAACGGCTGCAATTAGTAATCCCTGATTCTTTCAAAGTAAAAATTTTACAAGACTTTCACGAATCACCATTTGGATCTCATACCGGCATTGATAAGCTTTACGATAACGTTCGGAGTAGATATTTCTGGAAAAACATGTACAAAGATGTTGTCACTTTCATTCAGACTTGTCAAATGTACCACCCGGAAGTTAAAAAAGCTGAGAGCCGAAATTCATGAAATGCCTAAACCGGAATACCCTTTCGAAATAATCGGAATTGACCATGTTGGCCCGTTACCAGTTTCAGATAATGGCAATAGATATATTTTGTCTATTGTTGATCATTTTAGTTCATGGGTCGAATTGTTTGCTCTGCCTAATAAGACTACAGAATTAGGTGCAAAAGTATTATTAACAGAAATTATTCCCCGCTATGGTTGTCCATAGCTGATAATTAGTGATCGTGGCATGGAATATAACTCAAATGTGTTAAAACAATTAACAAAGCAATTAAATATTAACCATATCAAAACCGGTAGTTACCATCCGGCATCAAATGGAAAAACAGAAAACATTCACGGCTTTTTAAACAATAGTTTGGCAAAATTAATTCGAGATGATCAGCGTGACTAGGATGATTATCTTCCCGGCATTTGCATGGCATACCGATCATCTGTCCACGGTAGTTCTAAATACTCTCCATTTTTCTCAATTACGGGAGAGACGTGTGCTAC
>NW_008710662.1:1201715-1218724 GCF_000327385.1 Lottia gigantea
ATAGTGCAGTCATCGAATACCACTCAATTAGCAACAACTTATTCGGCAGTGTTACAGTTCCCAAGAAACGCCAGAAAGCTTCCCCAGAAGATATCCCACTCAGATTACCTCAAAGAAATCCCGTTTCCGAACCTAAAGACGACGACCATTACCGAGCACCAATGTTTACCCGCACCATTGAATTAATCGCCTAATCTACCACATAGCGTCCTCCAGCGAACCTATCCAGATTTCCAGAAGATACCTACCAATGCTCACGTGTGTGTTATTTTGGAAATAGGTGTTGATCGGTCATCAACATGTGTGCCACGTGTGTGTTATTTTGGAAATAGGTGTTGATCGGTCATCAACATGTGTGCCTACGTCTGTGTTTGTTTTTTTTTTCAGCGCAAAGATATTTCGGGAAGGACAAACAAATTCTGCATGAGCATGTTCCTAGATTTTGTTGTTTTATTTTTCTCCTTTTCGCTTTTTGTGGTATATTATATTTTTTTTTATCTTTATTTTTTTTTTGTTTTTTTTTTTGTTTTTTTTGTTTTTTTATTTTTTTCCTTTTCGCTTTTTGTGGTATATTATATTTTTTTTTATTTTTATTTATTTTTGTTTTTTTTTTGTTGTTCTTGTTTTGCTTGTAAAATTTTTTTTTTTTGGGTTATCATATTATCATAATCATATTTATGTATTTTCTAGATTAAGGGGGATACTTATGTAATATTGCTAATCGTTGTAAGAGATCTACATTAGTCCAGAAGTAAACTATAGGGAATCACGGGGGGTAGCCTTCAACATGTAATAATCAAATAGGGGTAATCACGGGTGGTAGCCTTTAATCTGTAATCTTTAACACTTTTAAATTAACATCGGTGTGGTGTTTATGTAAGTAATTAGAAACAGATGGTAGTATACAAAGGAGACCTATCCCATGTCGGCAGGGAAGGAGACACTGAGAGATTAAGAAACTATAGGGGTATAGAAACGGAATCGGTCAGGCACGGCAATTAGGGTTAAGGAACAGTAAGGGATCTTTTGACAAAAGAAATATTTCATATGTTGGCCATCTGGGGGGTGAGATAAATAGGAGTGTAGTTAGGGTTTGGGTTATTCATTCTTTAGCTGGGGAGAAGATCGGATCGTTCTAATATTCTAAGAGTCTTGGGTATACTTCTTGGATTAGTGTAGATCTCCCGTTATTGAATGAAAATAAAGTGTTGTTAATATCTTAGCTGTTATCTTATTTGGAAAGTAAATTCAAAGCCGATAGAAGTCCGTATCCAGTCTCTTACCAACGACTATACAGTTGGTAAGAACAACCTACTTTGCAGTTTGCAAGTAGAACCCAACAAACAAGCCTGCCAACAAGCAGCTTGTCTACACGCTTTTTCCATGTTAGTTCCTCTTACCTGCATCACTGACAAGGTTGAGAAAAAAAAAGTTTTTCAACTCCTTAGAGTGATTTAAACATTTACAGTCTACGACACACGAGCTCTCGGTGCACTGTTTTACCTGACTGTACGTAGGCTTTTACAATTTACTCTCTCAAACCAACTCCAAAAGTAATATTTACAGGACCGCACTACCGATCCTAGTGACAGTTTAGCAATTAATCTCTCTTATAGCCAATCCACCAGACGAATAATAAAACAAAATGATTTATTAAAACACGAATATACAAACAATCGTAATTGGCATTGTTATGATAAATTATAGCCACCGAGACCACCAGATTCATACCTTGTAAACTAACACAAATGATAATAATGATAAGGATTGTAGGCATATGATACAGCAGCTATAAAATAATATCAGTGAACGTAATATGATATCATCAAAAAAAAAAAAATCTTTACATTCAAAATTTTGAATGATTACATGCAATAAATTTAGTGATGCTATCTTTATCAAACATTTAAACCAGTATTAAGCTAGGGAGACTTCTTTAATATGATTAAGGCCTTTTCATATTCTCATAATAGGGATCAATATTACGTGATAAAGATTCTCCTTTTGTATTATAATAAGTATAACTAGTATTTGATTTAGTCTTGTTAACATGATCAGAACTAGCAGTAGAATTAACTTGTAGATCATCATAAGTTGGTAATGTTTGATCTCGTCCTGTATTAGTTATACCATCATAATTATTTTCTCTTGGTGTAGATGACAAGGATTTCATTTTCCTGTAATTTAAGAAGACAATAGAAACAAAACTCTCGTATTACATCTTTAGTATGTTGTATCTACTGGATTATCAATAACCTGTCCAGGTGCTTTAACATTGATAGGTTTCGACTTTGCAGTTATAAATCAACTTTCAGAAGTATAATTGAATTACAATTGTATGATATTAAAAATGTATAGATATGAACCTACCTTGCAAAATATACAACCAAACCAACATTGATAATAACAGATATGATCAATAATGTACCCAACACTCCACCAACAATACCTGAATCTAAATACGATAACAAAATTCAAACTCCGTACAAAATTACAGTGTTTGTCTCTGCAATGTGTTAATAGAATAATGGCGGAATGATTTTGTACATTTCGAACATCAATATGACTGTAATGAAAGGGAAGTAACTTTTGGTTTGGTTCTTTTCATTTCCCGAAAGCTCCTATGAAACTTGCATATACACGAGCTTCCTCTTTACCATAAATTATCTTGAAAGCAGATTATGTAGTACTTGTTTCAGAGAAAAGTGTATTTGAACTTACTGTCACCTTGTTCCACAGGAGACTGTAAATATTGTGTGGTAGAAGAGGTAGTGCTTTCCTCTGGTGTCTGTGTCACCTCAGATGTACTTTTTTCAGTTGTTTGAGTGATAATAGATGGACCTACAAAATAGTGTTGTATGCAAAATGTACAAACGGTTGTTACAACTTTTTGCTGCGAAGTTAGTTATAAAACATAAATGCAATTTTAAAAGATTTTCATTTTGATTCAGTTTTGACTTTAATTGATAATGCATAAATCAATAATATATTCAATTTACCGTTTGTAACACAATCATATTGTATTTTACTGTAAGCACTAACATTGCTACTATAACATACAGTATTAACTGTGTTATATCTACGATATCCTGGTAGTGAACAATTTACATTTCCATTACACCTCTCTAATACTTGTTGTTCTTCACGAGTCTCAAATGGTACGAAACAATCATCAGGTTCTTCGTCACAACATGTTGTATTACAATCAGATATACCACGAACATCATTACATTCTGGTCTATATCCATATGATGTATTTATTATCTGTATTACTAGAGGACTAGGACAAGATAGTCTGTGAGTTGTACATTGTAGACTTTGTACTCCATAACATACTGTACTTAAGCTAGTACAACCTGAAACAGTTTATAAATAATGATACCAATGATACATTGATTGACAACCAACCAAATACATTTAACAGAAATATAAGTAAGCAATAAATTATAACATGTGAAAATTTCTATGAGCTAAATTAAAACTTTTGATTCTGTGGAGAAGTTGCGAGTTGCAATATATATTTACATCAACTACACATTTAAAATAATCCAGACATATCGTCATTGATGACTAAACTTTTAACTTACGAACAACGGGAAAACAAATCAGGACAAAAAATATCACAAAATAAGACTTGATTCTCTTTATATTATCACCAATGTTGTAACCTATATTATCTTATTTTCATATTCAGTTTTCAGGCTCTATTATTTTATACTTCCTGAATCGCCATTTTACATTGTTTATCTAAATCAAAGAATAAGTTCACCTTAATTTTATAACATGTTTTATTTTGCTGTTTGTAAATGGTCAACGACTATTTAATAGTCACGATATATTGATTTGATAATGATAGACATTTGACAAGAACTTACCTTGTTAGATTAAAGATTGTATATAAATGTAACCATTTATAAAAAGGTGATGTTGAATAACGTCAATAAAAGGAGTATATATTAGCCTATTTTATAAAATTATGTCATGTGATTCGGGGATTTTATTTTTAGAATTTACAATATTGAGAAAAGGGAAGTTAAATGTAGGATTTATAAAGGTAAGAAATATGACAATGTTTTGCGTGATAAATTACACTCAAATACCTTTTACCAAGTCCTCTTATTAACTTATCATTCGTTCATAAAGATCATAAAAAATTAACTTCAACTTCAGTGATTTAATAAAACCATAATATTTAAAGTGTTTACAATGAGTTTACGATGACGATATTAACAAACCCACTGCTATAATGTAACAGAAGCTGTCGTGGTTCAGTTGACTCAAATCTCAATCCTCTTTTTTACAACATTTCTGGCATAATCATTGTAATAATAATTGTATCAGTAATAAGTATGTTTTCTTGTCAGTTTAGTCAATATCTGTGATAATATATCAATCTCTGTATTCATACAATTACTATAATAATATACTTCCTTTACCGCCATTGTACCTTTAGTTTGAACACTGTTATTGAGTTTAATAATTGATATTACTAGGTTATGCAGATGCGGATCCTTGATGTATTTTAATAGAGATACATGTATTCAATATTCACAACTTCGACAACTTAATAAACACTATTAGGATTTGTCTTAAATAAATTGTAAGTAGTGATAACAATAGTTATTTTCTATGTTAAAATTGATATAGAATATATGTGTATTGAACAGTGTATATGATATATTTTATATATATAGGTGTCTATTGATGTGGTCTATTGAATATAAACAATATACAGTGTATTTAGTTTATGATATTTGTAAAGTGACTAGGATTTTGTATTTAGGATATGAAGTGTATGAGATAGGGAAGACAAAATCGTTGTTTAACGCTATTATATTTATAGCGTCTTGGTTTGTTAAAGATATTAGTATCTGTATTCAGTCGATTTTTACTTCAGTTGATAAATATAATTCAAAGGAAAGCGCTGTATTTCCTGAATATGTTGATCTTAGAGTTTCGGCCTGTGTATGGTATTACAGCTGTACAGATTGTAATTAATTGACGTGAAGGGGTGTCTATTCTTTTTTGTGATAAGTGACTTCAGAGCCGTCTTAAAAATGTAAAGTCTCCAATTAATTTTCAGGGTCGTCATGATTCGTCATTAAGTTCTTATTGTATTCTCTTTAGACTAACTAGAGTTAAATAAATATTTTTTGTGTCATGATCAATACAGTATAACAATAATGTAACATAGGCTTACCTTATCTTTTATCTTTATATTGCTTCCTGATTAATTTAACGTTGAATATCAATGTTTTCAATTTATATTATAGTAAATAGAGAAATATAACATGTTATTAAATACATTAGTAAATAACTTCAACTTCAAGTGAGTAATACGTTATCCTAATAGTAGGATTGTCTTTTTAAATAGAAGTGAACGAGGAGCACATTTAACCGCGTTCCGGTGCACTTTTTCTCATTATCCTTTCTAACACAGCAAGTCCTGTCTGAACAACAATGACCTTCAGTGGTCAATAGATTTGCTTTTAAAACTGTTCTAAGAAGGGAAGAATTTGTTATGTAGATGAAGTTACATTTTTTATATACAATGGAAACGAAAAGATTTTATTGAGAGAACCCTCTTTAGACGCTTGTTAGGCTTGCAAATATAACAGAGTTGCCACATTTTGAATTCAGCCTCGACCGTTGCCGCCCACTTGGAACCCTTGCTCCCCGGCCCGTTTGCCCCCCAAAATGAAATCAGTCGGCGTGGGTGTGGAATGGATGTGGGTGTGATAATATAAACTAAATATTGTCTACATGATTGCATGATTTGATTACATTAATTACATACCTGACTCCAATTACGCAGTTTTCTTGTTTAAATCTGCAAAAAAAAATTATTTGAGAAATACAATGACAAACACTCGATTTAACGAGCTCGGAGTCTAGCATGTTGAGTGAGATCTCGCTGCGTCCTTAGACCTAAACCATTTCATTGACGAGTTCTCAGAGCAGCATAATAACTTGAGGATAAAGCTTTTTAAAAAAAACTAATGTACATATGTAGTTCATTTTAAAAGTGGGTTTACTGGACTTTAGGACTATTTGCTTTAAAAGAGGTTGGATGTGGTTGAATTTTAGGTACATGAGATCTCCATCATCATCAATGTAATCCTGTATGAAGGTCATATTGATATTATTCTAAAGAAATAACTCTTCTCAAAAAAACAATGGTATTCATCGAATCCATCTGTTGACAACAGATCGCTTTAGGAGAATGTTGGACGTCCAAACGTCCCGTAAACCCATGATACAGATATGAAGTTTAAACTTATGTTGTGTTTTTCATTTTGCTGTATAAACAAAAAACATATCACTGTTTATTATTAGTGAGTTACCATTTTCATGTTTAGGATACAATATTGATACAAGAAGTATTAAGTATAAGTGACTAGTCTATGAGGTGGTGTATGATTTTGCCAAACAAAATCAATATTCATTGAAATTAAAATACAGATGTGACGTCACCCTTTGATCTTGGAGTACCATTATCCAACATAATGATACTGGCAAATGGCCACGAGTCTAATATTGGCATCAATAATGGACCCCAAATAATATAGGACTCTTGGTCCTTTACCAAGTAAATTTGATCGTTTTATAAATGTATTCACTATTGACTTGGATTCAAAATCAAATTGCATTTGAACACTAGTCATAATATATATATACGATGATGTGGGTTAAAACATCATAGAAATTCATATTTAGGAATAGGTCAACTGGTTTGAATTAGAATGTTATTCTCTATTATGTCATATTTCGATCAGAGTATTTATGCCATTTTCAGAAATAATGCACTAAAATGTTCTTCACAAACAACACTAAATGAATTAATTTAAAACAACCAAGGCAAGAATATTCTAATAGCTCGGCCAATACTGTCATGCTTATCACTAATTGCTAACATGATTTAGCAATGCAAAATGTATGTAAGTCATTAAACGCTACCATATAAGCCATGACAGTGGTCATATGGTAAGTGGCCATAAGTACATGTAATTAAATTTATTCTACTCCCACTACAAACTCGCTTTAGGTGTATTCTCCGCCTTCCTAGATTAGATAAATTTTCCAAGGGGTGATCCCCCTGACCTCAATCATATCTAGTCCTCTATGATATCCAGAAAGTAGAACCGGGGGCGCTCCGATGCCACCTCCGTCAATCAAATCCTTGCTATGCCATCTTGTATTTCGATTCTGAAATAATTGAATGAGCCATCAGGGAAGGGAAAAAACTGACCTGTAGACATACATATTCAAATTGTAATCCATGAATCACAGTCCAGATATACGAAATAAAATAATTAAATATCCATTTTAATCCATATCATTTATTAGTGAATGAACGACAAACAATATGGCACTTTTGCACACTTTCTTTCATATATTTATATACATAATCAATCGTGGTAACTATCAAACTACTTTATAATAGAAATGAAATTCTGTTTAAACTACAATAAGGGAATAACAGTATTTAACTCGGAACGGGTATATTTTTATCAATCCTGACCGGACATTTTGAAAGATTCCCTGTTGGCCCATGTTATGCCATGTAATTGGAGCTCATGTGATCTATAGTATTACACGTGCCAAATGTTTGTGAACTCTATTTCCTTCCCCCCTTAAATTGAAAAAGTATGGTTACACCATTGCCTACCCCATTGCCTACCCCCGCACCCACCAACACAAACACACTGAGTGAGTCTGCCCCTATATGTACTTCATGTAAAGTATGACAATAAAATTACTTCCCCAATTTTTTGTCTTTTTTTCAATTGTATGTAAGCATTTTTATCCTCTAGGCTATGATAGTTATTATTGGAATCTTTATGCTATATATTTCAGATCACGTGACAGATTAACATATGATATAATAATCTTATATGCTTGTACCAGTATGGTTGGCTTATTGTTCAAGCAACTTTCCGTAGTTTTTACTAAAGGATTATTGATTATCTTCATAATTTTGATTATAAAAGTTACTTTTATAGGTGAGTTAGTTTCAAGATAATATACAAAAAAAATATAATTTCTTTGGTTTTTCATTCCCGGAAAATCAACTTGAAACATTGGCTAACAAAAGCATCGAGCAATACTTTACTGATTAAAAGGAAAGTATGACCCAGGTTCAGTTCTGCAATGCAAATGTCTGTTGAGGTAAAATGGATGTGGATTTTGTTTCAGGTAGTACTAATACAAGTACAGTATGTTATGGACCACCTGGTCTATCATGTGCAACTCACAGATTATCTTGTCCTAGTCCTCTAGTAATACAGATATTAAATACATCATATGGATATAGACCAGAATGTAATAATATAAATGGTCTGGCTAACTGTATAAATACAACATGTTGTAAAGAAGAACTTGGTGATTGTTTTCAACAATTTTCTTCTGATGAGAATCAACAAGTAGTTAGAAACTGTAGTGAAGTAGAAACTTGTACTGTATCTGGATTCCGTGAGGTTCAAGGTATAGAATGTGGTGGAAATGCTAGTGCTTACAGTAAAATACAATATGATTGTGTTCCAGTAGGTAATGTAGACATTTTTTAATTACTTTGATAGAATATCATATGACATACATGTTCCAGAATGCACTTCGCAGACAGGGCAGTAGTAATAAAATGAAAAATTGATACTAGTAGAAATTACAGTTAGTTGTTATATAACAGTATCTAACTTGTCATAGATCTAAAGCCCATAAAGTCCATACATAAATAAATCCTTCGTAAGTTATGGGTGCCTCTAAGTTACAACTCAATTCGTTCGTAACCTACATATTGTACAGACTGACTGTCCGTAAGTTACTTCGTAAATTTAACGTGGTATTTTGGAATTCATTTCATAAAAAACATAATTGGTAATTTATATATTGGAATTTCTGGATTTGCAGACTCAAATTTCGACGATGAGCTGTAAATACTATTATTTAATTCCCGTATCTGTCCCTTTAAACTATTATAGAACATCACTCTTGGTACTTGACAGATCTTTTTGATTAATATAAGTAATAGGTGCGGTAGAATGAAAAGCATTTTCAATTGAAGTATTGACCACTTATTGTTCGGCGAATGGGTACCAGGGATGTCTTAAAGTAAAAAGCAACAGTTAATGCCTAATAGATTGTGAATGGAACAAGTGCTCTTTTAGTAAAATGTAAGGCAATAAATACATTCTATGTGTTATCATAATTATAAATTCTTACTTGGGTATTTATTCCAAGCATTTGATAAGCTGAACTTCTTCCTTAGGTAGCATCATTACAACATCAACTCAAACTACTGTCAGTGAAACACATACCAGAGCATCAACAGGTAAGATAAATAAAAACAACTCAGTAAAATTAGAGATTATACACCTGGTTCTGTTTTTGAATGAAAACTTCTTTGTTCAATCGATATACAACCGGGACTAGGTATTTCTATTTAAAATCACAGGTAGGAATATTACATGCTTATTGCCTCTTGACTCTTCTTAGGAGAAAGGATATAAACTGTTGTTTGGATTTCTATGACAATTTATGTGTGCGTATACATCTTATATAGATCCTATCTTAAATCCGTTATGGCTGAAAAGTTGAACACAATGTTTTTTTCCCCAAATCAAAGGGCAGTCTCAAGCAAATATTCCTAAAATATTCAAGGAAACGCAAACTGTAATAATATTATGTTTGGTAACCTGGGCTATTCATGTGTAATAATTGTTAATAGCTTCGCTTGTTCTTTAGTAATAAATACACCTACATCAACTAAAACCACATTGAGTCAAACTAAAACCACATCGAGTCAAACTAAAACCACATCGAGTCAAACGAAAACCGCATCGAGTCAAACTAAAACCATATCGATTCAAACTACTTCCCAGTCTGTAACAACAATATTAAATAGTAAGACCCTTACTAATTACTAAACAGTATGTCATCACACAAATTCCAGTATACCATTAGTTGCATATCTACAAAGAAATTAATCTTCAAGCCTTAAGTTTAACTCGCATTGTAAGGCTATAGATTCTGTTATCTTGCAGATAACATTCAATGAAGGGAGATTGCAAGTCAATTAATAAAATTGTCAGATGATAGGGTTATTACTGTTTGTGATTGAAATTTTCATTTCAATTTCTAGGTATAACTTTTACATCAAGTTCTACAACAACGGGTAACATCTTTGTTCATTAACATTCAGTCATCGACCATCTACTAAAATAACTTTTAATTAATTAAAACGTCTTTGTTTTCTCTCAATAATGCATTCTCTTAGATATTAAAGTATAGGTAATATCATATCAAAACATTATGAATGTTATTTATTTGATAAGGTATAATACTATTTATAATTTATTTTTAAAGGGTCAGTCGTTGCTAATACTAGCGATGTGGGTAAGTAAATCTTTGTTTATCTTTAAAATGTCTGGAACTAGTCTATTGATGTATAGATATAGTTCCTGATAGTAGGTGATGGTAGTTGGTTTGGGAATGAGGTTGAAAAATTTGTTGAAATAGGGATATGAAAATAAGCTGTATATGTTTACCTTTAATTAATAATTTAACAGAACTGTGATGTTGATATTTTAGGGTCTGTAGTTGGAGGAATATTTGGTGCTATTATTATTATAGTCATTATTATAGTAGTGGTACTGTTTCTTTACAAGAGGTAAGATTATGAAATATTTTCAGACTCGCAATATTCAATGTTAATGCATATACCGTTCTTGTCAAATTGACAACATGAAAAACCATACATAATGATACGCAAAAGTAAATGCACATTGAAATTTCTTTAACATATTGTTTGACTGCCTTTCTGATATGTGATTTCCTTGGAAAATGTAATGACACAAATAATAAATTAACTCTATTTACAGAAGGAAAAAGTCACAAACATCACAATCAATAACAGATAGGAACATGTCTATACAAACTGTTACACCACAATATGATGTTATTGATGGTCCTGGAACAATTAATAATCGTAAAGATACCAGTGGATATGATGAAATAGAACTGGACAATAAACCAAGAGTACAAGCCACTGCTGCACATCTAAAACCCACTACAATAAACAACCGTAATGGTGAAATAGAATTTGTCCGAAAACCAAAAGTCCAAACAACTGATAATTATGATCATGTCGGAGATGATAAACTGAAAGTAAAACCAGAAGATCTCGATAACTATAATCATATCGGAACTTACAATCATTCTGTACATGAAGATAACTACAATCATATCGGAAACAATTTGTCTCTAAGATCTAATCATCTTGATGCAGATTATAACCATATTAACGGATTGCCTGGTACTTCCAATGGTGAAGATGATTACAATCATATTGGTGATAATGATAACAATGTGATAACAGATGATAATTATCATCATATCGGATCGGGGGACATCAAGGTAGAAGGAGACTATGATCATATCGGATCTAAAAGTAATGATGACAATAATCAAGCTTTTGACCAAGCACAAGATAGTAATAATCCAGAAGATAGTGATACACCTTACTATCTGTCTACTTGTTAAGAGGTTTTCTGGTTTTATTGTGATAATTTTCATTAAGTTCATCAATCCAAATATTCAATATTTTGTAAATTACTACTGTAAATATCTGTGAATCGTAAATGCGTACCTGAAATAATATGGCGAATTGCATGTTTTACTAATGGTCTAGGACAAAATAAGATTGGTTTACCTACCAGTTACCAGTGAAATATTTAGTCTGTGAAAGTGACTGTATTTGTTCGAATGGGGTCGATGTTACGAGTTGTGTCCATGAAAGATGCATAAACAATTGATAGTTAGCGTCGCGGTCCTATTTTTTCACGTACAACGGTACCTATTTTTTTAGCACAGGAGAGAGCGTAACAATAGATCTTAATTGACTCGTGAATATTATTTGACTATTGATAAGTAATCTGTTTGAAAGTTTGTACATAATAACATATATACTTTATCTATCTGGAAATAATGGAACACATGTTAAAAGGCTACTTCAATCAAATGTGCTTCAATAAACAGCTATCTTAGTAATCTATCACTTAGCCTATATTGTAAACTATATAGGGATATAGGGGATATTTTGAATAAAATAGGTATGTAGTATATTATGAAGATATAATATTACTGAGGACTTCATGGTAAAATGATATGTTAGAAAAGTAAAGAACATGTTTACAACACAAATTTAACATTTATGAATTCTTAAGAATAATTTGCTCGCTCTAAAAGAACGCATCTTGATCAGGCCGAGGTAAAAGAGAATAAATTTATCACCATTCCTGCCTTTTTAAGTCGTTGTAGGATCATAATTGTATGATCATTCAGTAGAAAATCGTCAATGGCTGGGTTCTATGTCCGATTTTCATTAACTTTTATATTAATATTTTGAAATACGGGGTTGTTTTGTTGTTACCTGTCACATATTCACAACCGTAATATTTTACTTTTGTTTTACTTCCTTAGTAGCCATCTTAATTCATTTCATCTGTGGTCAAATCGTATACAAATCGTATATAGAAACATCACATTGGTAAGGTCCTAGCTGTAACCGGGAATGTATGTAAACTTTTAGCGTTTGGAGTCGTATAAGTTATTTTTCATCTTTATTTCTATATCACTTCAAATATACCTCAAACTAAAAATTTTTCTTTCTTTTTCCATATGCGATTTTTGTAAATGTGGCTTTTTTTCAAACATCTTTCAATCATGGTTCATTTTGAACACACATGGATTTGAAGGCTCAAATTTAGACGATGAGCTGTGATCACTATTTCTGATTAGCTTAGCTAAAAAAATATCGTTTCTGGTTTCTGAGACTAAGGTATGATTAGTCAAACGGCGAATCTGAACCTCTAAAATGTATAACATCGCTCAATATAATTGCTGTACTTTTATTATTTCATAACGCGAAATGGTAATACGAATAATGTATGTTTAAAATCTAGTTGAATTATTCAGGTAGTAAAATGAAGCGGGCTATTGAATAAGTACAATACAAGGTGTTCACTAATGTGTGTTATGATGTTTGTACGGTGGCTCACATACGACATATTTCATTATTTATGTTGAATTAAAAACTTTCATTTAGGTAATAATTCCTGTAATTTTGAATTAAAAACTTTAATTTTATTTTCACCTCGGTGTAAATAAAGTGATAATTCAAGAATTTTGAATTAAAAACCTTTTTTCGCCGTTTTTTACAAGATATATAAAAATTAGAAGTTCGTTGAATTATCATCTAGGTGAAAATTTAAAAAGTTTTTAATTCAAAATTACGGGAATTATCAGAAATTTTTAATTCAAAATAACAGGAACTATCACCTAATTTACACCTAGGTGAAAATAAAAATCACCAAGTTAAAATTAAAGTTTTTAATTCAAAATAAAAAAATGAATATGTCGTATGTGAGCCACCGTACGTTTGTCATGTGACTTAGATTTTTTATTTAGAATATTAAACAAATAGATGTGGAAGCTTCAAAGATAGGATTTTTGATGGTAAGATAGTTTTTAATAATCATCAATTGTGTTTTCATGCTATTTCTTGTAAATTTTATCTTTTCTGTTATTTTACCTCTCGTTCACGTGTAGTTATTTTAATATAAAAGACGCAAGAGTATGAAACTTATAAAATTCGGGTAAATTTCATAATTATGAATTACTTCCTTCTTTGATACATGTAGCGTGATGTGAGCTAATGTACATTTACCAACATGCTTTGAAAATACACCGAACTTGTGAAATAAAAAAATCCGTACAAGCAAGACAATTCCGTTAATTAAAATTTCGTCCAAAATATGGCAAAATCAAGAGTAAAAGTTGTGTAGGTAGTAGACTCCTCCAAAGAGAAGTACCATCAGGTGTTTCGAAAATAGTAAGCATAGTATGCTTTGCGCGCGACACCCGCCACTACCACAATGGTAAAAATCATGAGATACAACCAGATCAATTCAGGCCTGACCAAACAAAACAGCCAAAATGCCAGAAACAGATTTATCGTTTTTATCAAGGAGCCAAGACCATAAAATTTCCTACATGACATGAAAGTTACCTTGTTTCAGCAATTTCAAAGTTAATACTCGACCTCTAGCTAGAAAATCATCATCAAGAGAACAAACCCCAACATCAGTTGTGAACTGTACACTCCATAAGCTGGTGACTGTGGTATGTTACTGCAAATGAATGGAAAAAATTACTATGGGGAAATCGAAGTCGTCACGTTTGTTATATAGTCTGACACAAAGATCGTGGGTGTTGACATTTTCAAGAAGCAAATGCAAGTAGTCTTAGAATCAGTGGTGCCCTTAAATTCCAACTCTCTCGTGTAGATTTTATCTACATAGTCTCCAAAAGCGGAGTTATTCAGTGACTGCTCTTGCTTGTGAGGCCTTGAATAAATTCTTCCTCATAAGAGTAAAGAAATAAATCAGCAAGTAAAGGAGCACAATTAGTACCCATAAGAATACCGATTACTTGCTGAAATATCTAGAGACCTTAATGAATATTTGACAGCTAAAATACACAAGCGAAACCCTGCCGTTGGGACTAAAAAAAGTGACCATGCCACTTTGGATTTGTTATATTCCAGGAACACTGACTTTTGATCTTAAAAGGTGACCGACTGTTCATTATCACTGACACATTATCTCTAAAGGGCATTCGAAATAAGATAATATTATTTTCCTCAGAGTGGCGTGGTTAGTGTAATATGACTACATAACACTGTAAGAAAAATCCCCTTTGGTTTCTCGAAATTCATTTCCCTTCACTTTCATAATAAAATGAATTTTATCTGATATGATGCAAAATATTATGTATTATCATACAGGCGCAAACGAAAGTGTCTATGTGGAACCTTTAACCTTAAAGATTAGAGGATGCAAGATCCGATCCGGTTAAGACAATTATTTATTTTAATGTGAATTTCGATATTTTAGACAATCTCTGTATTATAGTAAGCTTTCAATGAAAACTTGTCTAATACTCCCATTTCACTTTCACCAAGAATTGTTTTTTTTTTTCAATAGACCCGATCTAATTGACCAATTTGTCCCAATGAAACATTTCTTTAATCGTTTCCTTTCTTATAACCTGATTAATTCCTGACCAATGGATCATGACGGATTGACGAATCGGACGTTCTAAATTGGTTTATTATATTTATTATTGGCCGTTTCAAAAAGGTTTAAGAATGTGTTGTGTATAATAATAATAAGCTTTATATTTTGTATACAAGGCGAATTGCCCAAATTGTTAGATAATATTTAAGGAAACAACAAAAACAAACAAAAGACAGCAAAGATAAAGAACTAATATACAGAATATTACTTTGCATAAATAGAACATTTTTCAACACTA
Source organism: Lottia gigantea (assembly GCF_000327385.1). NCBI lineage: Eukaryota > Metazoa > Mollusca > Gastropoda > Lottiidae > Lottia > Lottia gigantea. The sequence goes on from NW_008710662.1 coordinate 1,217,088, forward strand.
TTCACATTGCATAGCGTGCACACCCTTTCATTGTACGGAACGTTTTCCCATTTACTCTTTACTACCATCAGCCTGTTCTAAATTTACATAACATGGTTTTATATTTATAATACAAGAATGTATTTATCAAATACAATTCAGACTCTAAATTAATTTATATTATGAGTAATATTGCAATCCTAATGGCGAAAGGTGATAAGCTGAAAATTGCCACAAACGGTCCGCCGAGAAATTGGCAAATATTTGCCGACCTTCTGCGTAGCTTCGCAGATACGTTTGAATGCACTTTTGGCGACAAAAAGTCGTGAATGCATCTCTACCAATTTCACTGCAAGCCCGGCGAACCTTCTGCATTAGCCACTGCGAAGCATTGAAATTGTCAACGTTTTATCTTCGCCATTCTTGCAAATCATCGCAAAGCCCAGTTGGACTGAGGTTTTTATATACCAACTGCAACATGTCGGGGAATATTCGGCTAAGTTAAGCGATACCTTTGAAATGGTTAGAGGATAATCGCCAAATAGTTCAGAAAATTCTCAAACATCGCCAATACAACGCTGAAGATTTTCAGATATATCGGCAACAGTCGCCGTCAATCATTGACGATTAATCTCGGTCATGGTCAGCAGATCGATCGCAGATTATCGGCGAGCATCGCATACTTGTCGCTTAATATTGCAAATTCATCTCCGTTCCACTATTTCTATAATTTTGTCTCTGTATATCGCAAGACATCGCAAAACTTTTCCACGTTTCCCCATTGCAAGACCATCACAGATTCCTAAATTCTCAGTGGGACTGGGGCTTTTAAGGCTCTAGACTAACTAGAGTAAAATAAATATTTTTTGTTTAATGATCAATACAGTATAACAATAATGTATAATAATAGGCTTACCTATCTCAAAGTTGTCAATTTATATTATGATAAATAGAGGAAATATACCATTTTATAAAATACATTGATAAATAACTCCAACTTCAAGTGGGTTATATCCTATTAGTAAGATTGTCTTTTAAAATAGAAGTGAACTTAGAAGAGGAGCACGTTAAACAGCGTTCCGGTGCACTTTAACACAGCAAGTCCTGTCTGAACAACACTGAGTTAGTCTGCTATATTTGTACCCCAAATCAAGTATAACAATAAAATAACTTCCCCTATCTGGTATCTTTTTTTTTGAACTCGTATGCATTTATTTTTATCATTTAGGCTATGACTGTTATAATTGGAAATTGTATGCTATATATTTCAGATCAGGTGACATAATATGATATAATAATCTTATATGCTTGTAACAGTGTGTCAGCTTGTTGACGCCTATTATGTTTAACAAACGGCTTTCCGTAGTTGTTACTAAAGGATTGTTGATTATCATCATAATTTTGATTATCAAAGTTACAGTTATAGGTGAGTTTCAAGATGATAGACAAGAATTATATAATTTCTTTTTTTTCTCGACAAGGCAACTTGAAACACTGGCCAACAAAAGCATCCAGCAATACAATACTGATTAAAAGGAAAGTATGACCCACCTGAGGTAAAACGTTGATACAGGCCCTGCTTGTCATTTAAATACGATGTGATTTTTTTCAGGTAGTACTAATACAAGTACAGTATGTTATGGACCACACTGGTCTAT
>NW_008710662.1:1219207-1221779 GCF_000327385.1 Lottia gigantea
GCCCCCCCCCCCCCTAAAAAAAAACCCCAATAATGTAAAGTAATTTAAATATATTTATTTAACTATAATCTTTACATCTAGTTTGCTTTACACTTGATAGTTCTATTTCTTATTTGTAGATTATTCTACAACATATTTTATGAGCGATTCTACATCACTCGGTAAATAAAGTTTTATATTGACCATTTACAGCTTCCAACTGTATGTAATAATGTAATACAATGCGGCAATGAGGTTTTCAGATGTTAATGTAGTGTATATATTTAAAGGAATTGTAAAGATTTTTTCTTATATTGCGTATCGAGGATACCTATATCATCAATTTGCACCATTCAAATTTTCAATCAGACAACTTCAACTCCACAAAACTAAGTGCTTGACTACGTCACTACTCGCGAAGGGCCTGGTGTGGTATTTTGCGATTAGTGACGTCATCAAACTCTGATTGAAAATTGGAATGGAATGCCCTCCACGATACTAATAATTTTTATTAGAAAACCTCTTTACAACACCTTTATTTATAAGCTCTACATCTGGTTAATTGATTTAAACTTAATAGTCTTTGTATCTCTGTAGTTATCAAATGATTCTATTCTAATTTATTTTGTAGATTTTTCTACAACAGCTTCTATGAACGATTCTTCTCTACTCGGTAAATACAGTTTTTTTAAGGGGAAAACTTTCATTATCAAATATATCAAAAGATTTTATTTCTTGATCAAACTGAGTTTGTTTTAAAAGGGTTAATAACAAACAGGGCATTATAATTGTTAACTAGTTTGAACTAGTTTTGGTTCTCGGCTTCATAATAGCTCGATATTATTAGTTGAAACATTGAGAATAAGTAAAGGGTCTCTTACTCTACAATTAGGCGTTTACTTTGCTTAGATTTTCCTAACCGAATTTCAATCTACCTCAAAAACATAATACCCTATTTAAACTTAATAGTCTTTCTTGGTAGTTTTCAAATAATTTTATTCTAATTTGTAGATACTTCTATAACATCTTCTATGATCGATTCTACTCCAAACGGTAAATCAAGTTTTATACTGACGATTTACAGATTATAACAATGTAATAAGCAACATTGATTGCCATTTTAGAAGTAATAAATCTATGTCCAATATCGTTTAGCTACAATGAGATTTTTTCAGATGTAAATGTATTTATTTAACTATAATCTTTATATCTAGTCCATTGATTTAAACTTGATAGTCCCGTGTCGCTGTTGTTATCAAATATTTCTATTTTAATTTGTAGATAATTCTACAACATATGTTATGAGAGATTCTACACGACACGGTAAATAAAGTTTTATACTGACAGATTACAACTTAATGTAATAATGTTATAACCAACATTGATTACCATTATAAATAATAAATCCATGTCCTTTTCTCACCGTTCTGCTACAATGAGGTTATTAGATGTAAATGTAGTGTATTTATATAAAGGAATTGTTAAGATTTGTTTTAAAAAAAATTATGTGTTTTGAGCATACCTATATCATAAATTTGCACCATTCCAATTTTCAATCAGACGTCTATGGTTCATACAATTCCATAAAAACTAAGTGTTTGGTGACGTCACTAATCGCGAAGGGCTTTATGTGATATAGTATAAATTTTCGATTAGTGACGTCATCGAAAACTGACGTCTGGTTGAAAATTGGAATGGTGCGAATTGATTTCATAAGCTCTATTTATTTATAAGCTCTACATCTGGTTAATTGATTTAAACTTAATAGTCTTTGTTTCTCTGTAGTTATCAAATGATTCTATTTTAATTTATTTTGTAGATTTTTATACAACAGCTTCTATAATCGATTCTTCTCCACAAGGTAAATACAGTTTTGTATTTACGATTTACTAATTATAACTTAAGTTAATAAGCTACATTGACTACCATTTAAGGGGTAATAAATCTACGTTCTTTTCTCATCGTTCTGCTACAATGAGGTTATTAGATGTAAATGTAGTGTATTTATATAAAGGAATTGTTAAGATTTGTTTTAAAAAAAATTATGTGTATCGAGCATACCTATATCATAAATTTGCACTATTCCAATTTTCAATCAGACGTCTGTGGTTCATGCAATTCCATAAAAACTAAGTGTTTGGTGACGTCACTAATCGCGAAGGGCTTTATGTGATATAGTATAAATTTTCGATAAGTGACGTCATCGAAAACTAACGTCTGATTGAAAATTGGAATGGTGCAGATTGATTTCATCAGTGTCCCCGATACACATATTTCTTTTTATTAGAAAACCTCTTTACAACCCCTTTATTTATAAGTTCTACATCTGGTTAATTGATTTAAACTTAATAGTCTTTGTATCTCTGTAGTTATCAAATGATTCTATTCTAATTGTAGATTTTTATAAAACAGCTTCTATGATCGATTCTTCTCCACAAGGTTAAATACAGTTTTGTTTTTTTGTATTTACTAATTATAACTTAATGTAATTGATCGTCATTTATGAAGTAATAAATATACTTTCTTTTCTCAACGTTTTGCTACAATGAGGTTTCTAGATGTAAATGCAGTGTATATATTTAACTATAATCTT
>NW_008710662.1:1221829-1257275 GCF_000327385.1 Lottia gigantea
TTTTGCTCATGAGGTTTCTAGATGTAAATGCAGTGTATATATTTAACTATATTCTTTACATCCAAATACTCGTCCATCTATTTAAGGAGAAGTATGAAAAACTTTCAACATCAAAAACTTCATAAATTATACCCTAGGAATATTTCTTAAATATTTTATTTACATCTATGTATCTTCTTGATCAACCTGAGTTTGTGTTAAAAGGGTTAATAACAAGCAGAGCATACTAATTGTTAATTTTTGGTGTTCGGCTTCATAATAGCTCGATATTATTAGTTGAAACATTGAGAATAAGTAAAGGGTCTTTCTCTACAATTAGGCGTTTACTTTGCTTAAATCTGTAAACTTTCCTAACCGAATTTCAATCTACCTCAAAAACATAATACTCCATTTAAACTTAATAGTCTTTCTTGGTAGTTTTCAAATAATTTTATTCTAATTTGTAGATACTTCTATAACATCTTCTATGAGTGATTCTACTCCAAACGGTAAATCAAGTTTTATACTGACGATTTACAGATTATAACAATGTAATAAGCAACATTGATTGCCATTTTAGAAGTAATAAATCTATGTCCAATATCGTTTAGCTACAATGAGATTTTTTCAGATGTAAATGTATTTATTTAACTATAATCTTTATATCTAGTACATTGATTTAAACTTGATAGTCCCGTGTCGCTGTTGTTATCAAATATTTCTATTTTAATTTGTAGATAATTCTACAACATATGTTATGAGAGATTCTACACGACACGGTAAATAAGGTTTTATACTGACAGATTACAACTTAATGTAATAATGTTATAACCAACATTGACTACCATTTTAGAAGTAATAAATCTACGTTCTTTTCTCATCGTTCTGCTACAATGAGGTTATTAGATGTAAATGTAGTGTATTTATATAAAGGAATTGTTAAGATTTGTTTTAAAAAAATTATGTGTATTGAGCATACCTATATCATAAATTTGAACTATTCCAATTTTCAATCAGACGTCTGTGGTTCATACAATTCCATAAAAACTAAGTGTTTGGTGACGTCACTAATCGCGAAGGGCTTTATGTGATATAGTATAAATTTTCGATTAGTGACGTCATCGAAAACTGACGTCTGATTGAAAATTGGAATGGTGCGAATTGATTTCATCAATGTCCCCGATACACATATTTCTTTTTATTAGAAAACCTCTTTACAACACCTTTATTTATAAGCTCTACATCTGGTTAATTGATTTAAACTTAATAGTCTTTGTTTCTCTGTAGTTATCAAATGATTCTATTCTAATTTATTTTGTAGATTTTTATACAACAGCTTCTATGATCGATTCTTCTCTACATGGTAAATACAGTTTTGTATTTAGGATTTACTAATTATAACTTAATGTAATAAGCGACATTGATCGCCATTTATGAAGTAATAAAGATACGTTCTTTTCTCAACGTTCTGCTACAATGAGGTTTTTAGATGTAAATGCAGTGTATATATTTAACTATAATCTTTACATCCAAATGCTCGTCCGTCTATTTGAGGGGAAGTATCAAAGACTTCGTAAATTATACCACACAGAATTTCTAAAATATGTTATTTACATCTGGAGTGACCCGAAATTGAAGAATGGAATACTCTTGGAGATTTTACTGAATATATTATTAATCATCATCAATAATACAACATACAGTTGTGCATAACTCAAAACTCATCAAGTTATACAAATTCTGGAAATATACAAAACAAATATCTTAGTCTTAGTATGAATTAGCACAACATAATGAATGACTTGACATTTTGACTAATTAAATAATCCTAGGCCTAATCTAAGCAAATCTGAAACTAGTTGCATTTCTCTTATATTAACTGTTTGCACACTGATAAGACTGGATTAATCTTATAATATGGATATCATTAGTGAATATGATATACAAATAAAAGAATGTTCTAGCACGTGCTCGTATAAAACTTGCAATTCAATGACACCAAATAACAGGTTCAAATAATGCAATAAACACAATGTCACACTACAATTATCATAATACAGTTTCAATAATATACCCGAAGAGTGGATCTCCTTAGCATTCATTACAAAAATAACTTTAAACTACATTAAAACTTCTTAATCTGTTCGTTGCTGTACTTCTGTTAATGGGGCTTACAAGAAAATGGAGGAGGGAAAAATACAAGGGAGCAGTTATTAATAATAAACTTTTAGGGAGAGGCTTATTGTAATGAAATTACCCGTTAAACAAATATACTAAATTCTATTCAAACCAACATCTATATATCTTCTTGATCAACCCGAGTTTGCTTTAAAAGGGTTAATAACAAACAGAGCATACTAATTGTTAATTAAGCTGTTTGGACTAGTTTTGGTGTTCGGCTTTATAATAGCTCGATATTATTAGTTGAAATATTCAGAATAAGTAGGAGACCTATTTCTGTACAATTAGGAGTATATTTTGCTTAAATCTGTAAATTTTCTTCACCGAATCTCAATAGTATACTGGCATTTTTGACGTTAAAAAATTTAACTAGTTTTAGTTAAACTTTCAAATACTCTAAGGAACAATTTTCTCCAGATTTTGGTGTAAATATTTCATAAATTTGATCAACAAAATTTCGATCTATCCCCAAAACATAATACTCCATTTAAACTTAATAGTCTTTCTTGGTAGTTTTCAAATAATTTTATTCTAATTTGTAGATACTTCTATAACATCTTCTATGAGTGATTCTACTCCAAACGGTAAATCAAGTTTTATACTGACGATTTACAGATTATAACTTGATGTAATAATGTAATAAGCGACATTGATTGCAATTTTAGAAGTAATAAATCTATGTCCTTCATCGTTCAGCTACAAGGAGGTTTTTATATGTAAATGTATTTATTTAACTATAATCTTTATATCTAGTCCATTGATTTAAACTTGATAGTCCCGTGTCGCTGTTGTTATCATTTCTATTTTAATTTGTAGATTATTATACAACAGATTTTATGATCGAATCTTCTCCACCCGGTAAATATAGTTTTGTGTTTATACTGACGATTTACAACCTACAACTTAATGTAATAATGTAATAAGCTACATTGACTGCCATTTTAGAAGTAATAAATCTATGTCCTTTTCTCACCGTTCTGCTACAATGAGGTTATTAGATGTAAATTATTGTAATTATTTAAAGGAATTGAAAAGATGTATTCTTAAAATAATTTATGTGTATCGTGGATACCTACATTATCAATTTGCACCATTCAAATTTTCAATTAGACGTCAGTGGTTCCTGTAATTTCACAAAAACTAAGTGTTTGATGACCTCACTAATCGCGAAGGGCTTTATGTGATATAGTATCTTTTTGGATTAGTGACGTCATCGAACACTGTCGTATGATTGAGCATTAAAAATTGGAGCGGTTCCATCAGTGTCCCCGATACACATATTTATACGCCCACATGAAATTGGACAAGGGGGGGGGGGCGTATATTGTCCTCACCCATGTCCGTCAGTCCGTCCGTCCGTCCACAATTTGCAATTCCTGACGGAGGTTTGACGAAACTTCGTGTGGGTCTTTGAAACCCTATTGAAAATCAGAAGAATCGAAAAATATTTAGTATGAGTTAGTGTCCTTGTTTGTTGAAAACGTGTTCAATTTTTAGCTCGTAAACACTCTTAAATGCACAATTCTTGACAGATTTTGGAGAAATTTGGTGAAATTGTTTATTATCAGCCATTAATGAACCCAATGGAAAATCAAATAATCAAAAAATGTTTTATAGGAGTTATTGATCTTGTTTTTAAAAACGCTTTAAGTTTTCGCTCCTATACACTAAAAGGCCGGATTTTGACAAAACTAATAATATTATTCAGTATCGTCCCAAAAATTCAAAAGTGAAGGTTGAATATTTTATGGTGATTATTAATGTACGGCCAAATGTTTTTATTCGAGATCAAACTGCCAGTGGGCGTATATTACCTTGCCTGGCAAGCTATCTTAGGAAATCTCTTTACAACCCTTTAATCAGTAAGCCCTACATCCGGTCAATTACTTTACATAGTTTGTGATATCAGCATACGCTGAAAGCACCATTCCAATTTTCAATCAGATGTCTGTGGTTCCTGCAATTCCATAAAAACTAAGTGTTTGATGACGTCACTAATCGCGAAAGGCTTTATGTGATATAGCATAAATTTTCAATTAGTGACGAACACTGACGTCTGATTGAAAATTGGAATGGAATGCCCTCCCCGATACTAATAATTTTTTTAGAAAACCTCTTTACAACACCTTTATTTATAAGTTCTACATCTGGTTAATTGATTTAAACTTAATAGTCTTTGTATCTCTGTAGTTATCAAATGATTCTATTCTAATTTATTTTGTAGATTTTTATACAACAGCTTCTATGATCGATTCTCCTCCACAAGGTAAATATAGTTTTGTGTTTATACTGACGATTTACAACCTACAATTTAATGTTTTAATGTAATAAGCTACATTGACTACCATTTAAGAAGTAATAAATCTACGTTCTTTTCTCATCGTTCTGCTACAATGAGGTTATTAGATGTAAATGTATTGTATTGATTTAAAATGATTGTAAAGAGGTATTCTAAATTCTTTATATGTATAGCGGACACTGATATCATCAAAATGCACCTTTCCAATTTTCAATTAGACCTCATGGTTCCTACAATTCCATTAAAACTAAATGTCTGATGACTTCAGTAATCGCATATTTTGGCTTTAGTGGTGTCATCAAAAACTTATATTTTATTATAGGAGATGCTGTAAGGGATGACAATACTGGTAAGTAAAGATCTTCCTTCTACGCAGAATCACTGAATACTCGCTTTTCAATACTATTTATAATGTAATGAGGTTTAATAGCTACATATTAATTTCTATTTATTCCCTGATAAGATTGACGCAGATAGAGACATCACTTTCAAATAAATTATAAACACTATAATGTGTTATTACAGGATCTATAGTAGGAGGAATATTTGGTGCTATTATTATTATAGTCATTATTATAGTAGTGGTACTGTTTCTTTACAAGAGGTAAGAGTCTTTGGTATAGAATACATTGGTTATTCTATCAGATTGAATTGGTATTTGCAGTTAAACATATCGAATGCGATTTCCAAGTTTAAAAGACTGCACCTAAATGTGGGTGTCTGAAAATTCTAAATAATTCTGAGACTTTATTAAAATACATATTATGTACAAATATAATGATTTTAAATTGCAATATTTATAGCGCGTTAGTAAGGTACACTTAGGGTTTAACCCTTTATTATTACGAATCTAAAAAATTATTGTTTATCCTTATTTTATATGTTGACACCTCAACAAACGAATATTTTCGAATCATCTTTTTGAGGTTGACAATCATTACATAACGTTTTATGTGATATGTGTCCTGTCACAGGGCAACTTTCCGAACATCATTTTGCTGAACCCTTTTTTCGCTTAATCTCTGTGCAATTTATCTCTTTAGAAAGACACGACTATCCAAAGAAGTGACACAAAATGCTGTTATACCACAGTATTTTGTCGTTGATGGTCCTGAAAGTGCTACCAATCGTAAAGACAAAGATGGATGTTATGACGTGGAATTGGACATTGAATCAAGAGTACAAACAAATGCTGTTTATCTTCACCAAAGTACCATTAATAATCGTAAAAGTATATATGAGGAAATTGAATTGGAGGGAAAAGCAAAACGACAAACAACTGATAATTATGATCATGTCGGAGATGATAAACTGAAAGTAAAATCTCAAAAAGATCTTGATAACTATAATCATATTGGAACTTACAATCATTCTGTACATGAAGATAACTACAATCATATCGGAAACAATTTGTCTCTAAGATCTAATCATCTTGATGCAGATTATAACCATATTAACGGAGTGTTTGGTAATTCCAATGGTGAAGATGATTACAATCATATTGGTGATAATGATAACAAGAATGTGATAACAGATGATAATTATCATCATATCCGATCGGGGGACATCAAGGTAGAGGGAGATTATGATCATATCGGATCTAAAATGTAATCATCATTACAATATTACAATCATATTCATGATGATAATAATCAAGCATTTGATCAAGTACAAGATAGTAATAATCCAGATAGTAGTGATACACCTTACTATCTGTCTACTTGTTAAGAGGTTATGCATTATTAATAACACTATTATTGGAGTAATATAATAATAAGATAATAATTATCATGTTCCATGTTCAAAAGTCGAAAGATTCGAATTTTGTTATCTTGAACATTATCATTTATTACTACTGAAATATTGAATGTACATGTGGAAGAATCCCTATCCCGAAATCTATACATGCCTTAAAGTGAGAACCTTGGAGATGTACATCCTTGAAAAACTTGAATTCGGAGCTGCGAGGGGTGGCTTCTCTCTCTGCCCCTCGCTCCTTGGCTCCACCATTGCGAAATACAATTGTTAGAATGGGTTTAGTAGTACAGACTAAGTCCATGAGCGCCTGATAGTCGGCAATTAGCGGCGTTTACCTAACAAGTTTACCTAATTACTATATTTCCCCATTAGCAATGGAGATAACTTTTCCTTCGATTTTTTTGGCCCATGAATACAACCTGACAACTGCCCCGTGTGTTTCATCATTTTGTTTAGTCATTATTTTATTCATTGTTATTTGATTAGCTTCATTGTTGTTCTGTTATTACCTGCTTTACTACTTCATGCCCCCCTTGATATATACATGTATATTCTAATATTATCCCTTTTCTCCATTTCATCTGATGACGACACGTGAAAATTGTGTTGAAACGTTATGTACTTTGTTATTAAAGAAGTGTGTTATACATAATATATTCCAAATATATATAGTGTTTTTGTTTTGTTTTTGTTATATGTGCTCTAAATCTTATAATATAAATTGATCATAATCACAGTAACACCTAATCTTTGAGTTTTATTTTCATAAAAATTGGTCACCGGGATTTATCCAGCGTAAAGACTCATAACGTCTAATTTGCAAATTCTAGTGACCATTCTTTCGGACGATATTTATCTCAAAATCATGAATATTAATTTCCAACCAAAAAGGCAGAAAAGACAGTACATGCCTCGAAAATCTTAGACAGAAATGACGTGACACAGACATGTTATCACACACCTTCAAACTATTAATAACAGAAATCTAACTAAAGACTGGTAAGATTACTTAAATGACGAAATGCACGAAATTAGCTTTGCGCATCTCATATTACATTTTTCTGTAGGATATCTTATCCTGTTTGCATATTTAGAAACAAGGGGTAATTAATTTATACTTTCTAGATCGTCTGAATAAAATAAAATGTGTTGGCAGACTATCATAAAGATTAATATGAGTGAGGACTATGTTGTAAATTAAGACGTTAGAAGAGGTAAGACATACGGGTTTTTCTTTGAAATCTCCAAGATTGCGTATTGACAATGCAGACATCTCATTTGACAGATTTAAGAAATGAAAGAAAGAAAAGAACTATATTTTACAAGCAAAACAGCTTCGGTTCACATCTGGTCTTTGGCCAAACCGCTGGGCATTGATCTTTCTTGGATTATCAGTACCCATTTACAGTTGGGTCGACTGGAAAGGTGAGTGAAGATGACAGGATTTTCACAAGGCGTGGTAGAAGAATAGCTTGGTATAGTAGTTGTCGTTTTATACATATAATACATTGACATTAAGACAACTTTAATTACCTTGTTTTATTTTCGGTCTGAAATGATAACTAGAACAGCTTGAAGGTAAGCTCCTTGTTTTAGCTGCAACAGAGATAAATGAAAAGTTTTGGGGTATTTTTCCAGTCGATTCAGCTATAAAGACAAGAGATATGGATATCTAGGGAAAATATAATATTACTCTGTAGTCGCTCGTTTCTGTAGAATCTAAATTAAGTCAAATCTAAATAAATAAAAAAATGGTTCTCGTGCAATACATATAGTTATATTAAGATTAAATTTAAAAACCGATAATATGTGTAGATGTTTATAATCTAGTTAATTCTAAAGGTAGGCAATAGAAGCGGTCTATTGAATAAGTACAATAAAAAGTGTTGACTAAAGTGTGTTATGACTTTTATCATGTGACTATGAGATTTTATATTTAGAATTGTAAGAAAGTAAAAGAGGGGAGCGGATACAAAATTCTTCGTGGTAAATATTTTTATCAAACTTGTCAATTCTTTAGTGTTTCAGTTTCTCGTAGATTTGATCTGTCCTATTATTCAGCGTCTCGATAATAAAAACATTGTATTAAATGTAAAATACGTTAGAGATATGTAAACTATAATAAAATGTAGGTGAATTTCATGTGAATTACTTCGTTCTCTGATATAGGTAGTAATACACTTAAATCCACACGCTTGAAAATACGCCGAATTGTGAAAACTAACATCGGATATAAAAACGAAACGTTGTCGTATGATCGAAAAACAGTATCTGTGCAACTTTGGATTTGTTATATTCCCAGAACACAGTTAACTTTGTTCTGAAAGAAAATCATTTCACAGGTACATGTACATGATTATCAAGACGGAATCATAAACCCATAAAGCACATTCATAATAGGATATTTAACACTACTGTTCCAAGAGTAAGAGGGCTTAATCATTTTAAATATATAACACAGGAAGAAAAACCCATTCTGTTTCTCTTATTTCACTTCCTGAATGGGGTTATGAGACGACAGTAGATTTCATTGCATACGTGATGATAGTATTAATTGTATCTTAAATAATACAACATTTATATTATCAAAACAAAAATGTGTCTCTTACGTCGTTTATAAAACTTTAAAGTGTGTGTTGAAGTTTGTGAATGTTGTCCGGATTTTGACAATATTTCGTTATCGTGTGAATTTCTATATCTAAAACCAACTCTGTATTATGGTAAGATTCGAATGAACATGTGTCATTGTTGTCTTAGACAAAGCGGGTGAATTCGGTTTCTGGGCACAATCGAAATGTAATTTTGGTTTTTAGCGCATAAGTCGAGATTGAGTATATTTTCATCGGCGAACACAGGAACAAAATGATCGAAACAGTATTTTGAAATCTGATTGCAGGTTGGTGTATATTGCCTTTCGCGGCAAGCTATCATTTGAAAATGTTTTATATGAGATAGTTCGTGTGATACCAATAGGCACTGAAGAAGACCTATATTAAGTTTATCATATAAAAAATTATCACCATTATAAATATGTTTTTCTATTATTAACACCTAGGTATTGTTATACATTTGGATCATGTGAGTGAATGAGGATGTAATCATAAGACACGGATACTATTTGGGAAATACTATCAACGTCCTATAACATCTGTACAGCACTCATTAGTCATAATGGATATGCAAAGGATATTATTTTTATTGATAATAGAAATCGCAGCTATAGGTAAGTTATAGGAAATAGGAATCGTTTGTAAAAAGGCTATCTGCGATAAGAATCTAAATGATATATATGAAATAATTAAAAGTCTCCCAAGCTACCATCCTGTTTTCCGTAAATCATAAATCATTTGCTATGCTATAACAATAGTGTAATTCTTTCAGGCAGTACTAATACAAGTACAGTATGTTATGGACCACCTGGTCTATCATGTACAACTCACAGACTATCTTGTCCTAGTCCTCTAGTAATACAGATAATAAATACATCATATGGATATAGATCAGGATGTAATGATACAGAAGGTAAAACTGATTGTAATAAAACATGTTGTGACGAAGAACCTGATGATTGTTTTGTACCATTTGAGACTCGTGAAGAACAACAAGTATTAGAGAGGTGTAATGGAAATGTAAATTGTTCACTACCAGGATATCGTAGATATAACACAGTTAATACTGTATGTAATGGTAGCAATGATAGTGCTTACAGTAAAATACAATATGATTGTGTTACAAAAGGTGAATATAAAATAGTTCTTATGCGTACATATACATTTAACATGATTAGCGATAAACACTTGATTATTGATCAACAATGTAATGGACAAGGAATAGGCTACTCATGAAGACAATTTAGTAAATTTCACTAAATTAATGCTAACCAGTTTCTTAGGCGAAAAAGATCGCTGGAAGAGAATATGAAATTTATTTTCATCTAAGACGTCATCTTAGTGGAGTGCGTGGCCATTTTTAATGGCCGCCAAAATAAGGACAAAAATGCATATTTTGCACGTTGGTGTCAGTTTATGATCTTATATGCCTCTGTAATATGTCTAATCTATAGTTTTCGTGGTCACTGAAGCCAATGGTAAGGTCATAAATTGTTTTACGCAATCCGATATGGCGGCAATACAAAATGACGTCATAATTATAGTTTTAGCCCCGGAATTATGATAATTTCCTTCACTGCATGGTGTGACATATCTATTTATATGTTTTCAAGTACTAGGCGTTCAATTCTACTGTCAAAATATACCTGATGCTATCCCAAATTGCAGAAATTAAAAATAGTCATAAGGTGGGCCTCATCAATCATGAAAAACGTAACATAGAAAACCCAAGATTTAGTCAAATTTATTTTCATGATATCTTTAATAAGTATGTACTTTCATAGTTTAGTTTCTTAGTTTAGGCAATTAAACATTCAGAACCATTTTTAAAAGTTCATCAATATCGTCACTCTCATTTCCACTGGGATTTCTTGCCTGTCTGATCGAGTTTTTTAGTTCCTCTTTTGTTAGATTTTGATATTTGACCCATTTGTTGTCTTCACTCGACGTTTTTGTCGCACATCAGAGCAGACTGTAAGTCGAAGGTAGGTGATTTCTGTAATCAATTGCTTCTCTGTTAATGTGTTAATTAAATCCAACTTTGAAGCTGTAACAGGTCCACCATGTATCTTGCAATTATGTAGAGTAGTCATCATACGTCTCTGTTTTTGTTTCTTCAGTTGTTCCTTTTTCTGCATAGACATGCGTTTGGTTGTTTTCAGAGTTTCTAGAAAGTCTCTTTCCAGATGTTTGACATCTTGTACAGCTTTTGAGGATCTTGCCCATTTCCAATACACATTTTTGTCTTCAATACTCATGTCCATAAATGAAGAGTCGACAAGTAGACGGTTTGAGACAACGATTGTTTTCAATAGAGTGGGTTTTTACAGGTGTCATACCTCCGGAAGCTCTAACTCTGTTATCAAGTTTTGCAAAATTCGACTCGCATCCTAAATTAGTAACAGGTGCAAATTTCAGTTTGTCAAGGACAACTTGGCTGTCATCGTCAAAAAAATTCATAGCTGACAGCTGGCGTCGTAGAGCTTCTTATAGACAAACATAGATTAGTTTTCCCTTTCCTGTTGAAGCAAAATCAGTTTGCAGATTATCCAATCGCGGCAACTTGCTTTCGAAGAAATTCTTTAAATCACTCCATCCACATCTCACTCTATCACCTCGCCCGTCGATCCCAAGTTTATCCATGAGAGGGTTGATGAGGAGTTCTCCCAATAGCGAATATATTATTATTGTTTATTTTTATGAAGTTGGCATAAACTCTTAGATTTAGTCCTTTCACAATCCCAATAACATCTTGCTTTTTCCACTTTATTATTATAACAATTAAAAGTGTTATATTATGTTTTGTAGGTACGGTCTCAACATTAAGTATATCAAATTCCCCTTTAACCCCTAGTGTTAAATGTTGTGCTTCTCAGGGTAAGTTAATTGATATTTTATGTTTTACATTAACTTCATCCATAGAATACTTAATTTATACTTGGAAGGGATCCTGATACAATGATAATTAGTGAGTGCATTCACCATACAAGGTCGACGTTTCACTCTATCTGTCAAAGTTGTATATACATATATATAGATACAGTCAAGTAACCTAATTTCGTGCTAACCTATTTTTCGTGCATTTCCGGAAAGGATTAATAATTTACATGTCCGACCTCGCGTGACCTCCGAATTTACTTGTTTTGAAAAACATGGGTTATCTATACAATGTCAGCTAGTTAAATGAATCCAGTAGTTTCAAGCAAGGTAAAATGCATTAATGTTTACGTTGACAAATACAAAATGGCGGATTTCAGTTATTACCAAACGTCACAATTTTTGTATCGGCCGAATTTCCTTATAATTCCAAGCTGTAATCGGAATTCCAAGTGTCGGCTGCTAGAATGTAGTCCAACGAATGAAGTCACGTGATCAACTAGCGGATTCCATGTCAGCAGAAAAATTCTATGGAACACAATGTCGGGCATATTCTTATGTTGTTTCAATGACTTTTAGCAATAAATCACGCTAATCATTGTTTTTTGAAGGAATTATCATTAGTTATAATGAAATAATAATATCCATACAATGTGTTTTTCTCGACTTATTTATAGATCAAACATAGTACACGAAAATAGGTGACGCATTTTGCCACCGTTGTCGAGTTGGTTACTCATGAAATATGGGTCAAAGTGAGGGATTCATAAAGAAAATCGAAACAAACCAATTTTAATTATTTTGTAGCATATCTGAGGAAACATCTAAGACATAAATTTTTTGTCCGTTTTTACAACTTTGACGAAAATCGGCGTTGAATCCTTATATGTATATAAATATTTCAAATGACCTTTTTTCTTAATACATTCCACTATATTATAAATAGTTTATATACTGACTAGATTTCAGGACATGAATGAATTGTAGTTTTTTCGTATATAATCATATTTTTGGCAACTAATTACACATTTTGTTTTATCATTAACTGT
The DNA here is from genome assembly GCF_000327385.1 of Lottia gigantea. NCBI lineage: Eukaryota > Metazoa > Mollusca > Gastropoda > Lottiidae > Lottia > Lottia gigantea. The sequence goes on from NW_008710662.1 coordinate 1,234,582, forward strand.
TCTGAAATCTAATCTCGCGTGTCATCCATTGCTTACAAATTGGCCATGTTTTAACATAACGCCTCTTTTGTAATTGCAGCAACTCATGGACTCCTTCTGTCCATTCATACGAAAGTCTCATTGGGTGTTTTTATTTAGTTACAAATAGCTTTATTCAATTCTTCAGCAGTTCCTTTGAGCGATTTTACACAGTAAATAAAGTTTAATATAATCATAAATCTTTTGATTATTTGTAACGAGCTTCATCAAGATATTCATATTTATCGACGTTTTAGAAGCAAAAGCTTCATCCGTTTCTCTTTGTTCTATAGAGCTTAAAACTGCAAATCTGACGATAAAGTAGATGCTGTTTCATACTGTTTACCATTTTAATTTTTACATGGTTGATAGATATTATTTATATCTTATTATAGGTGATGCTGATGACAATACTGGTAAGTATAGATCTTCGTTTTATAAAGAATAATTGGATATGCCTACTCGAGAGCTCAATACATCAATATATGTATATATCAATACTAATTATAATTTACTGAGTTTAATGGCAACATGAAATTTTCGTGGTTGATGAATTCTATTTACATTCTATTACAGGAGATGCTGTTTATAATGACAATACTGGTAGGTAAAGATCTTCGTTCTAAAATGATTACCTTTATATTAATGAAAGTAATTTGTTTCTTCTTTATCTCGTAGACCATTATTACAAGTGGTACAGTTAAATCAATTATAAAATACAAATGAAGCTTTACGTCCCACCTTTATGGTCTGAATTGTTATATAATGAAGATAATGAAAGTATAAACACTATATCTTTTTACAGGATCTATAGTTGGAGGAATATTTGGTGCTATTATTATTATAGTTATTATTATAGTAGTGGTACTGTTTCTGTATAAAAGGTAAGATTTGTACTATTTTCGTAGTGAATTCATTGGTTTAAGGGACAGATTCGCCATCCGTTTGACAAATCGTACCTTAAATAGTCAAGGAAACGGGATTTTTAAGCGAAGATAATCAGTGAAATTGTTAACAGCTCACCATTTTAAAACAACAAAATCTGCAATTATGTAATTGAAAACAGGTATGGTTATTTGCGAAGTAAGGTTCACCAAGTCATTGGGCACCTTTCCAAACATAATTTTGATGAACCTATTTCTATTTTAACTCAAATGCCATATCATCATGGTGATTTAATACAATTTATCTCTCCAGAAAGACAAAACTATCTAAAGAAGGGACACAAAATGCTGGTATACCACAGTATTTTTCCATTGATGATCCTGTGAGTGTTATCATTCGTAAAGACAAAGATGGATATGATGAAATAGAATTGGACAGTGAATCAAGATTACAAGCTAATGCTGTTCATCTTCACCAAAGTACCATTAACAATCGTAAAAGTGGATATGAGGAAATTGAATTGGAGGGAAAAGCAAAACGACAAACAACTGATAATTATGATCATGTCGGAGATGATAAACTGAAAGTAAAATCTCAAAAAGATCTTGATAACTATAATCATATTGGAACTTACGATCATTCTGTACATGAAGATAACTACAATCATATCGGAAACAATTTGTCTCTAAGATCTAATCATCTTGATGCAGATTATAACCATATTAACGGATTACCTGGTACTTCCAATGGTGAAGATGATTACAATCATATTGGTGATAATGATAACAATAATGTGATAACAGATGATAATTATCATCATATCGGATCGGGAGATATCAAGATGGAAGAGGGAGATGATAGTGATGCTCCTCATAACCTCGCGACTTGCTAATTGAGTGTTTATTCATTAAAGTAATAATTCTTGTCAAGCAAAGCTATTCTGCTTAACCGGAGACAGACATAACATAAAGCATAAAAACCAAACATGGATTCTTTTAGGTTGTCGTTATAGTACGCAATATGAAAAAGTTAAGTTACCATTTAATGAACAAGAAGTTGGTTTTAATTTTGCACAAAATTCTTTGTTCAACTATAATAGAATAGGTGTTAACATCGATTTCAAAATAAAATAAATTGTTAAAAAAAAATTAGGTTTCCCTGTGTACTCTGATTTATCATATTTTGTTGACATTGCAAAACACATTATTAGTTATCCCATGTATATAAAAGAGAGTATTCGTTGTTTTATGAATTCATTAAAAAAAAACAATTTTCAAAATAATTTACATCATATTGTTCAAAATTAATTTGCTTTTAGACATTTTTGTAGATATTTCTATATAGATTGACATATTTATTATATACTCCCATTTTAAATATTTATCAGTATTATAATTATTTTCATTATTGGAGTTTTTCAATAATGCACTGAATTTTGTTTAGCACTGAATGTTGTTTAACATTTAAAAGAACTTTATTGCCATTGATATAACCTTGTAGCTTGTTTCTGCTTATCGATCTTTTGTTTTATATTATTTTGATTAAGCAGTAATAAAATTTGTATTCTAAATTATCTTTTATACACCTGCATATTATCATCCTGGTTACAGTTATTAATTTAAACATTTTACACATCGCAGTTCTCTTTAGCTTTGAGTTTGAACATCAGTGCGGGGACATTAACTTTGTGTTGGAACAGATTTATTTTCGGAAAACAAATTGAAAGTAAAAAATGGTGCCTTTTAAGTTTATTATTTTGTGATGTGCTCAGCTATTTTTGTTTAAAAAGCTAGTCAGTGAGCCCAGGTTAAAGTTCACGTTCAGGTCAGTCTTTGATGGTTGTGGTCGTATTTAAATGTTTGGAACTATGAAATTCAGTTTCCTTTCCATTCAGGTTGTTAGTGAACCAATGACCATATGAGAACATAAACAAACTATCGAGATCGAATTGAGCAATCAACCTGCAAATCATAAAATAATTTCGTATGGAACAGTAAATGAAAGTAAAGATTTAAAACTTTAAAACTACATAGGAATATAAAGCTAGGATTGAAGTCCATAAAAGGACGTGAATTAGGTCAAAAATAAGATGTCAGGATGAATGGATTGGGGTTTTATAAAACAACAATTGAAGGGCCAAGAAGGTTACAAGTTGTCTATATTGGTGACATGTGTCCCTATTCTCGTAAAAGGCAAGAAACCTGTAATCAAGCCCATTATTCCAATTGTGATTTGAAACTTTGAGGGGGTATATCACAGTTGTTTCTTGTATTAAAGGAAACACAACAATCCTTTACCGAAGAGGGGTTTTCTCCAATTATTGTCATTTAATTATAAAATTATCTCGTGACGTAATGTTATATACATATACAAAATCTGACATTAACTACACACACTAATAACTAAGTGAAAATGAAGCCATTTTCACCAAAAATATAGTTAATCAATAGTTTTACATTCTAAACCTGTGTTAAAACTGAGTATATACAAAATATTTTGCAGTTTGAAAAACAATAAACCATATTCGGAAAGTTACCAATTGAACAGTAAACAAAAACAATGATTTCCATAAAATGTTTGAGTGGATAAGGTCCGTAACGAAGACAAAGGGAAACAACTTACGCTCAGATATACGTTTGAATTTCTATAGTATAGGTTTCCTAAGAGTTATTACAAAAATGATACAAAATCATTAAATTAAAATATAAGAGATGAATATATTAAAGATGAAAAATAATACAAAACGAGCAATGGCATAATATAACAGTAGAAGATTGTGTGTCATATACATAAGACAAAGTAATAATGGGAGAACAATGAGCTTGACCTACATACGTTCATTTCATTGCCTTGAGAAGGCATTTTGGAATGTGCAAATAATTGTTGATGTCTGAACATAAGCAGAGAGTTGTAGTTTGAATAGATAGGTAAGTTTTAAAATAATCTGGACAATTATATTCATAATTTTGTAAGTTAGTATCCGAGTGTTATATTTAATTCGCTGTTCACGAGTAAGCCAATTTTATTGAGAAAACATGTGGATCTTGCATCAAAGTTCGCGTCAAGTTAACGTAATTCTTTTCATTTAAGAATATATACATGCAAAAAATCACATAACATATTTCATAGAACACGGGGCTATAACTCTGTTATATAAATGTATATTGAAATATATTTTCAGTAGATGTCATTACTTCAACGTCAAAGTACAAAGTGTAAAAGTACTTCATTATTATTTTTACTTCAAATATGATTGGTTTCAATACCAGTTATCCTCAATTCAATATGACAATAAACTATACCATAATTCAAATGTCATTATTTTCTGGCTGTGAGGTCTGTGTGGTATTAAAATGATTTTGAGTACCATTTGACTCATTCCTGTCAGTATGATTAGAACTACCAGCAGACTGAACTTGTAGACCATCATAAATAGTCTGATCTCGTTCTGTGATGTTTATGCCATCGTAGGTATTTTCCACCGGTGAATTTGTAGATGAGGACTTCTTCCTGTAAGGAATTATAAAGATATAAATAGTGTAAGTTCTGAGTATCGAAGATGGATTAAACTTATTCGAGGTAACTCTAAGCCGAACTTTTGGGCTTGAACTAAACCAAAACTAAAATGAACTGCAGGAAAAATAATAAAACAAACCCCGATTTTCCAATTTGTAAAATATAATTAATGAACTCACCTTATAAAATATACAATCAAACCAACATTGATAATAACAGATATGATCAATACTGTACCCAACACTCCACCAACAATACCTGAATCTAAAAGAAATTGTAAAACTGTTATATTGTTATATAAATGTACATCTATCACGAGCCAAATGTCCTTAAACAGGCTTGAAGTAACTATACAGACGCTACATGCAGGAATATATCAAGGCACAATAAAATACAAAATTAGTATTACTTGTGCTCACCAAATTTTTGACTACTCCATAACATACAAGTATATTCCACAGTTTAAACTTTACAGAAGTCGATCTGTTGAGTCCCGTTTTTATCTATGGATGGACAAATTGGATGGATAAATTTAGGATTAGACTGTAATGTTCTTAAACTTACTGTCACTCAGTGGTCGTGGACATTTTGGCGGATCTGTCGTAGGACAGGTAAATACCGACTTATCTGAAATTGCAAAAAAATTAAAAATATTAATTCCATTCGATATTTGCATAGTTTTTATAGATGGAAGGTCAATGTCATTGGGTTTATATAGATTGACAATAATATGTTATATGTCCCACAAGTAAACATTGATTGAATTTCTCCCGCACAGAATTAAAGATCAAGTTTATGATCAATATTGTGAATCTATATGAGGTTTCAGTCTTAAAAGCAAAGAAGCAGGTTGGTACTAGAAAACTGCCTGCAATCGTAAACTCCAATTTTTTCACATATTTAGATTTATTTGAAAAAAAGTTTCAATAGATTCATTTCATACTGTTTCATGTTATGTTTTTGTTTCCAAGTTTTTGATAAAAAAAATCTCTGAATAAATAAACTATGTACTAACGATCCAAACCCAAACCCGAAATCCAAACAAAATATTGTCGAAACATTAGTAGCAGCTAATGAACTTCTAACTGTCGTTTCCAACCTGCTTTATGTACACTTAATAATGATAACTATCAGTTTAATATTAATCAGCGTGAGAAAGATATTGTAGACACGAAAAATTATTGAGGTTTATGTGGTGATGTAATTGACAAGAGAACTAAAACCGTCAAATTCAGATTCACAAATTGTCAAATCCCATCAATTCTAAATCAAAGAAAAGTAATTTAGAAGTGATAAAATTAAGATATAGCAATGGAAAATCTTCCCATAAAATATACACAACACAGAATAAAGTTATATTTACCTTTTGTAACACAATCATATTGTATTTTACTGTAAGCACTAGTAGTTCCACCACATTCTATACCTTGAACCTCACGAAATCCATTTATAGTACAATTTTCGAGTTTACTACAGTTTTCTTCTACTCGTTTATTATCTTCAGATGAAAATTGCGTAAAACAATCACCAGGTTCTTCTTTACAACATGTTGTATCAGTACAATCAGCTATACCCTTACTATTACATCCTGATCTATATCCATATGATGTATTTATTATCTGTATTACTAGAGGAATAGGACAAGATAGTCTGTGAGTTGTACATCTTGCACCAGGTGCTCCATAACATACTGTACTTGTATTAGTACTACCTGAAATACTTATATTATTATATAGAAAGTCTGACAATATACCAAAATGTACACAAAAGGTTTTTGTCGATAGTTATAGATGTTTATGTGTATCTTTTGCACATTTAACCTTCCAAAAGTTACTGTTATTTCAGAATAAATGACCCCACTATCATACAAATGGAATGGTATGACCGAGATGTTCTGAATCGCAGTACCCGGTAACGAGGAATTCAGACTGGTTTAAAGATACGCAATAAAAGTGCCCGATATACAAATGTTAAAACAGCTTGATAGAATCCTCTCTACTTACTTGTATCAGGAAAAATTGTCAAGATAATATACACAAAACTTGTCCTGAATCTCATTATACTAGTTATCACTAGTACATATTCATTTATTGTGTATTTATTATTTTATACTTTCTGGGCCGCCATCTTAGATAATCTAAAAATAAAAAAATGAAAGAGAACCTGTTAAAATATTTTGATTTTTAAATGTGTGGCTTCAGCATAGATCGAACTATTTCAATTTTAGTGATGATCAAATAATTTCAGGTGTCGATCATAATTCTGTAAGGGTTTTTTTTGTTAAATTTGAAATTTATTCTTAATAATTATGTAAATGTACAGCTATTCGTAAAACTACAATACGCAATATACCTACATACTATATATTCATATGCTAAGGGAATAGGAACATAACTTGAATTGAATAAGCTTAATACTAAGAGCATTATCACGACTTTTCATAAAATGTCAAAAGTCAGTTATTTAAATGCAAAACTTATTCAAACACAATCGACAAAGGAGAACAACGAGTATACTGTGTCAATCAGAGCGTTTATAGAGACACTATTCATAATTTATTTATGGTCTAAGTCTTAAGTGATTGTCACTTCTTCATACTTACAGGGTTACTTCCCTGTAAATATTGCTTTAACACCAATGCTATCGCAATCATTTAGTAGCAAAATTGGAATCTGACAAACCCAGTCTGCACATGACATCAGTCTAGCCTGTCTTGCCCTTGACACTAAATCCAATCAATATTGCGGACACGTACCGACAAAGGGCATAAACTTGTCCACTAGTACAGTGTTTTATGTCGTTACTACAAAATTGATTGTCGTATTATAAAGTGCGTCAAATTGAATTACAAGCTGGTTCATTTCCGGTCAATGACATAAACAAATCAAGGAGGAAAACTTAAGTACTTCACTAAGGATAGTTTTTAGTTTCGCTTAGTATGTAAAAATAAATAATTAGTAAGTATAACAGTTTATACATTTATATTTCTGTTATACATCCCAAATTCAGTTTTCCTATAAAAGATGTGTACCAATTTCTTATGGATGTGCCTGTGCTGTCTGGTGTGTTTTGTTCTTCAAACAGGTGAGTTTGATTTTTGTAGATTTTATTTCTATTGTTTTGTATTCAGACGAGATTAATCTTGGGGTGAATTTACGGCTGTTATCTGAGCAAAGTAAAAAGTATTTTTTTTAATTTTTTAGGAGAATTGGAATATCAGACTCAAAATAGGACTGCTAGTCTAAGAATGATAAAAATATATACTTTTGTAAGTTAACATTGAAAAGAAACAAATTTCTCTCCTAGAAATTAAAACCCTAAAATGTCACAAATTTTGGCTGAAAATTGTCCTCTGTGAAAACAAATTTTGAAGACATAACGTGTTTTCATCAACGCAAAGCCATTCTAAGACTATCAGTACTATTTTCAGGCTGATATACATATTCTCTTAAAATTATAACATAATAATTAAAATAATATTCGTGCATGAAAGATTCCAATCACACAATTTACATGAGAGCAATATTTAATATGTTAATTCAATGTGTTAATCCCAATTATTGTATGTTTCAGACGGAAGAATCGACAGCACAGCGTGCTATGGTGTATCTGGATTATCTTGTTCAACTCATGCATTATCTTGCGTCAGTCCTCTTGTCATACAAATAATGAACACAACCTACGGATTCAGGCCAAGCTGTTTTGATTTATCTGGGAAATCGCACTGCCAAGTGGACCAATGTTGTCGAGAGGAACCATATGATTGCTTTACTTTATTCTCGGAGAACGATAGCTTAAAGGTACAGGAGAAGTGTAATGGTCACCAGTCTTGTATAATTCAAGGAAGAAGACAGCTTGATGTAGTGTGTAGAGGACATGTGATAAGTGCCTATAGTAAAGTACAATATAACTGTGTTTTTAACGGTGAGATATATGTTTAAAACATGCCAATGTCATATGGAAATCTAAATGTAAATCATTTCTGAGATTGGGTGTGCATGTGCCCTGTTTGTAAATTTATCACAATTTGTAAGATACCTAAAAAGGATGAAATGTTGTCTTTCTTTTTCCAAAACTATGTGGTTAACGCAATGATCCTAGTTTCCAACACGATTAGATAGTTAGTACCCACGTTTTAAATTGTCATGCTTTTACCAGATTAGAAGATGAATTCATCTCGTATTGTCAAGTGCATATAAAATAGGCGTAGATTTTGAATTTTGCTATTGCAAAGTGTGTGAAAATAATAACAATATATCAATATATAATTTTAGTATCCAACAAATACAAATTCAATGATTATTTCAGATTCCAGTCCAACACTTTTTACAGATACACCTGATGTTCTGAATCCAACAAATATCAAGACGTCATTTGGTAAGACATGTGCTGTCATTTGCCTCAGCGTCCCTTCTTTTGATATATTCGGAGATACATTTTCAGAGAGTGAGATTACAGTCGTATTGAGTGACACCAAGTTCTATCACTACTGTTATTTTTTCAGACCCTGTAATGGTGGCGGTAATTAGTGTTATAACGGTATTAGTAATAATGATATTAGTTGCCATTTTTATATGCAAAATTCGGTGAGTTGTGTTTTTTTACGTTCTTTGGACCGTATATAGGGATAAAGTCACATATTTTGTGGTTCTTAAAGATTCACCAAGCTGATAGACTACGACTGTACAATCTGAAGATAAGCAACATATCCATTTATTTGTACGCAAATTGCTTAAATAGAGAAAATATCTTAAATATTAAATAAGCTATCAGGTAAGCAATTTCACGGAGTATTTATGGAATGTTCATAACCGTATTTGAATGACTAATATATTTGTCCTTGCAATTGATTTGTTTTCAAATGTGCGTTTAATAAGGATATGTTTGTTTCAGACATAAACAATCTAAGAGTCAAGAAGATAACAATACTGCATTGCCAAAACGTGAAAGCTACACCCCACATTATACGACAATTGATGATACTTCCGTTAGAGATCGTAACAGTATTAGTGAATATGAAGATGTTGAATTGGACGACCAGTATTCGACATCAACATTGGTAGACAACTTCGATAACAACAAAGACACACCTAGAATACGAATTTACAACAGTGACAAATACAGCTTTGTCACACCGGCAAATTATAACCATGTTCATTTGAGTAGCAATGATTTAACAGATAGAAACAATTATGACCATATCAATGACGTTCGGTTTCCTGTTGGCGAAGTGGATGATTACAATCATATTCTTGACCCTGATAAACAGGAAATGGCATTTGACGACAATTACAACCATATCTCAGCCCATGGGAAAAGATAATAGGGGCTATTGTTCTTTTCTTATGAATAAAATATCTTATTTAAATAATTCTTTTTCTCTATCATAATCCCCGAAATATAGCTTGTTTGGTTGCCGAGAAACAAACCAAGTAGCAAGTAAAATGGTATGAAGTTAAACAGCGACTCAGATCTCATAGGTCTGCGATATGTTCTGAAAATAACAGGATGATGTCACAAGGACAGGTTTGCCAATTTCACGGGTTGATTTGGGTCTTGAATACATGTAAATAATCAGAATTAGAAATGTATGAAAGTCACCTTATTCCTTCAAAAATATTCTGGACACAAATGGAATTGAAGGCTCAAAAGTTCGACTGTGAATGTACAATTGTTTCAACAGATGGCGAATCTGTCCCTTTAAACTTTGCTTTACCAATTGTAATGCTTGTAGGGATTAAAATCTGAAATCAACAATTAACTAATTTAACTACAGGACTTAATCTGTGACAGATTTAGAATAATCATCAAATTTGCTGATATCTAACATGGTTTATGACGAAACTGTACTATACACAAAGTGCTACAGTACTAGTAACCTAGAATAGAATGGTTTTACAGGTTATTAAAAACAGAACAACCAAAATATGTTTTTTCATCTACAAGAATGATATACGAAATGCACGATATAGGTATAAGTAAAAGCTTTCTCTAACATTCCTGGTTGGCAGGTTGAGAATTGCTGCTTGTTGGTAATATGCCAGAGAAATTGGAAAAAGAATTGCAAGGGTATTTTTTGTTGGGACTTGTTTGAAGGTTAGAAAAATGTTGATAAACAATTGGACAAGCATTTAATAAAAATCCGTAGAACCAAAACACTCCCGTTAATCAAAATCTCGTCCAAAGTATGGCAAAATCGAGAGAAACAGTAGTAGTAGACTCCTCCAAAGAGAGTACCATCAAGTGTTTCTAAAAGAGTCGGCATGGTCTGCTTTGCCCGGGACACCCGCCACTACTATACAGGTCAACCTCATAAGTTGTTTTTCTTTTTAATTGTGAAATTTTGTGTGATATTTTATGATTTATTGAATAATATAATTATAAAAAAAAACTCCATGAGATACAATCAGACCAATTTATACCTGACCGAACAAATCAGCGAATAATTATTGCTCAGAAAAACTCAGAAATATATTAAGAAACAAATCACTTATGCATTGAAATTTTGAGAATAAAAAACGGTTCAATATGATTGTTCTATTTAAAAACTCTATGGTCAAACGCGAACAACGTATGACAATATTTTATATTGAAGGCTAAACCACTCAATATTTTTAGGCAAAGGTACTACATAATTCACTATTGGTTTTCCATGCTGTAGTAAATTATTGAGGCAAATGACTTGTAAAAAAACATTATGCTATACTACCTTACCATTACCATTGTCTGTAATCTGTTAGGAAATATACATGTATTTTACATATATCATCCGCTCAGATAGAAGGATAGTGTCTAATGAGTATAACATCCATGAACATGCCATTATCAAAATAATGTTAGTATGTTAGATGATCGCATTGGTAACCTAGCTTTAAGATGAAGTACAACGAAATATTAGAAACGTTAGGCGAATTTGGGTGGTATCAGAAAAGGATATACTTTTTAACATGTTTACCGCCACTAACGTGTGGATCGCAGGCATTGATGGCAATATTTATTTTGGCGATTCCTGCTCATCGGTAAGCTTACTCAATTATTTGTTGCTTAATGTGAAATTTGTTTTAGAGTGGACTATTTATATTTTAATAAAATAATAAAATCTCTATACCTGCCTGGTCTTTGAAGATAATGTAAACATTGTATCATGTTTTTCGTTTAAAACTCGCCACACACAACAACAACATTAGCCAAAAAGTGCTTTGAAAAGATCTTTCTAAATAGTTCGTAATGAAGTCGGTTTCTGAATCTGTCGTTTAACAATGAACACATATTAGGACATTCCCTGTGTGTCACAGTCAGGTCATACACAATACAAATAATTCCTTACATCTGCGCTGGCATACATTTTCAATCTGGAACTGCACTTTTCCAGATGTCAACTACCCAGTGAATTTTTAGATACCCACTACTACCCTACCAATAATGTAACACAATACTATGTCAATTCTACAATACCAGTTGATGATGGGCAGTGGGCTGAATGTGAGCAGTATGATGTCGGTAACTTATCTACGTTTAACGGAATGGATGTAGTTAATGGAAATATTTCCAGGTTGAAATGCAATGACTGGGTTTATGATACTACTAGATATCACAGTACTTTTGTTACAGAGGTAAGGTTTGTCCGGTTTCTTACTGAAAACAATGCTCTTTATCTAAGGCCGGGCATTCAATAATACTGCATTATCATGTTTATCTCAGATGTAGTAAACCAGAAAAAGCAAATCACCCCGTCACCCCTTTCTAGTTCAATTAATCTTATGATGAAATACAACAGGAAATACAACAGTGAAACCAAAAGGAACTTTGCAATACTTCATTTTCAGCCAAAGGTAAATCGTACCAAAAGAACGGGAATGAAAGGAGGGGAGGGGGGGCTACCGCAACGTAAGTTACATGTCTTTGTATACATGTTTTTTCAGCATAACCTGATTTGTGATAAAGCTATGTACAGATCTCATGCTAATATGTTATTTATGTTTGGTAAAATGGTGGGATCGTTAGTTTTTGGAATACTAGCTGATATGTAAGTATGCATCTCAATTCCCAAGTACCAGTATAAAGGGGAATGTTCCAGCAGTAACTACATTTTCATGTGTTATCTCCCTTTTCATGATCTGATTGAACTTTTGTTCATTTCAAGGCTGGTATAAACCACTAACATTAAATGTCTTTGATTGAATTTGATGTCTTTGATGACTGTCAACAGCGAGGAATTGTAGACGTTCAATTTTTGTCTGGCTTAGATGAAACTTGGTATAAATATTCGGAATGACATGAACATAGTATTGAACATATTTCAATGAACGGTATTATCCACAAAAGTCAGCTTATTAACGCAATCGACGCAATTCGACGCCTTTCCTTCGACTGTGCAAGGGTTATTCTTCTTGAATTAGTCAATGTAAGTCAAATCAGCTATTATTTGTTAAACCAATGGAATTTAACTACAATAAGCTTTTGTAGATTGTAAAGATCGAGGGAGTTTACAGTTAGCAGAATAAGAAGCTAGAGTTGTCATCTGATTTGTGTAAATTAATGATATCTCAGACCAATTTTCGGCAATAAAAAGCAATAATATTTCTCATTAACTGTCGTGAACGTATGCTACCTTGTCCTTTCATTCGATGTATAATTTCAACTATAAAATATTTAATGCTTTCAGAATTGGGCGGAAAAAAGCCTTCATCATTGCTCTTCTACTAGATATACTTTGTACAATGGGGAATGCTTTCTCGCCTAATGTAGCAGTTTTTTTCATCCTCCAAGTTGGGATAGGCGCTTTTAACACGGCAGTTTTTATGTCTGCATTCGTCTTAGGTAAGCTTTCATTTTGGTTTAGTACGATGGGGTGGCGAGGACTAGTCAATCTATGGTATGGTATAGCGGTGCACGTTATTGCCTATTTTCTGTTATAACGGATTTTGTACTCACGGCATATCGACCAGCTCAACCACTTGCTCCCTCTTACAGGTCCACTAATTCCAACTTTAGAGAGAACACCTCCAAGTAACAATTCACATTGGTGAGTCCGCGATGCATGCATCAATTATCTAAAATTGTTGGAAATCGGAGAGAGATAGAGCTTCATTTATATTGAATAATTTCCAGTCGTCTGAATTCCCAAAGACTTGGAATAATAAAAGTGAGCAAATAATATTCACATAGAACAATCAGCAATTCTTTTGTTTTCATTTCAGGATTAGAACTTGTCGGTAAAAGTAAGCGAGTGTTTGCTGGAATAGTCATAGACTTCTTCTGGGTTGGTGGATTATTTATACTACTGATTTTGGCCTATTTATTTAGAAGTTGGGATGATCTTGTGATAGCTGCAGCACTACCAATAGTGCCTTTGATTATTACATTCTGGTACGTTGACATCACAGACCTGTTAAAAGTTATTTTTTAGACCAATCATACCAAAAACATAGAGAGATGTGGGCGTATAAAAAGTCGTCTTTTCTTCAGACACTGACATACAGAAACATTAAAATAAATCCCTAAGTTTAGGTTTCTTGAATGAGTTGTTCGATTTTTGTACATTTCTAGTACATCTGAAGACTATTTCATATATACAAGACCCAAATCAATCCCCGATAATGGCGCATGTGTCCCTTTAATACTTAAAAGACCAAATACAGGGAATTCTTTTCTAGACAATTTGTGTCTAAAGTATATAAAATGGTGAACATATGAGACGGGTATTATTCGATATTATTAGGGACGATTCTTTAACGTTTCAAGAGATATGTATATGTCACTATTTGAGACTTATTACAAGATTGTCAATTTACATAAAAAATAATAAAGTTTTAGTTACATTGAATAAGAATGACGCTTCGTTGAACGGACGCGAACGATATCTAATACTCTAACTAGAAAATTTGTATTTTGAAATTTTTGATATTAGATGACCGTAATATAATAATAATAAAATCTTTATTGAAATCCAGTTACCAGAGGTAATCTACTAACTACTACAAATAACATCTATACAGATAGAAACATACAAATTAGTATCATGAATCTTAATATGAAAAATAATATCAAATGGACCTTAACTTGCAGATACCAGCATAATATAATAATCTGATCTACTCTATAACTACAATTAATATGTAAATACAGGCAGAAATAGCATGAATATGTATATTACCAAATTATAAAAGCGATAAAAGTATGAATATAATGATGAAAATGAAAAGTGAAATAAAAAAATTAATCCTAACTATCACCAGTTCCATCTTTAGTCCAAACGACATAATTCAACAGAAAATTTAAGAGTTTGGGGTAACGAATTCCAAAGTGAACTTGCCCTATATCGTTCTTTTCAATGCTTCGAGACGGCATTTTGGAATGAACAAAGAAATGTTTATTTCTGACGTAGTAGTAGTTGAAATTGGAGATTATAAACATAAGAAATCAAAAATAATCTGGATATTTTCCAATTATAATTTTATAAGTCAGTATCCTTGTGTTATTTTTAATTCGTTGTTTAAGAGTAAGCCAATTTAATTGAGAAAACAAGTCTTACGATCAAAGTCCGATTCAAGGATACTTCGCACTGCTCGTTTTGAAGTTTATTTTGGAATGCAGTAATCGAGAATGGACAAAATGTATGCTTTGTAAAATAAGATGCGTTGATTTAAATCTGGATTGATTTTATTTTATTTAAAAGATAAATTTTAGAAGATATTATGGAGGAGATTTTATTTATATGTTACGCCCAGCAATAACGGTTCTAACAGCCGTCGGTGGTCAATCATGTCGAAAGCAGAAGTAATATGAAAAGAAAAATAGTAGTTTATTACACACATATCCTTTTGCTCTTCCTCCGGGTTACGATACCCATTCGTTCAGATCTTCATAATGTAATATGTTAATATTTATATATTTTAATAATTATTTTGCAAACCCTATATACACCTGTGGGTGTACAGATTTACATCTTAATGTTATATCTTCTCTTATTAAGACAAACTGTTTACCTTGCTTAAGACTCTGAAATCAATTTTTCTCGTTTCATATCCAGGTTCATCCCAGAATCAACCAGGTGGTTGGTATCAAAAGGTCGTACAAAAGAAGCTGAGAAGATTTTGCGTAAAGTTGCTGAAGTGAACAAAGTAGAACTTCCCGATGAATTATTCGATAAAGATTGCTTGGAGAAAGAAACTCAAGTTAATATTTGGGAAATGTTTTCATCACCCCTCTTAGTTATCAGATCTTTGATTTTATTCTTCAATTGGTAAGATAATTATCACAACTTCATTATCCACTCGATTTGAATCTTGAGGTGGTTAATCCTTTGAACATACTGCACCAAAAGAAATGATACACAGCAGAATAACGTACTGACTTTGGATTTATGAACGAAGGAAGTATGCGATTTTTTGTACATTTCTATTACTTCAGAAGACAATTTACATATATTGAAGACTCAAAATCAATCCCCGAAAATGACCATTTAAAACGAAGCTGCTTTATTGGCGTGTTGCAATGAAGTGCAATGAACAGAAAGCTTTATTTCGTGACATTGCATGATCCAGGATAGAATATCGCCTCATTTCGTATCTTGTATACACTTACTGCATGATGCTTCACACATCTGAGTGTTCAAAGTCTGTACCAAATGCGGATTTATGTTATAATTTACTTTTTCAGGGCAGTAATATCTATGGTATATTATGGATTAACTTTAAATATATCTAATCTCAGCGGGAATATTTATATCAATTTTACTATATCAAATATTGTAGAATTTCTAGGGTATTGCTCTGTATTATTATTTGCTGGGAGAATTGGTAGAAAATCGATATTATGTAGTGGTATGGTTGTTGGGGGAGCAGCCTGTGTACTCTCAATATTTCCAGCACTGTATGGAAATTCGTGTATGTTACCCTACTTCTTTGTCTTAACCATGTAAAAATATTTAAAAAAAAAAATACTTTTATGGTTGTAACCTTTGATTTGTCTAATTTAAAAATAAGTATGACCATAAGAGCGTGTGAATCCATGGCAGGATATTTCAGATACCACCTTACAACACCATTCTCTCTTTCAGCACATTATTGGATTACCAATGGTTTATCAATGATCGGAAAACTTGGTGTATCAGCATGTTTTGGAATGATATTTATTTTTAGTGCTGAATTATTTCCAACTGTATTAAGAAATTCAGGTGTTGGTCTTTGTTCAGTCATTGCAAGATTCGGCTCGATGATTGCACCTTATATATCAGACTTAGTAGGTGGCTATTTTTAATTATTTTACCATGAATACTACATGCTAATGATTGTACAAAAATAAATTCAAGATATTTATAACAATTGTTTTGAGAAAACATGGCAAAGTGTGGTCTTCTTTATTCTTCATCAATTTAAATGATGATTTGACTGCCTTAGTACGGTAATAACGAAACTGATAAATGCCATCTATTTTTCAATCTGCAAATTACCTTATCTGCAGTAATCTTGAAACTGCTGACAAAAAAGTACTAACTAGAACTGTAAATAGTCCGAGTGTAGCACAAACCGTTATATAATGGCAATGCTATCATATCATTTTCTTAACTGTTTCCAGGGAAAGTTATTTAAAGGTGAACTAGAACTTGCCTTACCTTTAATAGTATTTGGAATATGTTCTGTTGTTGCTGGTCTCCTTGCCTTACTGTTACCAGAAACAATGAATAGAAACTTACCTGACACAATTGAAGAAGCCAAGGCATTTGGAAGGTACGCATTTGATACATTTTCTTTAAGCAGACCTAAATCTGTAAGGTTCTGGAACGTTGCCTTCAAAGGGGAGTGTCTGTCATCCTCATAAATACGATAATAATTGTGACTCGATCCATTCTCCTTCAACACTATACATGTATGCTTTGTATCAAATTTCGTATTTTTGGATAGAATGTAAGTAAATAGATCATAATACTGTTCTTTTTATTCTAGAGTACCAGTTAAACTACTTTCAGGACATAAAATATGTGACTCAAGAAAGAAAGACGAAACAGTAACTGATGAGTGATCATCATCATCATCTCAAATTGTAATGGAAATAAAATGCAATCTTTCTGATCCAATATCGTTACTGATATTAATCCTTCTTTTAATTTATTTTTATTCGCCCTCATGAAATGGGGGCGTATATTGCCTTCACCCATGTCGGTCCGTCCGTCCACAATTGCTTGTAAACACTCTAGAAGGCACAATTCTTGATGGATTCTTGATTCTTGGTGTGAGTGTTTGTAATCACCCAAGGATAAACCCTATCGAAATTCAGAAAAATTGAAAAATACTTAGTATGAGTTATTGGCCTTGTTCTTGACGGATTTTGGCGAAACTTGGTGTGAGTGTTGGAAATCACCCAAGGATGAACATTTTGAAAATCAGAAGAATCGAAAAAAATTGAGTATGAGTTATTGCCCTAGTTCAATTTTTAGCTCGTAAAAACTCTAGAAGGCATGATTCTTGTCCGATTTTGACAAAACTTGGTTTTATTATTCAGTACCGCACTGAAGATTGAATATTTGTCTAGAGTTTTCACGAGCTAAAGATTGAACACGTTTTCAAGAACTAGGGCAATAACTCATACTCAATATTATTCAGTATCGCCCTAAAGAGTTCAAAAGAAGTGTAGGTTGAATATTTCATACTGGTGATTGTTACTGTACTGCTAAATATTTTTATTCAAAATCAAAGCTGCCAGTGGGCGTATATTACCTTGCCTGGCAAGCTATCTTAACATAAAATGTTGTAATATTTGAGATAGGCAGTATTGATAATTAAACTCCCTACAAGCAAAACCAAAATCTCGTCCAAAGTATGGCAAAATCGAGAGTAAAAGTAGAATAGTAGTGGACTCCTCCAAAGAGAAGTGCCATCAGGAGTTTCGAAAAAGATAAGCATGGTCGGCTTGCCAATACTATTGATAATTCACTGTAAAAAAAAACTCTGTGACTGCTGATCTTTTCTTAAAGGTGTACTTGCTGACAACACTACTTGTTGCATTGATTCTGCAAAAACATCCTGTTTTACCAGCATTAGCCAATTATTGCATTTTTTGAGTGCAATGAAGTCTGTCTTTTAATTATAATGTGTGCTTATAGTATATAACATGTAAGACTCTTTTATGAGCGATTTGTATTTTATTATCCTTATCAATTATGAATTCAGGTGAATAAACGAATCAGTCGTTCGTAAAGATCCATTGATAATTCAAATTATAATGTGCTTTGGATTTCTTTAGTATGATACAACTCGTACTATAGTCATACAGATGTGTTCAGTTTTGAGATACTTATATAGCTATACACTAGCCATATACATTCAAAACTAAATGTAAATAAGAACAGTGCAAACGTTACTACAATTTGGTTCAAGATATTTGAAAAGTGTTAAAATGAAGTATAACGAAATATTGCTGAAATTGGGTGATTTAGGGTTGTATCAGAAACGGTTATATTTTTTAACTTGTTTGCCTGCACTGGTTATCGGATTGCAAGCTATGCTGACAATCTTTATATTAGCCATTCCATCTCATCGGTGAGTTTTATTTGTCTATGCTTTCGTGAAATTCTACTGAAAAAAAGCACGACATGAATGTTTTCATCTGCAAAGTGCAAAGTTTAAATTAACTAAATTCAACCACCTATTTTAGTGAAATTTGAAAATGCAAACTAATTTCGGATTGTGCAGGTAAGTTCAGATCGGAACATTTCCCACATGCAGATAATCTTCCTTGGTATGAACATGAACGTATCGTTTGACAATTTTCATTACGTCGTGTGTAACAAAATATGAATAATGTTCAAATGAAGAAAAGTACATGTACTCTTTAAATTTATGATGCAGTTTTAGTCCAAGAAAGGACAGATGATTTCTCTACTACTTCAACAATTGATCATGCTTAGAGGCAATTGTCTTAGTCCCCCACTGTAACAAGACATCGATATTTCTTTCCAATGTATACCTTTCCAATGATCTCACTAATTTATGATATCAAATTTGAAATATTATTGATCTACATGCATACATCGGATGGATTTTCCTGATGTCCAAGACATAATAAATGTTTGGTTATCTGGGGTAAAAAATAAATTATTTATGGTGTGAAAAATTAATGGTTAATGATTTCACAATCACGTGACGACTAACAAATAGCGATATGTTTTTGAACCAGAAAATTTACTTCATATGATATAACTATAAAGTCGTGGTATAATATTGGGGAATTAGACTTTCAAAAAATATGTTTCCAGATGTCAACTACCCAGTGAATTTTTAGATACCCACTACTACCCTACCAATAATGTAACACAATTCTATGTCAATTCTACAATACCAGTTGATGATGGACAGTGGGCTGAATGTGAGCAGTATGATGTCGGTAACTTATCTACGTTTAAAAGAATGGATGTAGTTAATGGAAATATTTCCAGGTTGAAATGCAATGACTGGGTTTATGATACTTCTACCTATCACAATACATTTGTTTCCGAGGTAAAGTATTAATTGCAGAGGACATGCGAATTATACTGGACATACTAACCACATGGCATGTGGGATGGATCTGAGATTTTGTGAACTCACCTACTCCAATGCTTAGTTACAATTTAAATAGTTTCGCTGCAAAAAAATTTTTTAAAGGAACGAATTTTTAAGTCGCTATGCAACCCAATATTAAAAGGGTATTATGATGTGATATCAGGAAAATAAAAACCATTAGTGTTAATGGGGTAACTTATTTCCACGATTCAAGTTTTCAAGACGCAAAGTTTTTTATTATTATATATACATGTAATTAATGTAACATTGTTCTATAATACTTGACTTTATATGTATTTTTAAGTTTAACCTAGTGTGTGATGACACCATATACAGATCTCATGCTAATATGTTATTTATGTTTGGAAAAATGTTAGGATCGCTAGTTTTTGGAATAATAGCCGATAGGTAAGTATATGTCTAATAAACAATAGATATACTTTAAGCTGAAATGGTATTTTTTTTCTCGTAATAAGACCTGTAAAAAGATTTGATTTTGCAGAGCAATCCGTCTTGCTTGCGATATCCACTTATATAATGTCATTTTCATCTCCTCTTGGCTCAAAATAATTAAAGGTTATGCGTTGTAACATTCATTTTCAAATGATTGTTTATGTGCTTAGTATAATAATGCGTTTCGAATTAATCTCTTTAAAACCTGGTTTACAGTGTTTAACTGTTACTGCGACACCAGCAATGTTGTTACATTCTTATATTATTCCAAAATCAGTTCACATTCTAATGTTGTAGGCCAGAAAATCGTTAGCATAACTTTGTCTTTATATGTTCAGATTTGGACGGAAAAAATCCTTCATCATCTCCGTTTTAATAGACTTGTTTTGTTCCATGGCGATTGCATTCTCACCTAGCGTGTGGGTATTTTTCATACTACGGATGTTAGTTGGAGCTGCTAGTTCTGGTCTCTTCATATCTTACATTCATCATAGGTAAAGACAATATACATTCTGTTTTTTGTTGTTTTTTTGCTTTGGACGGGATTTGTTGTTAACGAAAATGTTTTGCTTTTTAATACATATATTTCTTTATATACACTACCATAGGCAATCGTACTTGAAGTTAAACTATTGACTCGAGGTTGCACATGATTTTCAACTGAAGTATTTGTTTTATAGTCATTTCATATGTTATAAAGTCTCGATACAACAGTATTGTATTGTCTTCAAGATGAAGCATCGTTACTGTCATTTAGATAACAAAATATATCATTCGCAAACAACTGTGCCATATGCCTTATATTGAATGTGTTAGTAATCTTTTTTTATGCTACAGAAACCATGATCTCTCTGAGTTACCGAGTGGGCAGAGTGTTCAAGAATACTGGAACTGTGACAACGTATTTATTAGACCGGAGGCAAAAATTTAATAAAATATTGACTACTAATTGGTACGCGTCGCTATTTTCTCTCCCCTAAAATATTCAGTCTTATCTTTTTATACTTCAGGACTAGAACTCGTTGGTAAAAGTAAGCGAGCATTTGCTGGAATAGTTATCGAATTTTTCTGGGTTGGTGGATCATTTACACTGTTGGTTTTGGCATACTTATCTAGAAGCTGGGATGATCTTCTGATAGCTACTGCACTTCCAGTACTGCCTTTTGTTATTACATTCTGGTAATTAATAAATATGTATATTTTGTTCAATCTGTATATTGTTCAGGGTAAAATTCATGGTGCAATATGAATAACCCATGATTTCGACAGTCATATTTTGAACAACATCATATGAACACCAAACAATTATTTGTTACCTGAAACGATTTTTGGTGAAAAAATTCATAAGTAAGGTTGGTTGTCAATGTATTTGAATTTTATTTGCTTTTTTGAATAAATTGTTGTGGTTTGATTTAAACGGACACGCTACGCTTTTCCCAGTTTCATCTCTATAACTTTCTTGGTAAAAATCAAGGTTTATCCCAGCATCAACCAGGTGGTTGGTATCAAAAGGTCGTACAAAAGAAGCTGAGAAGATTTTACGTAAAGCTGCTAAAGTGAATAAAGTAGAACTTCCCGATGAATTATTCGATAAAGATTGCTTGGAGAAAGAACCACGAGTAAAAATTTGGGAAATGTTTACATCACCCGTCTTAGTTATCAGATCTTTGATTTTATTCTTTAATTGGTAAGATAATATTTCAGTATTTATTAGCTAGTTAATTATTTCTGGTATTTTCTTATGAAAATCTACGTACATGTATATATATATACATCGATATTTCTTTCCAATGTATACCTTTCCAATGATCTCACTAATTTATGATATCAAATTTGAAATATTATTGATCTACATGCATACATCGGATGGATTTTCCTGATGTCCAAGACATAATAAATGTTTGGTTATCTGGGGTAAAAAATAAATTATTTATGGTGTGAAAAATTAATGGATGTATATATATATATATAATACTGGTTGAATAGTCGTGAAAATCGTCACCTTCTCTTTGAGACAAGACACAAATGTTTATCGAGACTCCAAAGTGATCTCTATTTCCTTGGCCAATTATTTCAGCTAAACATATCACTGAATTTTTACAAAATAGAATGTTTAAACATAAACTTACGATGACAACCTAAATTTACAGCTGTTGAAAAAAACTCACTCATGCGGAAATTACTATTGAGGGGTTAATTATCATTACATGCACGAGGGAAAAATAATAACCGATTGGGAAATTGGTATTGTGTCACTTCTGTCGGAACATTTAATGCATT
>NW_008710662.1:1257325-1263491 GCF_000327385.1 Lottia gigantea
TCTAATTCGTGATTAGGGTGATTGAAGAGTAACCAGTTACTATTCAATATAAGGCACTGGCACAGGGTTAAAGTTATGTTTACAATAATTGTGATGCTAATATGCAATGAACTAAATCAAAGATGATCATAACGGTTATCCTATAAATCTTCTTGGACCTAATAAAGTGTTAATGTTATAGAGGATGTTCATTCAAATTTGTGAAGTGCATGCTATGTCGATATTCATCAAGTTTTTACATATTAAATATTCCCTAAAAATGAAATATTACAGGACAGACACACATTTCTAAAGATTTTACTGTGGCTGGGTACAAGTCTCACACAAGATTCTATCCACTGGCATCTAAATTTTGTCAAACTATTTCCCATATTCCGCCGTGAGTTTGCGAGAAAAATTGAAAAAATGTAAATGATATATGTAAATGATTATCTATTTCCAGGGAGAGTTATTAAAAGGTGAACTAGAACTTGCCTTACCTTTAATAGTATTTGGAATATGTTCTGTTGTTGCTGGTCTCCTTGCCTTACTGTTACCAGAAACAATGAATAGAAATTTACCAGACACAATTGAAGATGCAAAATCATTCGGAAGGTAAATCCTGACGTTTAAATATAAATTACTTCTCACGTGTAAGTCTTTTCTCCACAAACAAACGTTCGCCCACAAGTAAAACTTTTCGCCTGAGATAATAAATAGCTGAAAGTTAGGAGTTAGTTTTCAGCAGTGAATTTGCTTATCTGGCAGTGACAGAAATCTTGTGGACGGCCAACAACATGAACATGTGTGTCCATTTCGCATTTTTATATCGTTTTCATACATAATATATATCTAATATAAAATATATTCAAATATATACGATTTCTTCTCAAGTTCAAATTTGAGGTATTTTCGACCGTTAGAGTTATTGCCTTTGTCCCAAAATGTTGAATATTTACCATACGCATGCCGTAGTGGGCGTTTATGTCTGTGGTCCACTATCTTTTTAAGTTTACGAATATGTTTTACAAAATTCAATTTTAATACTTTATGTAGAACGGAGAAAACATTTGTTTTGAAAAAGGACATAGAAAAAAAAGTTCACAGGATAGATAGTCGTTTAAGTATGAATTAATCATAACGGCTCGTTTGCCTTTGTAGGACACCGATAAAAGTACAGTCGACCTACGAAGAAAGCGACGTGAGAACACAAGAAGAGAATATACAATTAGCTCAATCATTAACATAATAAAATATAGATTTACATGTTATTATCGTTTTGGAAATCATCTGATAAGACAAATTGGATAGTTACGATTCATTGGAAATCATTGTTTTTCTGCATTTCGCCATCTTTCTAGGTATTATTTTCGTTCATATTCAAGATTTAGTCCTGTTTTTAGCCTGCATGAACAAACATTTCATTTTAATGTTCTATTATCTTGGCCTTGTCATCTGTTGTAGCGCAGCTTCTTGACTTTCTTGACAAAGCAAACTAATTTACGTAATGCTCTCAAAGCCTAATATAGGGAAACCATGTGGCATAAACAAAAGACTCAATCAATAAGACAGTGTACCACCTGCCATTCTATTCCATAGTAGTTGGTTTAAAGTGGCTTTTTTTAATTTTCGCTGTTAATTCAATTATTTCTGGTATTTTCTTATGAAAATCTACGTACATGTATATATATATATAATACTTGTTGAATAGTCGTGAAAATCGTCACCTTCTCTTTGAGACAAGACACAAATGTTTATCGAGACTCCAAAGTGATCTCTATTTCCTTGGCCAATTATTTCAGCTAAACATATCACTGAATTTTTACAAAATAGAATGTTTAAACATAAACTTACGATGACAACCTAAATTTACAGCTGTTGAAAAAAACTCACCCATGCGGAAATTACTATTGAGGGGTTAATTATCATTACATGCACGAGGGAAAAATAATAACCGATTGGGAAATTGGTATTGTGTCACTTCTGTCGGAACATTTAATGCATTAAAATTGTAGATAAATGATACAGTCGATTAATATACCTTTATTGGCAATTCTTAGTTGGTGACATTTCTCTGACATCACTTGTTAATGATGCAAGTCAATATGTTCGCATACGATTAGTTGCATTCGTTTGCAATCTCTTCACAAGTTGACAATTTAGGGTGTCACGATATGATCTTTCGATCAGATACACAGATGTTTCGATAGGATTGTTTGTGTGTATCCACTGACCGATACGTTCAAAACGTTCATGGCCATACTTTCGCTATGCAAAATGATTAAAAAAAATGAAAGTGTGTGTGGGGTGGAGGGTGGGAACAAAGCCGAGCCAGTCTCTTTTCTGGTCCCCAAAGCCTTAGAAACGCCATATATATTGTCCGCGTATAATATGGTACAAAAAGAATCCCGAACACAAAAGTAACATAATATGTATACTTTACACTATGCCTTCCACTGATAACTTGTGCCATGATATCTCATCTCTCCAATTTTATTCTTGATATACCAAAACATAGGTAGGTGTAGCTTATTTTAGTAATTTCATCTTTAATGTACACATAGTCTATTATGCTACAACATGCACTTCATCAGCCATCTCAATTGGCATTAGTTTAAAATATGACCATCGTTTGACACCATCTAGCAGTTACTTTCTTTTGCAGTTGCTTAAACAATATATAATTTTTTTCATATTGTGAATTTAGGGGTTTGTCATTTTGGTAGAGGGAGTTATTCTTGTTTTAATTATGAGCGTTTATGTATGAAGTTGTGGACAAACTGTATTATTTTCACCATTACCTTTGCATCATTACCGTAACCTACTTCATTACAACTGACATATAATTATTCAAAGATAGCTTGCCCGGCAAGGTAACATACGCCCACTGGCATCTGTCAGAAATGATTACAAATATTTAGCAGTACAGTAACAATCACCGGTATGAAATATTCAACCTTCTGCCAGGGACGATTTGGTGTATCAGCTGCATTTGCAGTAATATACATATTTTCATGTGAGCTCTTCCCAACTGAAGCCCGTAATTTTGGACTTGGTGCCAGCTCATTTCTTGGCCGGATTGGTGGAATTATTTCTCCTTATATTGCTGACATGGTTTGATATTTTCTTATGTATACTAATGTATTTGAAACTCCAATGTTTCACTACCAACTTTGATTGTGGCGGATTCCAGATTATACTTATCGATTCTAAATATTTAGTTAACCGTTTACACTATCAACATAATGTAATATATACAAAAATAACCTTCCGTTTCACTACCAACTTTATTCATGGCGGAATATAATAATAAGGAATAATGTATTGTAAGCAAAACATGGTTCTTTTTTCCTTTTTAATGCTTAACATTATTGGTAGGCCTACATATGACATTATCATGCATATCTTCTGTTTAGGGCTTTATAGTAGATGGTAAAGTCGGAAAAGCGCTACCGTTAATTATATTTGGTAGTGCAGCAATAGCTGCTGGATTACTTGCCTTATTACTACCAGAAACCAAGAACAGAAAATTACCAGAGACAATTAAAATGCAAGTAAGCAAGTAAAATTGTAAACTATATGAAGAAAGTTGAACAGCGTCTCATTAACTACTATTGTAGTAAAGATTTGAACATTCAGAAACTGGTTTATGGTCTCGGTTTTTAGGTCTGCGGTATCTTGTAAAGATAACAAGATGATGTCTTAAAGGTCTGCGATATCTTGTAAAGATAACAAGATGATGTCTTAAAGATCTGCGATATCTTCCGAAGATAACAGGATATGGTCTTAAAGGGACAGGTTCGCCATTGATTTGGGTCTTGAATACATGTATATTAAATAATCAGTACTAGAAAAGAATGTCACTTTATCCCTGCAAAATGGACACAAATGGAATTTAAGGCTCAAAAGTTCGACTGTGAATGTACAATTGTTTCAACAGATAGCGAATCTGTCCCTTGAAACTTTGCTTAACCAATTGTAATGTTTTTAGAGATTAACAAATATTAACTAATTTAACTACAGGACCTAATCTGTGAAAGATTTAGAATAATCATCAAATTCTCTGATATCTAACATGGTTTATGACGAAACTGTACTATACAAAAGTGCTACAGTACTAGTAACCTAGAATAATGGTTTTACAGGTTATTAAAAACAGAACAACCAAAATATGTTTTTTCATCTACAAGAATGATATATGTTGGTAATATGTTAGAGAAATTGGAAAAAGAATTGCAAGGGTATTTTTGTTGTCACGTGTTTGAATATTGATTTTGTTTGCAAAAATTTAATAAAAATCGGTACAAGCAAAACACTTCCGTTAATCAAAATCTCGTTCAAAGTATGGCAAAATCGAGAGTTATAGTAGACTCCTCCAAAGGAAAAACCATCATGTGTTTTTAAAATAGTAGACATGGTCTGCTTCGCGCACGACACCCGCCACTACTATACAGGTCAACATCATGAGCTACAATCAGACCAATTTATGCCTGAACGAACAAATCAGTCAATAATTATTGGTTCTCATCTCAGATTTAGTTGAAAATCGGTATTCGATCTAATAGTGAAAAAAATTGTTATGGATTACAATTACTAACTTTTTTTGAGCGACGTTTCGACCAGTGTTTCTGGTCTTTATCAAGCAATGAATAATATTACAAAGATTAACATGCATATATATATGTAAGGATTAAGAACCCAATTAAAGTATCTAACTTCTAATGTTTGATAAGGTGACCATACGCTCTGGGAATGAAAGCTCCAGGATCTCTGACGGATTATGTCTTATTATGTCTTATTTGGATGGCTTCAATAATTTTCCTTTCTTTCTTATTGCTTTTGTTGATGGCTAAGGGCAATAACTCATACTAAATATTTTACAATTCTTCTGATTTTCAATAGGGTTTATCCTTGGGTGATTACAAACACTCACACCAAGTTTCATCAAAATCAGACAAGAATTGTGCCTTCTAGAGTGATTACGAGCTAAAAATTGAACGCGTTTTCAAGAACAAGGGCAATAACTCATACTAAATATTTTTCGATTTTTCTGATTTTCAATAGGGTTCATCCTTGGGTGATTATGAACACTCATGCCAAGTTTCGTTAAAATTCATCAAGAGTTGTCTCTTCTAGAGTGTTTACAAGCTAAAAATTGAACGCGTTTTCAAGAACAAGGGCTTATACTGAATATATTTTTCGAATCTTCTGATTTTCAATAGGGTTCATCTTTGGGTGATTACGAACACTCATACCAAGTTTTGTCAAATTCCGTCAAGATTTGTGTCTTGTAGAGTGTTTACGAGCAATTGTGAACGGACCGACGAACGGACGGACGGACGGACGGACAGGCGGACCGACGGACATGGGTGACGGCAATAATATCAAATGGACCTTAACAAATACCAGCATATTATAATAATCTGATCTACTCTATAACTACAATTAATATGTAAATACAGGCAGAAATAGCATGAATATGATGAAAAGACATTTTACAACATTATAAAAGAGATGCAAGTATGAACATATTGATGAAAAATAAAATAGAATGAAAAATGGAATCAGACAATTTAAGACATTGGGGTAAAGAATTCCAAAGTGAACTATATATAGTGAACCGCATATCTAAACGTTCTTTTCATTGGTTCGAGACATGGAAGTGTTGATTTCTGAACTTAGACAGAGAGTAGTAGTTGAAATTGGAGATTGTAAACATAAGAAATTTAAGATAATCGGGATATTTTCCATTCATAATTTTGCAATTCAGTTACCTGGTGTTATATTTAATTTGCCTTACTGTTACCAGAAACAATGAATAGAAACTCACCTGACACAATTGAAGAAGCATATATTTTCCACCGGTTGAGGGAATCGAATTAGACGGAAAATGATTTCTCTTCGGTTGCGTAGTAATACGTAATTAGCGTTCATGTTCATGAATAAGTCATTCAGGTCGAACTCGCCAGTCGTCTTAGTTCGCTGATTTTTAGTTGCGTATTGTTTGTTTAAATCTTGAGTTGTATTATCATTATACACTTATTCGTCGACTGCTTTGTCTTTCTACTGTATTCTCTGTATTATTATTTGCTGGGAGAATTGGTAGAAAATCGATATTATGTACTGGTATGGTTGGGGGGGGGGGGGGGGGGGGGGGGGGGCCCCCCCTTTCCCCCCAAAATTTCCC
>NW_008710662.1:1263541-1306371 GCF_000327385.1 Lottia gigantea
GGGGGGGGGGGGGGGGCAGCCTGTGTACTCTCAATATTTCCAGTACTGTATGGAAATTCGTGTATGTTACTCTACTTCTTTGTCTTAACCATGTAAAAATATTAAAAAAAAAATACTTTTATGGTTGTAACCTTTGATTTGTCTAATTTAAAAATAAGTATGACCATAAGAGCGTGTGAATCCATGGCAGGATATTTCAGATACCACCTTACAACACCATTCTCTCTTTCAGCACATTATTGGATTACCAATGGTTTATCAATGATCGGAAAACTTGGTGTATCAGCATGTTTTGGAATGATATTTATTTTTAGTGCTGAATTATTTCCAACTGTATTAAGAAATTCAGGTGTTGGTCTTTGTTCAGTCATTGCAAGATTCGGCTCGATGATTGCACCTTATATATCAGACTTAGTAGGTGGCTATTTTTAAATATTTTACCATGAATACTACATGCTAATGATTGTACAAAAATAAATTCAAGATATTTATAACAATTGTTTTGAGAAAACATGGCAGAGAAGATATGTCACTCATTACTTATTTCCAATGTCCTCATCTGGTAGCCTTGTTCCGTGACTGTTTTATTGGACTGCACTTAAAACAATTACGATCGACTCACTAATTTATTTTAACATAAAATGTTGGGATATTTGGGATAAGCAGTATTGATAATAAAACTCCGTACAAGCAAGAGAAATTCCGTTAATCAAAATCTCGTCCAAAGTATGGCAAAAGTAGAATAGTAGTGGACTCCTCCAAAGAGAAGTACCACCAGGTGTTTCCAAAAGAAGCATGCTCGGCTTCGCGCGCGACGCTCGCCAATACTATTGATACTACACTTTATAAAAAAGTCTATGTGACTACTGATCTTTTCTTAAAGGTGTACTTGCTGATACCTCTACTGGTTGCGTTGAAACTGAAACATCCTGTTTTACCAGCATTAGCCAACGTAGCATTATTTGTGTGCAATGAAGTCTGTTTTTTAAATTATAATGTGTGCTTATAGTATATAACATGTAAGACTCTTTTATGAGCGATTTGTATTTTATTATCCTAAACGAAGATAAAATTAGTCAGAAATATCAGGAAACCATGTGTAAAAACAATATCAGTCGTTTGTGAAGATCCATTGATAATTTAAAATAGAATGTTGTAGACATGCTGTTGGCACTAAAGACTGTTGACAAATGCTTGCTGTAGACCAACTGGATATGAGTGAACTGGGTCGGTTTCTGGTATAGGCGTATGCAGGCTGGCAGACTGACTTCGGACGGTGGTGGTATTTTTTCCATGACACAAGGAATTTGGAGGCAGAATGTTTAACAAATCTTCTTTATTTATACACTAGACTAGTCTAGACTGGAGTGAAAGATGGCCTACCCAAAGCTTCCTATCCTATGTCCTTCCTTCCTTGCTTGCCAAATCGAGAGTTCCCAAATCTATGTTTTCGCTCTATATGTATCCTCCGACAGGTGTCGCTCTGAACAAAGACAATAATTTGAATTTCCCTCCAAATTTAAGCCGACATCTGAAGACACCAGTCTATTTTCGGGTTATAGTCAAAATGGCCCTAGACCAAAATAGTCCCACAATTTGGTCAAAATGGCCCCAAAATTTTTTGTCGAGATGGTCCCTGGAATAGGTTAGAATGGCTCCAGCAAAAAGTCAAAATTGCCCAAAAAATTAGGTTATATATATTTTATTTAATATAGTAATAAATTAATTACAACATTAACATAAAAAATGTATACATCATATTATACATATCACTTCGTCAACATACAGTTTAGAGCACTATTTTACATCACATCAGTCACTAGATCACGTTTAACATATTATCATTACACACATGTATCTATAAATCATAATAAGGTGTCGTTCTCCATCCACTCTCAAATCAGCTTTGATGAAGTCAGGCACAAATAAATCACCTAAAATGTAAAATACATGTATATGTAGACTGCATATAAGAGTTGATTAAGTGCCATTTTGACTTGAAAATTTGGTTGAAATCAAAGAGTAATTTCTGGGGCTTATGACTTTTGGGGCCGTTTTGACCTGGGACGATTTTGGTTTAGGGCCATATATTCTCTATTGTTACCCAAGATGTTAATCTTATAGTAAGTCCTTATAGGTAACAATAGACCTGTCCAGATAATTATAGAGTATAGTAAATGCTACTATACCCTTTTGTTCCTTAACGACCCCAGGAGGTAATACTAATAACGGTGATATATTTTGTCTCCAGTCCAGACAACATACAAAAAGGCTTTAGATTCTACAATAAGAGTACGTTATAACTCGTACTATAGTCATACAGATGTGTTCAGTTTTTAAATACTCATATAGCTATACACTAGCCATATACATTCAAAACTAAATGTAAATAAGAACGGTGCAAACGTTACCGCAATTTGATTCAACATACTCTATATTTGGAAAGTGTTATAATGAAGTATAACGAAATATTGATGAAATTGGGTGATTTTGGGTTGTATCAGAAACGGTTATATTTTTTAACTTGTTTGCCTGCATTGATAATTGGATTACAACCTATGCTGACAATTTTTATATTAGCCATTCCATCTCATCGGTGAGTTTTATTTGTCTATGCTTTCGTGAAATTCTACTGAAAAGAAGCACGACATGAATGTTTAACTGTTTCCATCTGCAAAGTGCAAACTATAACTTTATTAAATTCAACCATAAAACATCGATTTTAGTGAAATTTTAAAATGCAAATTAACTTTGGATTGTGCAGTTCGGAACATTTCCCCGTGCAGATAATCTGCTTTGGTATGAACATGAGCATACTGTTTGAGGTGCGAAGTCAATTTTGATTACGTCGTGTGTTACAAAATATGGCTAATGTTCAGATGAAGGAAAGCACATGTACTCTTTAATCCGAGATAGTAATTGCTCTAATTAATGCAACATAATATGGTCACCTAACCTCAACAGTTGATCATGCTAAGAACCAGTAACATCCATCTAATTTTCTTAGTCTCCTACTGTAGCAAGACATCGATAATTTAATGGATCTACATGCATACATCGGATGGATCTTTCCAATGCCCAAGAAATAGTAAAAGTTTGTTGATCTGATTATTTTTAAAACTAGGGCAGACTTAGTTAATTTCACCATTTAGACATTAACTCAGCATAGGCTAAATTTTTTATCATGTGAAAAATTAATGGTTAATAATTTGACATTTGACATTTGACTGACTCCTAGCGTTGGGTCCGTTTCGCTTCATATGATATAACTATAAAGTCGTGGTATAATATTGGGGAATTAGACTTTCAAAAAATATGTTTCCAGATGTCAACTACCCAGTGAATTTTTAGATACCCACTACTACCCTACCAATAATGTAACACAATACTATGTCAATTCTACAATACCAGTTGATGATGGACAGTGGGCTGAATGTGAGCAGTATGATGTAGGTAATTCAACTATGTTTAAAGGAATGGATGTAGTTAATGGAAATATTTCCAGGACAAAATGCAATGACTGGGTTTATGATACTTCTACCTATCACAATACTTTTGTTTCCGAGGTAAATAAGAATTAACATTGATAAGATCTTGTAAATAACAAATTCTCAATATGCAGTATGAAGTATATACATATGGGAAATTCTACTAGACTAACTGAAGTATATGTACAGATATATATATAGATACTAAAGTACCGAAATATACAAATGCACAAAACCATTTATCTGTTTTTTCCATTGTGAAGGTTACGCGACCATTCGGCATAAGTTATACAGCTTAGCAGACGATATGCGAATTATACTTAACATTATTAAGTTAAAGAAAGCCTAACCACATAATTGCATTCTAGATCGATCTGAGATTTTGCGATGAACTTACCTACTTCAAAAGAATTCCAAAGGAACGAATTAATAACTCGTTATGCATCCCAATATTAAAAGGGTATTATGATGTGATATCGGGAAAATAAAAACCATTAGTGTTAATGGGGTCACTTATTTCCACGATTCAAGTTTTCAAAGACGGACAGGGAGCCGCGATGGCTCAGTGAGCAAAACGTAAAACTCCATTCATTTCATTTCATTTCCACAGACGAACGCAAAGTTTTTTATTATTATATATACATGTAATTAATGTAACATTTTTCTATAATACTTGACTTTATATGTATTTTTAAGTTTAACCTAGTGTGTGATGACACCATATACAGATCTCATGCTAATATGTTATTTATGTTTGGTAAAATGTTGGGATCGCTAGTTTTTGGAATAATAGCTGATTTGTAAGTATAGGTGTAATAATCAATAGATATACTTTGAGTATGAATGGCATTTTTCTCGTAACCATGCCTGTACATAAAAGGCAATGTAATATACACCCACTGGCAGCTTTGATTTTAAATAAAATAATTAAACAGTACAGTAACAATTACCAGTATGAAATATTCAACCATCAGAATTGAGCCTTCTAGAGTGTTTACAGGCTAAAACTTTTTAGCGTTTTTAAGAACAAGGGCAATAATATTTTTTGATTTTCCTGATTTTCAATAGGGTTCATCTTTGGGTGATTACATACACCCACACCAAGTTTCGTCAAAATCCATCAAGAATTGTGCCTTCTAGAGTGTTTACGTGCTACAAATTGTATGCATTTTCAAGAACAAGGGCGATAACACATACCAATTATTTTTCGATCTTTCTGATTTTCAATAGGGTTCATTCTTAGGTTACAACAAACTCTCACACCAAGTTTCGTAAAAATCTGTCAATAAATGAAGCTTCTAGAGAGTTTACGAGCTATACTAATTATTTTTCGATTATTCTGATTTTCAATAGGGTTCATCCTTGGGTGATTACTAACAGTGTTAGTAACACTCATACTAAGTTTCATCAAAATCCGACAAGATTTGTGCCCTCTGAAGTGTTTACGAGCTAAAAATTGAACGCTTTCAAGAACAAGGGCAATAACTCATACTAAAAATTTTCAATTTTTCTGATTTTCGATAGGGTTCATCCTTGGGTGATTACAAACAACCATACCAAGTTTCGTCGAAATCAGTCAAGAATTGTGCCTTCTAGAGTGTTAACTGTGGACAGACGGACGGACGGACGGACATGGGTGACAATATTCGCCCCCCATTTCATGTAGGCGTATGAAAATCAATTTTTAGGATAAATAAGACCTGATATTTTCTTATGGGAAATCTCTTAAGCGATATTTTTTTAATAAACTCAATCGCTCAGTGTTATTTTCATCTCTCAAAATAATCAAAAGTTATGAGGTGTAACATTCATTTTTAGATGCTTTTTAGTATAATAATGCGTTTCCTGATTACAATGTTTAACTGTTGTTGTGACTTTTTGAGAACAACGCCCAGTAATGTAGCATTCTTATAACTATCACAGCAATAATCAGTTAATATTCGAATGTTAAGCCAACATTTTCCAACATTGAATCGTTGGCTTAACTAATCTTATTGTCTTTATTATATGTTCAGATTTGGACGGAAAAAATCCTTCATCATCTCTGTTTTAATAGACCTGTTTTGTTCCATGACGATTGCATTCTCACCTAGCGTGTGGGTATTTTTCATACTACGGATGTTAGTTGGAGCTGCTAATTCTGGTATCTTCATATCTACATTCATCATAGGTAAAGACAATATACATTCCCGTTATTTTGTGCTTTGGACGGGATTTGTTGTTAACGAAAATGTTTTTCTTTTTAATACATATATTTCTTTATATACACTGCCATAGCCAATCGTACTTGAAGTTAAACTATTGACTCGTGGTTGCACATGATTTTCAACTGAAGTATTGTATTGTCTTCAAGATGAAGCATCGTTACTGACATTTAGCTAACAAAATATATCATTCGCAAACAACTGTGCCATATGCCTTATATGCGTTATGCTAGAGAAACCATGATCTCTCTGAGTTACCGAGTGGGCAGGCTATAATGTTCAAGAATACTGAACTGTGATAACGTATTTATTAGACCGGAGGCAAAAATTTAATAAAATATTGACTACTAATTGGTACGCGTCGCTATTTTCTCTCCCCTAAAATATTCAGTCTTATCTTTTTATACTTCAGGATTAGAACTCGTAGGCAAAAGTAAGCGAGCATTTGCTGGAATAGTTATCGAATTTTTCTGGGTTGGTGGATTATTTATTCTGCTGGTTTTGGCCTATTTATTAAGAAGCTGGGATGATCTTCTGTTAGCTACTGCACTTCCAATACTGCCTTTGGTTATTACATTCTGGTAATTTGACATATTTTGTTTAATATATTATTTATATATTGTTTTGAATAACCCATGATTTCGACAGTCATAATTTGAACAACATCATATGAACACCAAATAATTATTTGTTATCTTAAATGATTTTTGGTGAAAAAATCATAAAATAATTTGATTACCAATTTGATTTTTGGATGGATTGTTGTGGTTTGAATTAAACGGACACGGTACGCTTTTCCCAGCATCTCTCTAATTTTCTTGTGGTAATATTCAAGGTTTATCCCAGAATCAACCAGGTGGCTGGTATCAAAAGGTCGTACAAAAGAAGCTGAGAAGATTTTACGTAAAGCTGCTAAAGTGAATAAAGTAGAACTTCCCGATGAATTATTCGATAAAGATTGCTTGGAGAAAGAACCACGAGTAAAAATTTGGGAAATGTTTACATCACCCGTCTTAGTTATCAGATCTTTTATTATATTTTCCAGTTGGTTAGATAATATTTCAGTATTTATTAGCTAGTTTAGGTTGATATCTGTAATATTTTTGGTCTGATATCGGTTAAAACCCGGTTTGCCCGTCTATATATATATAGGGGCTGATATGAAAAAAAGCGCTTAGTTAGGTTTCCACTGTACTACTAAGCATGGAAAATTGCTATTGCTCTTGTCTTGGCGACCTCCAATTAAAAATAAGAATTCAGCAAGATGGTATACACGGAAGTGATAGTTTCGTTACTCAGATGTTAGTATGTTGCGATCAACAAAACCACGTATCATATACAGAGAGATAATAAGGTATAAATCTCTTTTTCAGGGCAGTAATTTCTATGGTATATTATGGCTTGAATTTAAATATTACAAATCTGAGTGGAAATATTCACATAAATTTTACCATCTCAAATATTGTAGAATTTTTAGCGTATTTGTCCGTATTTATCTTTGCCGAGAGAATTGGTAGAAAACCGATATTATGTATGAGTATGTTAGTTGGTGGAGCAGCCTGTGTACTATCAATATTTCCAGTACTGTATGGAAATTCAGGTGAGTGACTTCAGTAAGCTGCTTTTACAGAGGGATAGTAAAAATGTTTCTTTAACTTTTTATGTATGTACTGGGACTTTATAGTATTAAGGCATTATACCATTCCAATTTCAATCAGACGTCTATGGTTCATTGGTGCCAATACACAAAAAGTTTGGGAAATAATTTGAAACTTGTACAGCTAGTATTATAGTATAATAGAATTCTACAAACTATTTTCAGCACATTATTGGATTACCAATGGTTTATCTATGATAGGAAAATTTGGTGCTTCTGCTGGCTTTGGAGTTATATACATGTTTAGTGCTGAGTTATTTCCAACTGTGTTACGGAATTCAAGCGTCGGTCTATGTTCAGTCTCTGCTAGAATTGGCTCAATGATTGCACCATATATTTCAGACATTGTAAGTTAAACATCTTTTTGTATATGAAATGATGGTCCTTAAGTTTCATTAAATAACCAACATGATCAACAAGCAATCTGTATTTGTCAAATATCAATGAACCTTTTACTGAAAACTGACCCTCGATTCAATAGGCCTGTATTCTCGTTACTTAATACTTTGCTATCTTTATCGTCATTCAATTTGTCTAATTAGTGTTAATGTTATATAGGATGTTCATTCAAATTTGTCAAGTACATGCTATGTCGATAATTATGCATCATACAAAATACATTGTTAAAGGACAGACATACATTTCTAAAGATTTTACTGTGGCTGGGTACAAGTCTCACACAAGATTCTATCCACTAGCATCTAAATTTTGTCAAATTATTTCTCATATTCCGCCGTGAGTTTGCGAGAAAAATTGAAAAAATGTAAATGATATATGTAAATGATTATCTATTTCCAGGGAGAGTTATTAAAAGGTGAACTAGAACTTGCCTTACCTTTAATAGTATTTGGAATATGTTCTGTTGTTGCTGGTCTCCTTGCCTTACTGTTACCAGAAACGATGAATAGAAATTTACCAGACACAATTGAAGATGCAAAATCATTCGGAAGGTAAATCCTGACGTTTAAATATAAATTACTTCTCACGTGTAAGTCTTTTCTCCACAAACAAACGTTTTGTAACAGTCTTGCTTATAATCCTGTTAGCTGAATTGAAATACGATTTCTTTGCGTTCCTCATTGAAAATTAAGGGCTGAAATCGATGCATGTCTATTTATAACTTTACGAATATGTTTTACAAAATTCAATTTTAAAACTTTATGTACAACGGAGAAAACATTGGTTTCGAAACAAGAACATAGAAAAAAAGTATACATGATAGTCGTTTAAGTATCAATTAATCATAACGGTTCGTTTGCCTTTGTAGGACACCGATAAAAGTACAGTCGACCTACGAAGAAAGCGACGTGAGAACACAAGAAGAGAATATACAATTAGCTCAATCATTAACATAATAAAATATAGATTTACATGTTATTATCGTTTTGGAAATCATCTGATAAGACAAATTGGATAGTTACGACTCTCAAGTGGAAATCATTGTTTTTCTGCATTTCGCCATCTTTCAAGGTATTATTTTCGTTCATATTCAAGACTTTAGCCTGCATGAACAAACATTTCATTTTAATGATCCAAAATCTTGCCCTTGTCATCTGTTCTAGCACAGACTCTTGACTTTACGTAATGCTCTCAAAGCGTAATATAGGGAAACCATGTGGAATAAACAAAATACTCAATCTAATCCATAGTAGTTGGTTTAAAGTGGCTTTTTTTTAATTGTCGCTGTTAATTCAATTATTTCTGATATTTTCTTATGAAAATCTACGTAGACTCCAAAGTGATCTCTATTTCCTTGGCCAATTATTTCAGCTAAACATATCACTGAATTTTTACAAAATAGAATGTTTAAACATAAACTTACGATGACAACCTAAATTTACAGCTGTTGAAAAAAATTCACCCATGCAGAAATTACTATTGAGGGGTTGATTATCATTATATGTATCAGGGAAAAATAATAACAGGTTGGGAACTTGGCATTGTGTCACTTCTGTCGGAACATTTAATGAATTAATTGTAGATAAATGATTGCTATACAGTCGATTAATATACTAATACTCACATTGTAAATTCTCAATTATGAACGTAAGCACTTTAGGTTTTTATATTAAGTCTTTCAATAACCCATGTAGTTTCAATACTTTTTATTCTTGCCTTTTTGGTAAGACTAAAAAAACAATAACAAAAGTGTGTTGTGTTATAGCACATAAAAAGTGTGTTGAAACGATTTTATGAAGCATGTATAGTTCGATTGGCTGGTACTTTACCCCTGACATCCCAAAGAGTAGAAGCAATAAAGTTATGTATTTTTCTTATCTTGTGTCAGACTATCCTCATCCGGTTATTCTTGGCAATTCTTATAATAAATAAACCTAGAAGTATACCAACAATTCGAACTGCAAGGGGTACGGGAACGTAGTGCGCCTTTTAAGTCGCCTACACCGGTTTACACCTGCTATAATTATAGGTAATTTCAGATGTGGTACCGTATTGGTAGATGTTTTGCACTAACAACATGTTTTCATTACTTGCTAGTTGTCCACTGTCGTGTGATCCCCTTGATTGGTAATACTTAGTTGGTGACATTTCTCTGACATCACTAGTTTATGATGCAAGTCAATATGTTCGCATACGATTAGTTGCTTTCGTTTGCAATCTCTTCACAAGTTGACAATTTAGGGTGGATATGATCTTTCGATCAGATACACAGATGTTCCGATAGGATTGCTTCTATGTATCCACTGACTGAGACGTTCACAACGCGAACTGTTACGAAAGGACACGATTGTGGTTGAGACGCCAAGGATAATAATCAATCGGGATCAGATCGTATTGGATCACAAGTTCAATCGCGATAGTGATAACCTGATATTTGAGCTTGTAAAGACAAAGTTTGACAATATATCTTCTATTTAAACTGTTCGTCAAAACGTTTAGCATTGCGAGTTATTGGGTCAAATATAATGGAGAGCAAAATGATCCATTGTAGGTTTTTGGGTCAAATACAATGGAGAGCGAAATGATCCAGGGCGAACATACATCTTAAATAAATCCTTTTTCTAAATGCTTATATATCTAACTTTAAATAATCTCCAGGTATTTTTGCACTGTATAGGACAACTTTTAAATGTATTAATATCTATACAATCCGGTCCTTGTATTCAGTGGCGTAGGAAGCATAAGGCGAGAGGGCGGAGCAGGGGCCACAAAAATTTCCAGGCGGGGGGCACCGGCCATACTTTCGCTATGCAAAATGATAAAATAAATGAAAGTGTGTGTGGGGTGGAGGGTGAGAGGAAAGCCGAGCCAGTCTCTTTTCTGGTCCCCAAACCCTTAGAAACGCCATATATATTGTCCGCGTATAATATGGTACAAAAAGAATCCCGAACACAAAAGTAACATATAGTGCGTGTCTATGAAACAAACCATAGCTCAGTGTTACTGTTATTTTATGAACATGCGGTTCGACGATATTGTTAATATATTAGGAGGATTCGGGTGCTATCAGAAGAGGGTATACGTTACACTATGCCTGCCACTGATAACTTGTGCCATGATATCTCATCTCTCCAATTTTATTCTTGGTATACCAAAACATAGGTAGGTGTAGCTTATTTTAGTAATTTCATCTTTAATGTACACATAGTCTATTATGCTACAACATGCACTTAATCAGCCATCTCAATTGGCATGAGTTCTGATTATCTTAAAATATAACCATCGTCTGACACTATCTAGCAGTTACTTTCTTTTTTAGTTGCTTATACAAAATATGTAGTTCATTTTCATATTGTGGTTTTGACTCTAGATAAATCTTGTGTTGGTAATTTCATGACAAATAAGTATTTCAAGGGTCATTTTTGCTAATTTTCCAAAAAATTAGACTTAAACTGGTAAAAGAAACATTTGTCTACTATACCTTTCTCATACTGTGAGGAAATTTCCAATATTTGAACTCAAATAACGTTTTTTTAGGGGTTTGTCATGTTGATAGAGGGAGTTATTCTTGTTTTAATTATGAACGTTTATTTATAAAGTTGTGGACAAACTGTCCTATTTCAAGATTTCTTCAGCGTAACCTTTTCGTGCACTACTTATCACAGCCTTGACATAAAACTTTCAAAAATATACCTCGGAAAATCATCGCATATTTGCATCAATTTACTTAAAAACGTTACCCGCGTGTGTTTCGAAATGTAGTAAAACTATGTAATAAACGTAGAAGTAGTATATCCATTTAACTTGTGTGCTTAATGTTTACCTCCTGCTTCTATATGTCTTACAAAGATTGACTATAGGAGAAATCAGCTTCTCTGTGATATGCTAAATGTAGAACAAATGCATTACTTGGTTAAGACAATTGGTAGGACAAACTACTGTTACAAAATGTTAAATATATGCATTATGTGATACGCAAACCATCTCTTATGACATCATGGCCGAACTCTATTGTCGTTTATATAGATGTAAGCTCCCAGCAGAATTCAATGATACATCTTACTATCCAGAAGACGAGTCTGTACATTACATGATCAACATTTCGATTCCCACTGAAAATGAAGAGTATTCTAAATGTTATTGGTATGGATTAAATTTGTCCAATCCCACCACATCTCAAATACAGAATGCATCAAAGAGAACTAAATGTAATCAGTGGATCTATGACACATCAGTTTTCACCAACACAATTGTGTCAGAGGTGAGATCATGATCTGTTGTAATGCTATTCATTTGGCTGGTAGAAATATATTATCACGAGTATCCATAACTATAGACTAAACAAATATAATGACAGCAAAAAGATAATTTGATGTGTCTGAAAAAAAAAACATACTTTGTCACTAATGTGTTGTAAAATGTGTTACATTGTGTAATCGCGAACGCGATAAGAATGGCAAATATATTCTTATTTCTGTTTCACTCAGATTGTTAACTTTTAATGTCACTGCTACAAATACTTCTTGAGACATGCACTACTTGAGAAAACCTATATTTGCAAATCTTTTGTTCAACTTGAACAGGGAGCTGCCATCGCACTCTTAATGGAAATACTTTTTCATTCTTTCAGTTTAATCTTGTATGTGACAAAGCCATTTATCGCTCCCATGCTAATATGGTTTTACTAGTTGGATTTATGGTATCTTCTCTAGTTATTGGTACACTATCTGATATGTAAGTCAAATAGGAATTATATTTTTACATTAATCTGCTTTATGATTGTATTGCAAATTGTCCAGGTCTTGGTGGTAGAGGATGAAAGCTATGAAATAGAATACAACAATACCAATCCACGAAGAACATTTTTATTCAATATGAATGCTTTTTCCATTATACTTTGAAATTCATTTTACAGAGGACAATTTTCAATGAAAATTTGGGATATTCTCGGTTGAAATGTTTGGGAGGGAAGTTTGTTAATTAGTTTTAGTTACAAAATCAATATATTTCATCAACTCAAATACAACTCAGTTTAATTTAAAGTTGATGTTCCTAGTTAAATTCGATTAAAGAAAAAAACTGGAGATTATTTATCCAAACAATATTTTCATTTTCAGAGTAGGGCGAAGAGTCGGTGTGTACATTTCATTTGCATGTATTATAGGCAGTCAGTTTGGAACAGCATTTACTCCAAATTTTACAATACTACTAGTTTGCCGTTTCCTAAATGGATTCGGAGACATAGGGCTTTTTATGACGTCATTTGTTTTAGGTAAGTATTAATGTGGGTGAGTTATTTCTACCCAAATATCATTTGCCAGCCATCATGAATTACAAATCTTATAGAGCGACAACGTTAATATTTTCTAAAGTAATGTTGTTGTGAAGATAATAATAATCATTTCACTGTTTGATACTTTTTGTCTGATACTGTTATAACGTTTTATGCC
The DNA here is from genome assembly GCF_000327385.1 of Lottia gigantea. Classification (NCBI taxonomy): domain Eukaryota; kingdom Metazoa; phylum Mollusca; class Gastropoda; family Lottiidae; genus Lottia; species Lottia gigantea. The sequence continues at coordinate 1,276,740 of NW_008710662.1, forward strand.
GTGTCCTTTATGCATTTTGCATATGGTATATTTGTAACCAAATTTAATTTCGATTCGCCACCCCTTTTTGTTTTAAGAACCTTGCCCAATTCACAAGTCTTTCTAACAAAATAAATATAACCTTTGAATTCTGAAAACAATGTTTGTCATGAGGAGCAGAAAATAGAACGTAAAAACCAATTGATTTCACTTATAAAGAGCCTGGAAAATTACATTTCATATCATTTGAAAAATGTAAGTGAAATATCATCTGTTCTCTTTTTTTCTAGCATTAGAACTTGTTGGTGTATCTAAAAGAACCTTAGCAGGAATGGTAGTCGAGTTGTTCTTCTGTGTTGGACTGTTTTTGACAGCCATTTTAGCTTATTTTATTAGATCATGGCAAACACTTCAATTAGCAGTTGCTAGTATAATAGTAGTGGTATATCTGTCAGTTATTTGGTAAGAGTCTTATATATCATTCAACCGAAACCGCTTATCAAACATTTTTGGATATAAAAAGATGTTCTTACACGAGTGTATGTCATAACGAACTTTGTTAAACGTCAAGATTCAAGGACGAGTTTGTTTTATAGTGATAATGAGTAACAGTGAGTGCTCTGGTGAGTCTCATTTTAATAAGATCAATCAAACACTTATAATACCTTTTTGTGACTTTGTATCGGAGATATATTTCTTCTCCCCATTTAACAATGATTTTGCGCGTTAAGCATTATTGTATATAGTGTACAGATCTTATTGCAACAACTCTAAAAATAGATATAAAATACATTGCAAGGTTAACAATTTCAGAAGTATGGTTTTCTGTTTTTTCAGTTTTGTTCCAGAATCTGCTCGATGGTTGATTTCAAAAGGGAAAACAGAGAAAGCTAAATTGATATTGCGTAAAGTTGCAAAAGAAAATCATACCAAATTACCTGATGAAATATTTGAGAAAGAAAATTTATGTTTAGTAGAAGCACCCAAATCTCAAGCATCGAAACTATTTGCATCTCCAGTAATGGTTTTGAGGTCATGCATCATTTTCTTTAATTGGTGAGCTGAATTGTTTTAGATTCTGTCTATTAAACCTTATTAATTTAAATATGCTTGATATTCCAAGTTAATAATTTCATAGAAAGAATTTCCACTTGACGGATAATTCACCAAGGCTCTTTATGAAACCGCTTAAGTTTCAACATCTTAATAAAAAGAGTCTAGCTCACTGGTCGCCGCTAGCTGAACCGTTCGCCGGGCTTGTAGGCACGAGTTATAATTGTTTTTTCCTTGCAGGTTAGTCTTATCCATGGTATACTTCGGATTAAGTTTTAATGTCGGTAATATAACTGGAAATATACATGTAAACTTCTCAATTGGGACTGGTGTAGAGGTGCTAGCTTATGTACTTTGTATATTCTTGTTGGATCGATTGGGAAGGAAATTAGTTCACTGTTTTAGTATGCTGATTGGAGGAATTGCGTGCATAAGCACATTGTTTCCAGTGCTATTTGGTGATCAGTGTAAGTTGTCATATAGAATTATTTCTAAATTCTGAACACTTTTAAGGCTTTTTAAGAATTTCGTAGCTTTAATAATAATAGGGATTGTGTATTATAGTTATGGTACTGGATAGGCCTTCAGAAAGATATACTATCTTATTGGCCGAATTTGAACATTTTATGTTCATTCTAAGAGGTAGTATTCCTTCAATTTCAGCCCTTGATTGGATAACGATAACTTTTTCTATGATGGGACGATTTGGTGTATCAGCTGCATTTGCAGTTTTATACATATTTTCATGTGAGCTCTTCCCAACTGAAGCCCGTAATTTTGGTCTTGGTGCCAGCTCATTTCTTGGCCGGATTGGTGGAATTGTTTCTCCTTATATTGCTGACATGGTTTGTTATTTTCCTTTAAAAACTAATGTATTTGAAACTCCAATGCTTCACTACCAACTTCCAGGAAGGATTATACTTATCGATTCTAAATATTTAGTTAACCGTAGAAGACTTGACACTATCAAACTAATGTAATATAATACAAAAATAACCTTTCGTTTCACTACCAAACCTTTTTAATGGATACTATTCTTAACAGTATTGGAAGGCCTATAATGACATTATCATGGCATATCTTCTGTTTAGGGCTTTATAGTAGATGGTAAAATTGGAAAAGCGCTACCGTTAATTATATTCGGTAGTGCAGCAATAGCCGCTGGATTACTTGCCTTATTACTACCAGAAACCAAGAACAGAAAATTACCAGAGACAATTGAAGATGCAAAGAATTTGGTAAGAATAACAATAATATGTGACTAGCACTTTCTATAAGCAGTGCATATAAATTGTAAAGGAATGTATTTCTTGATTTCGAAGATAAGTTGCCTTGAAATACCGTATAGACAGGGTCCTATGCTTATCCAAATAGGTATGAACAACAAGCCATTGAGATGAAAATATATCAGAATATGAAAGATTATACAGTGGTGTAACCTATTTTCGTGCATATAAGGATTCAGCACGAACCACGATTTAAAAAAAATAGTGACGGACAAAATAAGATACGTAGCGTGATTTATTGCTAAAAGTCATTGGAACAACATAAGAATATGGCCCACATTGTGTTCCATAGAATTTTTCTGCTGACGCGGAATCCACTAGTTGATCACGTGACTTTATTCGTAGGACTACATTCTAGCAGACGACACATGGATTTCCGATTACAGCTTGGGATTATAAGGAAATTCGGCCGATAAAAAAATTGTGACATACCTAAAATCCGCAATTTTGTTTTTGACAAAGTATACATTAATACATTTTACCTTGCTTGAAACTACTGGATTTATTCTACGAGCGGACATTGTACAAATAACTCATATTTATCAAAACAAGCATTCGCGACGGTCACACATGTAAATCATTAACCATTTCCGGAGATTCACGAAAAATAGGTTAGCAAGAAATTAGGTTACTTGACTGTATATATGTGGGCGAGCCAGCTCCACACAGAAACAGTAACAGACGTTTCAATTGTCGATACAATGCACTTTGATGATATAAAAACAAGAGAAAGATCTTACAAGAATTAGCCAAGAAACACCAAACAAGGAAGCACAGCGCACATACCATTACTTTCCCTTCCCTTCCCCTCTCGCTTATGCAGACCAATCTGACTCTATTTAACCTACTCCCGAGTCGCGACCTACCTACAGGACACTAGGCCCAGAGAACAACACCACAGCAGTGGAACAATTGCGTTGTCTCCACAGTGCCCCGTCTGCGACTGACCAGAATAATTTAAATCATGTACTTTAACCTAAACAGAACTTTTTACAATAGATCTAATGTAATACTTCAATGTGTTTCCGACAAATTTAAAGTTATGGTTACTCGATCACATAGTTTTAGGTTATTGGGACAAGAAAGAGGTATAGCAGTGTCAATATACATGGCAGGGTGAAACGAGACAATAACACCGACCTGGTTTAAGGGAAACTCCGAATAATATAAATATAATTAATATTACGAAATAAACGGTTTTTTTAACTTCATACCATAATTATGTATTTTTTGATAAATATTTTTTCCAGGGTCACCTGGAAATGGAATCATATTGATGAAGATATATCCCAAGTTATATGCGACTTTGATCATGAATTGGACTTGAAAGGATTTAACGTGCATTTATTTATATTGGGAATGTTTTGTCAGCAAGGAAAATAAAACAACTCCCTTGTTTTGTCCCCGCCAGTGCTTTTTAATATTCTTACTGATGTTGTCCGTGTTTCTGTCAACTACTGACATTCTATCAAAGTCGATGTGCCTTTCCGCTGATCAATATAGTTGCATGACACTGCGAAAAGGCAGTTATAGACACAACGTTTGCGTTCTTTAGTGTTCTGAATAAGTATTGTCCAAATATCATTAAAGCATTTTATTGTCACAAACAGCGTATTGTTTTATCCATTTAAGAACCATACATAGTTTCATATATGCTGAAAGTGTGACAGAATTTTGAAATCGATATGTATTAGTGGTGCGTATATGGTAACCTATGTCCGTTGTCCTGTCCGCGATCGTCTCTCTGCTCACAATTGCATCATAAGCACACTAGAAAACACGTTTTTGGCTGATTTTGACAATTTGAAATTTTACAATCTATCTGAATCAACAAAGCCGAAACATAACCTTTAGTTAAAGAGCCAATCCAATATTGTTTTTGATGCGTGTTTATAACCACCCAGAACACTCATGCACAGCGGCGTCAACAAAAGGGGGTGGGGGTTGTTTCTGTTATTCAGTGCATACTCTTTTAATGAAAAGTTTGGAAAGAATTTCAAATTTAAAACATTTAAAGGCAATGAACTAGTTTTATACTAGTCAAGTGAAATGATACAACCAATTTTCCCCTTCACCACTACTCTTTTTGAATGGGTGTATCTTCAGCACACACTATTGTTTTATATCCTCGGGCTAAATCTTTTGTTTTCCAATTTAAGAATATGATTATGTTACTTATAAGACATTTATTTCTCAGTTTTGTCTCAAAATGGCCATTAGATTGCCCTTTGTCACTAGAGCACAAGGACTAAACATACATACATACATGGTGTGAAGTATTTTATTGACAAAGGATATTTGTATATGAAATATTCATCCTTACCTTAGAGTGCGACCTATAGCGATTTCAAATTGAGCTCAGGACAGCCTATGAATTTCATTGTATTATCGTGACGAGTATAAGTGTATACGGCGCATAAATAAAGGTATACAGTTAATCGTCACATAAGGGTACATGAAATAACGGTGAATGACTTTCCAGGACTAAACTTTCGAAATGAAATTTGACGATATATTGGAATACTTGGGTGAATTTGGAGCCTACCAGAAAAGATTGTATATAACAGTATGCATTCCATCTATTTCTATTGCTATGCAAGTTTTGCTTCCTGTATTTATTCTGGCTATTCCTAACTTCAGGTAATTATCTTTTCATACTCTTTTAGAGCTTAAAAACACTGGTGTTTTGGACTATACATGTGTACTGAAGTAAACTATTGCCTCAATTCGCTATATTCCTATTTCGCTTTCTACGTCTGTGATTGTTGCATTTCTTCACGTTCTCGCGATCTTCAGTACCATTTGGCTTCATAGTGACGTCAATTTAATTTCTCAGTTCAGTAGCTGTGCTCTGTTGTTGTTATTCCTGGATTGGATTCATCATAATAATATTAATACTACATGAACTAGGGCCGATTTGTGATATAAGTCGACAACAAGTAAGATGGTGGAGTAGAAGACGTCAGTGTTCAGTGAATTTTCTCTGCAGATCAACGATGTATGAATTGGATTGTTATAGAAAACTAATTTTAAACATCCCCGTTAAAGTGGTGGTATGAATCACAAATGCGTAGAAAGCATACAATATAATAAGGATCAAACAAAGCAAAAGTCGCTTTCCAGTTTTAGATTTTATCAACCTGCTAAAACCAACTCAAACTGAGAAAACAAACAAAACAATAGCAAATGTATAATATGTGTCCGTGAAAACAAGCGTGAAATGTCAATAACCCTACCTTCGATAGGGTGAAGATTGAATATCGTGCACCCGGTGTGTTCTTATAGTAAACAACATCATATTATATTTAATTGTCTACCATTAAATAATATGCACAATAAACTACAATAGTACAACAATTTTCAAAACAATTTTTTTACAAATTATAATTTTATTTAATGTAATATTTAAATGTATCTTTAAGGAATACTACTTAAACTTAAACACTGGTCAACAGGTGTATACATTCATCAGTTGGACTTGCAAGGTGCCATGACTAAACAATAGAATCTCTATATAAGATGATATATCGCTTAAACTAACTCCAAGCATGTTTCAAATTACTCAGTTTAATGAATTATTACTAAGTCTGACGGATCTATGACAGCAGATTAACAAAGACCCATTTTGGCCAAATTTAAAAATTTCAATTTTTTTGTCATCCTAAAAGGTAGTATACCTTTAAAGACAAATTTCCCTTTGAGGATCTTAGAGGGCACAAGTCATGGTGTTTTGGAGGTTTTTTTGTGAAAATAAATCAGTTACATGTACATGTATATATAGAAATAAAAACAAGTTAAAATTGAACGGATACACGATTTTGTTTTAACAAGGAATGTTATTGTTAACTACTTACTGTAAATACTCTATCTTTAAATGTATATCTATGTAATAGGCTTTACGACGAAATGAATACGCACCTCATTGTTTTATTAACGTCTATTGTCATATTAAAGTCTTATTAAGGTCATGTTATCATCCCATTTTCTATTCAATACAGCCAGTTTAGTTGTCAAGTAAAAGGATATCAGTTTGTCGAGTTTCAGACACAGATTTATACTTTCATTTACAATTTTGGAATGATTGCGTCTTTTTATACCATGCGATTACTGGTGTGTGGTGTTGAAAAGTTTAATTATGAAATTACCCTGAAGTAATTAAGATCTTAAATATTTTATCTAATTATTATGTATGGCCTTTGTTCAAAACCTGGAATACAAGCGTACACAATAGAGAATATATTCTGAGCTTTTTAAAGTGATCTCTTTTGAATATTGGACAAAATTCATGAATTCGTTACAGTCCAACCAACGTAACTTTGAATATGGTGGGCGATAGGGTTCTAGGAAATGGGTATGCGGGTGGAAAAAGGTTTAAACTGACCGTGCCCCTGGCTTTTTATTTCAACATTATATATCTAGTGATTCGGGTTGAAGAGTAACGACAGTTGTTGTATTTTCAAAAGACATAAAACAAGCATTGTAGATAAAAGAGTCATATTTTATGTGTAGGTTAGTCTATTCAATTATTTATAGATTTAGCAATAGAAGATGTACATTTGATTATACATGTAGTTATTTTTATTTAAAAATATACACATATTTGATAATGATTTAAGTTTACTCAGCCTTCGAAAGTAGGATTTTTGCAGTTTTGGTTTTGCTTGACTGGTAGTTCATGAGATGATAAAAAAAGTGTTTGCATGATAGCTTTAACATAAATTATAAGATAAATATGTATGTGGTTTTTTTCATTATTACTTGTAAAATTGTTCACAAGAGATTGTGAGAAAATTTGACATGCTTGAATCGCATATCATTGGGTTCGAAGCATTACGATTGATAGACTAATTTTCTGTTGATATCTTACATTATGTTCAGTGAATTGACATATACTGGTAATACGCCTATAGTTCGCCATCCAAAATTATTTGTCATGATCATGATACAGTAATTTGTAACAGTAATAAAACCAGGTATAAATATAATCCTTTGACGACATTTAGGGGTAAAGATCTCATTAAATAACGTAACACAATTTTATGGAATACTACTCCTTAGTATCATTAAACACTACGTTTACATTGTCATCATCAGATGAAGTGAGGAAATATGGTACAAGAAAGTAGACTGTTGAAACGTAGTGTGTACGTAGTGTGTAATAAAACTAAGGAGTAGTATACCATAAAATTGTGTTTCGTTATTTAAGGTATAAATATGGTTTAACGGAACCTGGAGTTTTTATTCGGTTCGCCATTTTCGGGGGTCGATTTGGGTCTTGAATATATGTAAATAGTCTTTAGAAGTACTAAAACTGCGCAAAAATACCTCCCAACTTGAAATTTTGATATCTATTTCTATACATGTATTTTCTATAAATGTTTATCAAACCCTCTTGGACGAATATGAAGATAAGGCGAGTCGTTATTTAAAATTTCCAACGGCCACATATGGATTTGAAGGCTCAAACTTCGACGTTGAGCTTAGGTGTAAAACCTATTACTGATTTGCTAAACATTTCACGGATGGCGAATCTGTTCCTTGAAAGAAACGGTCGATTTTCTTAAGCATGAATTGATTTAATGCATGTCTTTGTCATTTTTAGATGTGCTATTCCAAGCTTCCCAAATGATACATATATCAGCCAAGGTAAATGGCATGACGACTTGATAAATAAAACGATTCCAACCGCAAAAGATGGTTTATCGAAATGCAAAGTTTTTGGTTCGGATGGATCAGAGGAATCTTGTGACAAATGGGTGTATGATCAGTCAATTTACGAGTCCACCCTTCTTATGGACGTGAGTATTAATCCAATCTTCTCGGAGGGATTATAGGATGAGACAATAAATCCCAGGTTCAGCGTGCTTCAGATCACTCGAATATTGGAAATCATTGGAAGCATTTAAAATAAAAATAAAATGGCCATGATAGTTTTTTTCTTCTTTTTATTCTAGATAAAGCTAATATGTGGAGATGAAATATTACGATCTCATTCGAATATGATTTTCTTTGGTGGAAATCTTGTTGGGGCATTTGGCTTGGGGTTGTTATCTGACTTGTAAGTATACCTGTATAGAGAACGCTGTTTATGTTTGGATTATCAACTATTGGGGTATCGAAGCATTATATGTTCATCGAATAAATGGTTATAAAGCCGAATGGATCATATATTTTCGTACTGGCCGATCAAGATTATTAGGAAATACGGCACACATATTCATGCTTCACCACATTGTATCTTGACTCAACAACGTAATTGATTTTTTAAGTCCATCATTATCAATACTTGCTTCTCATGGGTACGTCAACTAGATGACCCTAGTCCATGCGATCAGTATGCTTTATATATAGACATGGTATTTTGAAATAAGAGAAGAAAAGGGGGGGTCTCTAATTTCACCCCCGATACATATTTATTTTGTTTATTGAACAGGATAGGAAGAAAGAAAACACTTATGTTGTCAATTATACTTCATATTGGAACCGGTATTGGTATAGCATTTATTAATGAGTATATTGGTTTTTCTGTCCTGAGATTTTTTAATGGAATGGCTAATGGTGGTGTTTTTATGACAGGATTTGTCATTGGTAAGATTAATTTGAACAAAGTAATTTATGGATATCTATATGACACTTTGCTGCGTTGCTATTTCTTATTAAGTTATTGACATATAAAATTCTACTGCGTTGCTATTTAATATTACGTTATAGACAAACATACCCTTCTGCTGGTAGGACAAACAAACCCTTCTGCGTTGCTATTTCATATTAAGTTATAGACAAACTGAACTCTTCTGCGTTGCTATCTCATATTAAGTTATTGTCACAACCCTTACAGAATTTATTTAATTGAACACTACATTTTGCTACTAACCCACTTTGGATCAGACAAGCAGGACATAAATACTCCATTACATTACTTTTATATCACTTTTTAACCCAATAACTTTTTAATAGATTGTTAATTTGGCCGTTTTGTATGTGTTTTTCATTTTGATCGTTTTTAAGGAATGGAGCTTGTTGGACCCAGTAAAAGAGCGCTAGCAGGAATGATCATTATGTTGTTTTGGGCCCTGGGACTATTTGTGCTTGGGTTAATTGCATATTTTATACGTGATTGGAGAACTTTGTCTCTGGCTGTATCTTGTCCTTCTGTTGTCTATTTATCGTATTGGTGGTAAGTGCCTTTTTTTAGTAAACAGATATTAATATTATTTGGAGACTTTACTTTGTCAGATATCATAATTTTCTCAAGAGGTTATGGCTTTGAAATGGGAACTTGAGTGTCATTTACACAATATGAGTCTTAATGTGCCCTTTCGTTACATATTTCTGCTTATTGAAATCATTATGAACTGAAATGAAAGAAAACTATAAAACGAATATAAACATGAATAATGTCTATGAAAATGTATGTGAAATACTGTACTATTGAAGGGATTGTATAAAGGTTTTCTAAAAATACAATGTGAAATGTTGAGATTAGTCTAAATAAAATGAAAAAATATATTATTCACTTAAATCTCATTCAAAGCTAGAAAATAACACTATGGAAGACAAGTTATAAAAGAAATCGAGAGGGTGTTTGTGTGCAATGTCAAAATTCAACAAACGGGATTCTAACAATTTAAATAAGAATGTCTGAACAATCTAAAGATGAAGTCAGTTGTCGTGGATAAGCATTAGAGAAAAATTGTAGGTGGTTAAGTTGACGAGTCTACTTATCTACTTCATATTCAACTCATGAAGTTTAAGTATAATTATGCCTCCACTTAAGATTTATGATTTCAAAAACTAAACTAACTGTGTTGTAAAGTGTTTGGTGTCCTGAATTAATTTCTACATATTATCCCGTTTATTCTGGGGTTTGTTAAGAATGTTAAGTATAACACATAACAAAAGCAAAACGTGCAGATTTTAATTTAAATCAGATTGCATTGAATCAAAGTCTATATTTCTTTCTGTTTTTATGTATAAAATGGGAAAAATTGTTAATTTAAACTAACAGGTTATTACCAGAGTCTCCAAGATGGCTGTTATCAAAGGGTCGAGAAAAGGAGGCAGAGGATATCATTAGAAAAGCTGCTAAGGTCAACAAAGTTGAACTTCCGCTCAAGCTATTCGATCAACATACCCTGGACACAGGACCTCAATCAAAGATCTGGCACATGTTCACAGATTGTAGACTGTTGATTGGATCCTTGATAATATTTTTCAATTGGTGAGCACCTGTATTCTATAATTGATGTTAAAATAATCAAATCTAATTGCGCTTATTCAGATTGCACGGACATCAGAATCAACTCATCGTTCTCCAAAGAGAACAAATACATTAGATAACTGCATTGCAATCTCATTTTAAGAACAATACATTTAAATAAACATATTTATGCACTATAGTTTGGACAAAGTAAAAAGCTTTTTATTAAAAATATTATCAATTACTATTATGAGAATTGGTATAGCAGACTCGAAATAGTATTATTTAATTTTCTTCCTAGAAATTTCAACCCAAAGAATTCACAAATTTTGGCTGGAAATGGGCCGCTGTAAAAATTTCGAAGACGTGTGTTTCACCAACGCAATGACATTCTAAGATTAATAATTAAGTAAAATAACTATTTTGAGGCTGCTATTCCAATCTTCATAGATATAATGAGAAAAATTCAATAAACTTTTACTTTTTAATCCGGTAATAGAAATATTAAAATGGAACTTGAATCTTGTTGTACTCAGTTTCGCTCTATGCGATCTTCAGACAACTAAAACAACATGATTCAAGTTCTGTTTTAATATTTCTACACCACATGTATTGAGCACTATTTTAACAGTGAATATATTTCGTTATTGTGTCTGGGCACTATATGAGCATTATGTAATTACCTGATTTAATTGTTACTATATATTTCATCACAGGCTAGTGGTAAGCATGGTGTACTATGGTCTTGGTTTGAACGTATCTAACCTCAGTGGAGATCCATACCTGAACTTTACCATCGCCAATATTGCCGAAACTATATCTTACGTATTAGCTATTTTGCTGTTGAACAGAATTGGAAGAAAACCTCTTCACTGTGGTGCTATGTTACTTGGTGGGGTTGCCTGTTTAGCCACAATGTTACCTGTCATTTATGGTGGTAAGTAGAGTAAAGTGAGATAACAGACTCTAAATGCTGTCATGCTGATTTCATCAGTCTCAAATGATACTTGCCTTCGAGAAATCTTAAACGACAATGTCATACATTAACTGAACATTGACCTCTGTAAATTCAAATTTTAGAAGCATGAAATATGCCAATCTGATTAAAAATAGTTAACTGGTTACAGTTAATCGATTGTCATGAACTTATTATATTATTATTGTAAAAAGATTCATCTATCATTCTGTCATTTCAGCAAACCCATGGGTTACAACAGCTTTATCAATGATAGGAAAATTAGGAGCTTCCGGTGCATTTGCTGTGATATATGTATATGCTGCTGAATTGTTTCCCACTATTGTACGGAATTCTGGTTTAGGCACCAGCTCCATGTGTGCCCGTATCGGTGGAATGATATCTCCGTACATTGCAGACTCAGTGAGTTTAATTTAAGACTTAATCTATTTTAATACAGACATGAATTATTATAAGCTGACAGGTACAGTGTACAGCTTCCAATGCGGTACAAGAATCAGACGCAAACACAAATTGCTTCTTCTATTTGCTACTGTTTCAATTCAAACATTACATCGCAACGGACACCGTTCTTAGTTGCATTTTTACTTTTGTACGTATTTCTCAAGTTAGGCCTATAAATTTTGATTATTAGATTAAAGCCTGTCTTCCCGAAGCTCCCCAATCGTACATTTATACATTGTGCTTCATATTGTCGGAGATCATATGTATAGAATATATTATACTAATACTATTTTCAGGGGTTATTAGTTGGTGGCGATTTAAGGATTGCTCTACCACTCATAATATTTGGAGCAAGCAGTATAATAGCTGGTTTACTTTGTTTACTATTACCAGAAACATTAAACAGAAAGATGCCAGAAACAATTGACGATGCCAAGGAATTAAGCAGGTAGGAACCTATCTAGATAAACAGGTTCAAGAAGTTCTGTTCAAGCTATCTGTATCACTTTTGAGAACGAAAATCGATAATAAAAATTCGCAGAATTGGACACATATTTTGACAACAGCAGTGATAAATGCACATAGGAATCTAATAGTATGGTCCAATCTAAATTTCTACTCATGATCCAGACGCTTGTTTTCTAGAATGTTCTCTTAAATAGTTACTCATATCATTTTTATTTCAGAGGAAATAGTAAAGGAAACGCGTACGAATTGAAATCTGCTGATGTGGAAAACGACCAGAATGAAAAGTACATTCCAACAATAAGCCATGGTAAACTGTAGACTCGAACTGTGATGTTCCTTAATGTATACACATAATCCTACTACTCAATAATATCACGTATTTTTTATTTGTCCGTTATAATAGTTTTATCAATAACAAGTTTACTTTCCGTGTTAGTGTTTTAAAACGCCCGTCTGTATGGAAAGGGAGTCATAATGTACTTCTGGCCATGTGCGTTTTACATTAACATAACTAACATCTGTTCCAGAATGTTTCACAGAATTTACTAATGCACAAACCAGTTATGGGAAATAAAAAATATATATATTTTTAAATCCTTTCATTGATTCTTTAGAGTTGAAGGTTTCTATTTGGTTATTACTTTTAAAATATGGTTTATTGCTTTACCTTAATTATAAACATCAGATATTTGACATGTCACTTTAGAGTTTTAAAATAGACAGACAGAAAGGAAGTAATAGCCATTTTCCGAAGGATAACAACTGAGGTTCACACAGACCCTGTCTATTAGATATATTCCTACACCAAACTTATTGGTACCTCCCGGGTTATCCGTACCCTTATCCTTTAAAATATGGGTCGGTTTTAATAAAGAAAGAATGCTTTTATTAGGTCACCAGACTAAGAAAACTAGGGTCAGCTGAGATTAATCCACGGCCACCATTTTTCACACTTGACACCTTCTCACTGACTGTGTTGTGTTTACCATAAACTGTTAGAAATGATGATTTCGAAATTATAGAAGTTATATTATCTCGTGGTAGGGCTGAATCAATATGAATAAAAATGTACAATTCATCATTGAACTTATTGGTGTCCTAATACGTAACCTCTCATTGTGTTTGTGTATACTTAATGACAATCCACGTTGGACATACTCATACATCTAATATAAAATTGAATTTTTATGTTGAATTTAGGTTAACATTTAGTAATTCGGTACACTAATAACAAAGGGGTGAAGTGGAAAGTTCAATGTTTGAAAAACGTTGGCGAAACTCAAACTAGTTATAAAATTTTGCTGTTCTGATATTTGTCTAACATATCTGATGTTGATGAAAGACATTGCATACCATATTGCCATTGCATCGCAAATAGCTTTTCAAAATTGTCGGCGTTTGCAGCAGTGACTGTAAAGTGATATGAGATCCAAATACGTAATAGACGACTAAATAGCTAACTCAACAACTTGTCTGTTCTGTGACGTCTGTACCCAAGAATGCTGTTTTTTTGAACACTAATCCCACCCATTTGTTTCAATGTAAAAGATAGGCACCTAAAAATTCTGTTCTGATACATGATGGATTATCTAAAATGGGGCACTGTCAGCTTGTAAACAAATGCCCCTATGGGTAGGTTCCGTTAAAGAAGGGTTTTCCTCATTGTTTAGTGTCTAATTAATTTGATTAAATGGTGTTTCTAATGAATTATCATGTATTTCTAATCATATAATTATGTTCTTATTGTATACAATTAAGAGTTTTAACCAGTCATAAATGTCCATGTATATACAGTTCGGATAAATAAAAAATACTTTTTTACCTTTCTTGATCGGTCACTTATTGGAATTCGGCTGGTAATTCTCTTCTAATTTAGCTAATTATGAATTAATTATAGACATGTGAGACAAACTGGCATTTTTCCAAGTCATTAGAACACCTCTACATTCTGTTCATATAAGTATTAGAATTTTCATTTTCATAAATGAAAATAAGGGTACTGCTTTATAAAAAATATGAAAATTGAATGGAATTGATTGATTTGTGTAATTAACAAAGTAAAATGATTATGCATACATTACAATTAAATTATCACATTAAATGAAATTCATTATGCCAGAGGGAATGGAGAGTTTTAAAAATTTATACTAAATAGGAAATCCTCTTTGTCCTCGACCCCCAACATAATTTCCTATCGAGTTGTCTGTGTTAAAGTTATTTCTGTTGCCTTGATTATTATGTATTCCATCATTTCCATGTGGAGTTAACTTAGGGCATGATCCATCAAATAATTTCTTAACCTTTCTGGAAAAAAGAAATGTATGTTTTGTGCAGAATTTTTAAAATAGAGAATCATAATTTTCCTTATTGGAGCATATGCAATTGCCCAACGTCCCATACCTGAAGTTATTCCCAATAAAATCATCGGCATAGTGAATAGTTTAATGTGTGAGATGTAATACCATGTCGTCCAGTTATCCACTTATTTGTAAGGTAAAAATTCGATTATAAGACTATGTGATTCTAGAACTAGACGAGAACTTACTTGCAAGCCATGAAACATTCATTAGGATATGTTAACAATGAGGATCCACATACTGGTTTGTATATATTAGGACAAATAGCACATGGATCAAAACATTCACCATTATAAGCCCAATTGACGTCCCTAAAATATACATTAAAGTATTAATATGTCTCAGATAGATAATGATTAAAAGAATAATTGACATAAAACTCATTAATATTGCCAGCAATGAGTAGAGTACAATTCTGCTAAGAAACAGTGTAAAAAGCAAAAGCAATTGTCATCAAAGTAACACCGAAAATAGTCGAATAATAATTGTAAATTCCTTCCTCACAATAGTTCAAATAAAGCTTTGAAAGGATATATAGTGTCACGTATGCAATTAAGCGCATCTAATTGATGGTGGTCAACCATCAGGTTATATTCGTAATGGCTGGTATATTCCCTAGGATTAAGAACATTTACTTACTGGCAATTTAATAAACACAGGTTAGAATAGGTTATACCATCAGCACCACAAACAGGATCATATATTTTGGTACATGAACATATCTTTTCGCATTTGCCTGAATGCCTCAGAAGTACTTCACTGTAAATGACAATAATATGAAAAAAAATTACAAGCAGCAATTTTCAGATTGAAAGACGACAAAATTTCAGACACAGCTGTTAAATAGCTAAAAGGGGGGATAAATGCAAAACACATGAAAAACAAATTGGTTTATATATTTCTTAGTTCAATACAAATAGTTTTCTCTTTGGCAAACAACGTTTTGCACATTTCCGCTCTCTGAATTTTTTCCAATTCTATTTTGTATTTTTAAACATACCCACAATTCAATTCACATTCATTAGAGTATGTTACACCATCTTCACCACAAACTGGTTCATAATTTCTAGGACAGGCACATGGACATTTTCCCTCAGATTTCTTTGTTACTTGTCTATTAACGAGATAAAACACATAATGAATTATTGTCAAATTGTCTGAATTCGCACGTAATGTTTGCTATAATTAACCAAAACTTAATTGGAATTCTCACTTACCCACAATTCAACTCACATTCATTAGAATATGTTACACCATCTTCACCACAAACTGGTTCATAATTTCTAGGACAGGCACATGGACATTTTCCATCAGATTTCTTTGTTACTTGTCTATTAACGATATAAAACACATAATGAATTATTGTCAAATTGTCTAAATTCACACGTATTTTTTACTATCATTAACCAAAAGTTAATTGGAATTCTCACTTACCCACAATTCAACTCACATTCATTAGAATATGTTACACCATCTTCACCACAAACTGGTTCATAATTTCTAGGACAGGCACATGGACATTTTCCATCAGATTTCTTTGTTACTTGTCTATTAACGAGATAAAACACATAATGAATTATTGTCAAATTGTCTAAATTCACACGTATTTTTTGCTATAATTAACCAAAAGTTAATTGGAATTCTCACTTACCCACAATTCAACTCACATTCATTAGAATATGTTACACCATCTTCACCACAAACTGGTTCATAATTTCTAGGACAGGCACATGGACATTTTCCATCAGATTTCTTTGTTACTTGTCTATTAACGAGATAAAACACATAATGAATTATTGTCAAATTGTCTAAATTCACACGTATTTTTTGCTATCATTAACCAAAACTTAATTGGAATTCTCACTTACCCACAATTCAACTCACATTCATTAGAATATGTTACACCATCTTCACCACAAACTGGTTCATAATTTCTAGGACAGGCACATGGACATTTTCCATCAGATTTCTTTGTTACTTGTCTATTAACGAGATAAAACACATAATGAATTATTGTCAAATTGTCTAAATTCACACGTATTTTTTGCTATAATTAACCAAAAGTTAATTGGAATTCTCACTTACCCACAATTCAACTCACATTCATTAGAATATGTTACACCATCTTCACCACAAACTGGTTCATAATTTCTAGGACAGGCACATGGACATTTTCCATCAGATTTCTTTGTTACTTGTCTATTAACGAGATAAAACACATAATGAATTATTGTCAAATTGTCTAAATTCACACGTATTTTTTGCTATAATTAACCAAAAGTTAATTGGAATTCTCACTTACCCACAATTCAACTCACATTCATTAGAATATGTTACACCATCTTCACCACAAACTGGTTCATAATTTCTAGGACAGGCACATGGACATTTTCCATCAGATTTCTTTGTTACTTGTCTATTAACGAGATAAAACACATAATGAATTATTGTCAAATTGTCTAAATCCACACGTATTTTTTGCTATAATTAATCAAAAGTTCCATCAGAATTCTTTTCTACGCCTCTGTTACATAGAAATAAAAACCTCAAATATATTTATAGAAAGTAATAGCAGAAAGCGTTAAAGATACTTTAAATGTGAAGCTGTTTTAAAAGATTTTAAATAGACATGGAAGTTTTAGACTTTAAGTTACTTAACTTTATTAATCAACTTTCAACCGCTTTAAAGAACTACTTTTGGAATGCATGGTATGGGATAGTATATAGAATGTATATATAATGGGTGTTATTGTTAAAATGACGCCTCACTGACAATTAAATATATTTTTACGAAATGTTATATACATTTTAAATGTAAGGTCAAGGTTTGTTAGGTCCGTGTTTTCCAATCCACCTGCCTAAGTTTTCGAAAGTTGAATACTTTATTCACATACATGTATTTAAAAAAAAAACAACTTGAATCGTCACCAAATATCACTATACATGTGAGAGTTATTGCCCTTTATCGTGGTTAATTACATTAACACATTTATTGTCTTAGAAGAATGACAACACAGAACGTTTTGTATTGAATTTCAAGAAAACCAGACGTCAAATTAATTTTCACCATGAATAGTTACATTTATAGCTGAAATGGAGGTCTATATACCGGTAATTGAGGTCTTTATAATAGCAGTGTAAACGGAAAATTGAAATAATTAAAATAAAATAATTTTGTTTTTGTAAATGTTATGGTGTACTAGTAGTTAGAGCAAGTGAAAACAAAAAAATATTGAAATATAGAAAAAGTTATTCAATATATAAGGTCTTTAAAAAGTGGGAGGGGGGGGGGGTGGGCAAATGAAAATGTTTCCTCTATCTGTTGAAATACAACCGATAGCATAACCTGGTCATTTTTGAAGATTTGAAATATTAACATCTCCCCTCGGTGATAAACTTTACAGAATTAAAATATCTTGATTAGTCTTTGAGATATTCCATGATGAATGGGGTAAATATTGGAGAAATTTGGTCGTTATTTGTCACATTCACTTTATAAGTGATATACTGAACAAGTCATTTGATGTTCGTGTAGTGTTTATCGTTATCAAAGTAAGTTCATCAATAAATGTTCGTTTTAGAATCATATAAAATTGACAAGAAAATATGAAAACTAACACACAGTCCAGTTCACATTGATTACTATAGGTTTTACCATCAACACCACAAACTGGTTCATCTATCAACTGACAGGCACAAACTGGACATTCTCCATCAGATCTCTTGGTAACTCCACTGAAAAAGCAAAATGTCTTTTTATCATTAGTTTAAATATTGTTTAACATCAACTAAGTGCGTCATCGTGAAATATTCGGTTTGTATGAATTTGACTTAGATAAAACCAACAATCGTTCTAACTTACTGCTTTCTGCAGGATCTTTTAGCGACTTTAGCCTACTGACATATTTAATAAGAGCAATGCTGTTTTCAGTGTTTTTGAAAGACAAACATGAGTTCGACTAGTGTTTATCGTTATCAAAGTAAGTTCATCAATAAATGTTCGTTTTAGAATCAAATAAATTTGACAAGAAAATATGAAAACTAACACACAGTCCAGTTCACATTGGTTACTATAGGATTTACCATCAACACCACAAACTGGTTCATCTATCAACTGACAGGCACAAACTGGACATTCCCCATCAGATCTCTTGGTAACTCCACTGAAATGGTGAGAATCAACTTAACCAACTTAGAAAATGGTAGGACAAAAATCTTCTTTATATTCGAATCCCTATACTGATCATCAATGATAATTTATATTGGTTTCAATTTGCAAGTTCAAGCGTGATATTGCCATATCAATATATTTTCTTTTTAATTGGTAAAATTTTCTTATACTTACAAACAGTCCAGTTCACATTGGTTACTATAGGTTTTACCATCAACACCACAAACTGGTTCATCTATCAACTGACAGGCACAAACTGGACATTCTCCATCAGATCTCTTGGTAACTCCACTGAAAAAGCAAAATGTCTTTTTATCATTAGTTTAAATATTGTTTAACATCAACTAAGTGCGTCATCGTGAAATATTCGGTTTGGATGAATTTGACTTAGATAAAACCAACAATCGTTCTAACATACTGCTTTCTGTAGGATCTTTTAGTAACTTTACTGACACATTGAAGAAGAGCAATGCTGTTTTCAGTGTTTTTGAAAGACAAACATTAGTTCGCCTAGTGTTTATCGTTATCAAAGTAAGTTCATCAATAAATGTTCGTTTTTGAATCAAATAAAATTAACAACAACCATTCTTAGAAAATATGATAACTAACACACAGTCCAGTTCACATTGGTTACTATAGGATTTACCATCAACACCACAAACTGGTTCATCTATCAACTGACAGGCGCAAACTGGAGGACATTTACCATCAGATCTCTTGGTAACTCCACTGAAATAGTGAAAAGGGGCGTGTTGTTTACAATGTCTCCGAACAGTATGCACTTAAAATTAGTTAAAATTATTGGTTATCGTTATCAAAGTACGTCCTCAAGAGACAGTCATTAAGATTAAGTTAGACTTAAATACATCATTCTATGAAAACTTACACACAGTCCAGTTCACATTGATTACTATAGGTTTTACCATCAACACCACAAACTGGTTCATCTATCAACTGACAGGCACAAACTGGAGGACATTTTCCATCCGATTTTTTTGCAACTCCACTGAAAATTCAAGATTACAGAAACAAGTTGTCCGTTATTAACATAGAAAGGCTGTGTGTAATGGTTGGGTTCTAATTTTTTAAAAGTGTCTATATTCCGGTTAAATCAAATATTGCACTTGTCAAATTCAGAGAAGTTTGAATAAAAAGGCGGTTTTTGGAATACACCTACAGTGAGAGTATCGGCTACATTGCCTAACCCACTCTTTTCATGGTTCACAACAAATGTACCGCAATTGCCACATCGAAAAGCAATGAAAATATATTCAAAAATAAACAAAGATATTAAATGACTGCCAATCAGTCATTTTAATAGGTCATTATGATGCGTTTTAAAATTATTATTTCTTTCTTCCTTCCTCATGAATTCCGCATGGTGGAATGAATGATGGAACAATGCAATAAATAGCAAATAAAGGAATTAAGACTTACACACATTGTTGATGACACTCATTATTGTAGGTTTTGCCATCAACACCACAAACAGGTTCATAGTTCAACGGACAGGGACACAGAGGATTAGCCCCAACTGAAATAAAATGTACACTTATAAAGGAGTAACATTTTTATAATAGTCATATAGAGGTTATACATCTCATTTGATAAATAAAATCCCGGGGAATTTATCTATTAGATTACCGACTCAAGAAGGCCTGACTGTGTTGAATACGTCTCAGTCTTGAGTTTCAAATAAATGTGTCGGTCGGTTTCTAAGTCAAATAAAACACTTTCCCTGGGAACAGTGTTGATCTGTGAACACTGTTAATGATTACCTTAGTTCAAATAAAATAAGGTACGATAGGTCGAATCTGTCCCTATAAAGTTGCTTGTGATAAAAATTCCTCGGATGTTGGATTTTTAATATTATAAAAAAATGCCGAGTTCTAACCTTTACATATATCTTCAAGCCAAACCAGACTATCAGACAGCCTCCCTTTTCAATTCATAAACGAGTTATCTGAACCTGTGTGAAAGCAAAACCTTCCCCTTTCTAAAAAGCAGGATATGTTGGACTTTTTAAGACGTAGTCTCAGTTTACAATTACTTGATCGTTTTCAACACAATCTAATTCAATAATATCCTTCTAATTGTATAGCAAGTTGAATTTATTATTGCGTGTGGCTACAGCATGTATAATTACCATGTCAGTAAAGGACACATTTTATTTAATAGGCGTTACCATCCAACAATTCTATTAAATGATGGTCACATACGATAATAAGTAGTTTTTCCATTTCATTAAATCTTAATTAACTCAAACCAAGAAGTTACAGAATATAAATCATCAAGGATCGTGATATATTTTCCCTCCTACATGGTTACTTTATTTCGAGTCTTATTGACAATTAGTTCATTCTCAAATTATAATTGGTTTGCTCTTACGTTTTTGTAAAATACTGCATGTCTCAACACATGAATAGTTTTAATGTATACTTGAAACACCCACTTTCTCTTGTGAATGAGTTATCCAATACAAACCGTTGAAAATATTTCCTCGGTCACATCGTCGTGTGACTGTTCCTTGACACAGTTTGGTAATTATTATTGGTCATAATCATAATGGTTTATTGTACCCTAAGCAAGTAAATTTAGCTAGATGATAATCATAGACATTGCATGGAAACATGTCCTGGTTCAGAAAAAAGTAAAAAAAATATGTAAACTGTTTGTAAAGAAGATCATATTTTAGATATTTTGCTTTCTGCTTTATTTGAAAAGTCTGTCCCTTATTAATGATTGGCATTTACAAGGCGTAAACCGTTTAAGCCAAAAATGCCTTAACTTGCTGTTACCAGCTCGGCAGGTCTATACATGTGGAGACATATAATATTAACAGTGCCCAACTTTTATTGTAATAGAATAGTGGAAAGTTAGAGGTAATATCTCAAATGAAAAAAATATGTACACCTTATTACCGAGTCCATTCATGCATTTACTAGGGTTTTTGTGCAAATACTAAAGACCTTAAAAATTAGAATTACTTCACACATCGAAAATAGACAAGAAAAACTCTCTGGTCATCCGGGCTCTTAGAAGACTGGACCTCCTCTTTTGTAATTCAGATGGATTTTATCCTTTTATTCTGCTTTAATATAAATTAATATAATGTTACTTACCCGAAGAGAAGACCAAAACGAAAATCAAACCCTTCATGATCGAAATAAAATCCAATATTGAAAACCAAAAATCTAGCTTCACTTTATATAGGAATCAATTTTCTTCAATATTGACAAAAACATAGTCTTTACCTTACTTAATTTGTTTACTTTATAATATTAACGGATACAGTCTAATATACATTTATGTCATAAATTTTGACTATTAAAGAGTTGGAAATTAACTTTTAGATAAGCTCATAAAATCATAAGATATCCGTATTCTTGATATCCTAATGGTGGTAAACGTCAGCATGATTTTAACATGAACTTATTAAATTCTTATAGTTTCTTGAGTAGGTCGTGAATTTTATTTTACTTAAAAAGAACAGGTACGACATATTCCTGTATAAATACTTAAAGGCTATATGCACCTTATAAATAAAAGGATAGACGTCAAGAAAAATGTTTTAACCTGTTTGTATCAACATTAAACGTATCATAACAAATACCTAATTAACAGGGATTATCCCAAATTTGACCCATTATAAATTTAGCATAGATGTGGTGGGATAATACGATCTTAAAGTTTTATCGAATTAATAATATGAAAACAATGTCAAACGGAACGACCACCTCAAGTATTGCTTGAATAAAGAAGCTTCATACAGTTCGGATCGAGCTTATATATACCCGGTTATAATGTATTGCGCGGCTACGAAAAACGTAGTGTATTTCTTGTGTAAGTCGCTGTGATCGCATCTTCCAATGCTCAACATCCTGTTTCTAAATTTTTTCATTTGAGTCTAATCATTGGTGAAATACCGTAATTATTATTATTGATTAAAGATAGCTTGCCAGGCAAAGTAATATACGCCCACTGGCAGGTTTGATTTTGAATAAAAATATTTAGCAGTACAGTAACAATCACCAGTATGAAATATTCAACCTACACTTCTTTTGAACTCTTTAGGGCGATACTGAATAATATTGAGTATGAGTTATTTCCCTAGTTCTTGAAAAAGTGTTCAATCTGTAGCTCGTGAAAACTCTAGAAGGCAAATATTCAATCTTCAGCGCGGTACTGAATAATAAAACCAAGTTTTGTCAAAATCCAGCAAGAATCATGCCTTTTAGTGTTTAAGAGCTCAATTTAAAAGCGTTTTCAAGAACAAGGGCAATAACTCATACTAAATATTTTTCAATTCTTCTGATTTTCAATAGGGTTCATCCTTGGGTGAGTACGAATATTCACGCCAAGTTTCATCAAAATGCCTCAAGAATTGTGCCTTCTAGAATCATTACGAGCTAAAAATTGAACGCGTTTTCAAGAACAAGGGCAATAACTAATACTTAATATTTTTCAATTTTTCTGATTTTCAATAGGGTCTATCCTTGGGTGATTCTGAACACTCATGCCAAGTTTCGTTAAAATCCATCAAGAATTGTGCCTTCTAGATAGTTTACGAGCTAAAAATTGAACGCGTTCTCAAGAACAAGGGCAATAACTTATACTAAATATTTTTCAATTCTTCTGATTTTCAATAGGGTTCATTCTTGGGTGATCACGAACACTCATACTAAGTTTTGTCAAAATCTGTCAAGAATTGTGTCTTGTAGAGTGTTTACGAGCAATTGTGGACGGACCGACGGACATGGGTGATGGCAATATACGCCCCGCGTAAAAAGCTTCATGTAACAAATATCATCTAAGATTTGATAATAAGTAACTCGTCACAATATATATATCATTTTCATGAGATCCAGAAATATACAGACTGAATGGCATCTGCGATCATGCACTCAATGTAACATTTACTGTCAAAACTATGGGGAATAAACCGATGAGATGCCAAAAAACACTAAAAAGTTTGAAGGATTGATGTTCATCAGTGGTAGATATGTTGAAAAGAATGTATGATATGACATGTTACTCATCATCCGTTCTCATTCAACTTTATGAGCACTTCTTACCTGGTCTTTTTTCTTTGGGAGAACTGGATCTGGCACAGAAAACACATATATACTAGATACCATTATACTGTATAATGCACTTTTACCAATAATCTGCAAATATTTGTCGATTTATTTTCCTCGTATTCATGCGATAAAAGGGATGTGCACTGTCTGTTTTGGCCATATCTCGATCTTGTGCATAGTTTATTGTTGTCAATGACAAGATTTGAAACATTGTATACGTGAAGTCAGTAAAGGTGCATGTGTGTTTGTTTGTTATCTAATAAAAAAATGTCTTAAACTATAAAAAAGAATGAACTGAACAAAAAATATTCAATGACAACTAAAACATATTTTCTTTTAATATGCAAGTTATTTATCAGCAAGGCTACTTTTCATTGTTAGGTATTTCTAATAAAAGGTGGTATCCAATGTAATGTATTTGTACTGCAACGGTAAGTTTTCTCAATTCTCAGAGAAAAATCAATTGATATGTTTTTGATTGGTTTAGTTGGTTCAAAAGCCTATTTCTTTTCGATTACCAACTGTCGGGGGATCTCTAAGTGTACAGCTTATCGCACAATGGCCATTTGTGTTTGAGATATCCAACTAACATTAACTTGTTTTTGTGTATGTTGTATCTCTTGTCTACGGTGTACATTCACAACTTTGGTGCACTTATCAACCGCTTATAAAATATTTTAGCCGGCGTTGTTAATTGAAAAAGTTTCATTTCAATTTCTCTTTTTTAGTATCTTTTCTCTTTTCTTTTTAAAATGGGGTTTATCTTCCCCTTTCTTTGGCAATATATCTTTTCTCTTTTCAAATTCCTTAAAATTGATATCCATACCTGTTGGATAATTTAATTCAGAATTTTTATTAGCTGGAGCTACATTTATTTCATAAGATTTCCATATCTCTATCTTTCTCTTTCTTTTTGATAAATTGCCTTTTTTTCTTTAATTGTGTAATCGTAGGTTAGTAGTTCCCGATACGGAACTGAAAATAAGTGTATTAAGTTTCTTCTCCATATAATTTTTTCAAGAATACCAGATGTATTTGAACACACCTGTAACCAATTACTGTAAAACAACATTCGTGCAGATGATCTCGTGTCTCGGGTTATTACTTTCTCTTTTAGAAGGTACTGTTGCTTTCAAATAAGACATAATTGTATAAATTTTAATATATATAAATGATATTTAATTATATTATTTAAGTCTACAGGATATTTAAATACAATGAAAATCGTTTTTTACACCTTTTGTATTGGAATGGAACTTCTTCTAATGCAAACGTGTTTCTTGATTAATGTGTATAATTTCGCCGCTAATGTGAAGACCTGCCCGCTTTAAATGAATTAATATACTGATTCTTTCTCTAATATTTTTTGATTGACGAAAATCCAAAACTATTCACTGTTTTTTTTTTATAGTTCTTTTGAGCTGTTGTTAAGCTCAATTCAAAATTTTCGGAGAACGGGTCTTCTCAACCAATAAAAACATGTTTCAATGAAACTATTCGGTTGTCAAGAACATTATTATAATGTTATCAATAAAACTGTCTGTTTATAGGCAACTCCCGCCATGAGTAGAAGTCTTGTTTTGGTTGTAAATATTTAGCCAATTTAAGGTAACAGCATCAATTATACAGAAATAATTTTCTGTAATAAGCATAATCTGCCACAGAAATTTGGTACCAAGTTACCACCATTCATAACTGTATCCAAAAAGTGTGGTTAGCGATTTTAAAATTGCTGATCTAGTGATTTTTTTATTTGATATCTCTGTCTATAGAACACCATTTTTGAATATCACAAAAGAAATATTAAACTACTGAAGGTTAATCGCCTGAAATCTCTTTAAATGATTCAAATTTTTTTTATTAACAACCAGGGCCACCGCATACTATTTCATACCGATATTGAAATATTCTTGCCGTGTAGGCAAATAATATTAATTCGGTGGTAGTGACATGGTGTTTCTTTTTACGTTTTGTTGTTACTTACAGGATTAAACACGACAAATGCCTAGAGCCTAGCTCAGACATGCTCACAAAATGTGATATGCAAATTACTTCTGAAATGTAGTTAAGTATTTAAGGGTTCCATAAAGTGTGTGGAATTCAGTCGTTAACATTTATTGGTATGTACTCTATATTATCATCTAATGTTAACATTTGGAGAATTATACATTGATTTTCTTTTGTGTGGCTTATTTTAGTTTGACCTAGGGCATCTACAAATAATTCATGTCTGCTTTTTTTTAAATATTCAGAAGCATCACTGCAGTTAAGAAAATGGCACAAGTAACAGTCGTCACTACCCAACCCGCAAAAAAAGAAAAGAAAAAGTACTGGTAACATCATTGGAAGGACATAGAGATTGGATTACTGGCTTATTTGACTGTTGTGATGACTGTAAAGCATGTAAGTAGCGCTTTATGTATATAATAAATGGAATTTTTGTGAAGCGAAATACAAGTAATTCCCAGATTGCTTTGAATATTCTGATGTAAAGTACAAATTTTACTCATTTTCATGGTAATTGTTGTTCTCCATAACCACTAACCTTTCATTCTTACCAACAAAATTTATGGGTTTCTTTATGAATTATGCTAAAAAATATCTAACTTGATCTCAACGGAAGCGTTTTCATTAAACGACAATGTAAGTATAGACTTAAAAATCAAGATGACAAAACAAGGGTTACTCTCTCTATTCATCAGGCTTACAACAAACAAAAAACAAGCTCAAATTTCAAATATTGTGTACCATAGGGAGACAATATATTTTACCAATTCATGTTACATTTATGCTGATAGGTACTTTCTAACTAAATTCATTTCAATTGAGTATAAATTCAGTCATTTATATGAACTATCTGTATTCCTTCCGTTAAACGGAATCTTAAAGAAGAACAAATCTCTTTATCCACCATAGTGGAATTTCAACTAAGTATAAGTATAAGTTCGCCCGACTTGTGTCCAATTTCAGAAAACAAAGATAATCTTTTGCATATTACTTTTGCCTAATCGAGTTCTAAGTAACGATTCATCAAGAGAAAGTGGGGTTCCCATTCCAGTTCCAAATGACATACCCAAGCTTACTCTATTCGAAACACCTGATGGTACTTCTCTGTGCAGGAGTCGACTACTATATACACAACATTTACTCTCGATTTCGCCAATCTTTGGACGAGATTTTTGATTGACGGAATTGTCTTGTACGGATTTTTATTACACAGAAAATCGTAAAAACAATAATTTAAAAAAAGCATTAAAATCCAAGGATAAAAAATTCAACAATCATGTTTTAAATCATTTAATTTGCTTTCAATTCTGTTACAGTTATGTGCACGTGGTTTTGTTTCCCCTGTTATGTATGTTCGTTAGCTGATAAACTTAACGAGTGTGCTCTAATGCCTTTTTGTGTTCCTGGAGGAATAATAACAATGAGAACACGATTGAGAACATTGGGTGGTATCAAGGTACGAACGGTTTTATTTTAATAAGGGTTGAAGCCGATAAATACATTACATATTTTGATTAGCCTTATGTACGGTACAAAATTAATAAGATTTTCGGTAAAGAATGGAATCCGAGAAAAGTTAAACCTTCTTTTTTAATATTAACTTGGAAAGAAACGGATGTGTTTTTCTTTACATGGCCGTATTTCCGTTCTACCGATCTGATTCAAATAGCACCAATCTCAATTCAATTGTTATTTTTTATATATTTGCCTTAGATCTTATTGCCCATGAACACCGTTCTGAATTCACAAATCGATATAAGATCGTGTTAATACACAAAAAATGTAATTGTCCAGGTTACCCCATTCAAATAATATTGTTATACCGGCAATTGAATTCCCCTCTGGATTGAACTGAAAGGAGCATTCCGCCTTTTTTTTTTCTCAAATTTGTGAAAACTATACACGAAAATCTAGAGAAAGTAAATTTTTTAACGCCAAAACTATTTTAAAAGTTTACGTTAACTTTTAAAGTTTGTTTTGCTTTCTTGAAAGTGCTAGAAAATTACTGTACGGATTGAAGTAAAATAAACGCCTAATTGTGGAGAAATATGTCTCCTACGTCGTTAGATTTCGAATAATAATATCAAGGTATTATAAAATCACCAAAACTGGGACAAACTGCTTAATTAACTCTCTTTAAAACAAATTCAGTTTTATACATAGATACTTTAGAAATATTTTTAGGTATAATTTACGACGAAAAATGCGGAATATCGGCCCCTTTAAACATGATGACTAAAATTTAATTACCATAAAATGATAAAAAAAAATATAATCTTCTTTTCCAGGGTACGATCTTTAAAGATTGCGTGGCTTCGACTTTCTGTGAGCCATGTGCCGTTTGTCAAATGGCGAGAGAAATGGATTATATGGATCTTTAATGTATTGTAAATTTTCTACGCCATATCTTCATAGTGAATATTACCCAATTTATAAATTTCTATCTAGTATTCTTTGTAATTAAGTTGAAATGTTGATCGTTTTTAAAAACCCAACTATCTATTTACTATAGATCACCTTCCAGTCGCTAGTGGTGGGATGGAATAATGGACAGCTTCGATTATCCATACATTTCTTTGATTTTAGTGGAAAAGTATGTTTTGCCATGTTAATTCATCCGAATTAAGCATTCTTCACTTCGTACAAAGTTAGACTAAATGCAGTTACCAACTGTGACATCAGTTCAAATACATTGCATAGACGAAATTTATCAATTCTCTAAATGTTAAGGAGATTAATCATGCCATTTGTTCTTGTAAACCACGATCTATTTCACTCCAAATTCTGTGAACCTTTTAGACTATTGTGTTAACATTGTTAAATTAACAATAATTCGACATATTATATTTATTTATAACCATTGTAATCCATTCATAACTAGAGCCACACGTGGCACAGAGTGGGACTTTGCAAATGTAGCAAATTGCAAAAGACTCTGAAAAAATCAACCTTCTACGATAATTACATCACGCGCAAGAGCAGTCTAAAGTTGAGAAGAATTCTTTGGAAGATTGTTATAACGGAAGTAGACAGACCTCACAAATGAAAGTATCAGAAGATAGCCAAGGTCAATGACATTTAACATTGAAAGGGAGAGGGTCAACAAAGGTCAAGGTTACGAGATACAAGTCATCAAAATTTTTAAATATATACGGCTATAAAACCGGAAGTTGAGATAGGACAGCAAATATAAAAGTATAAATAGATAACCAATTTGAATGACCTTTGATCCTACAAAAATCAGGGTCAAAAAAGGTCAAGGTCAAAAATTGAAAATTTTGAATTTTCAAAACCTGTTCCTTTTTTTGAACTATAAAGCTGAAACAATCGAACTTCTAAGACAACGTGGCTCAACGGATGAAGTAATTGTATGCAAAGTTCCATTTTGAACAAATGTATACGTTGCGAGTTAAGTCCCTTGTCAAAATTGTCAATAATGAGTAATTTAACCCGGATGTGCTACGCCCACCTTAATTTCTTTTGCATAGGTTAATTGATATTCTGAATGTTATGTAGTATCCCAAATTTAAAGCTTCTACATCATACAGGTCAAAAGATATAGGTCAACAAGAGTCAATAAAGGTCANAATTGAAAATTGAAAATATGGAA
>NW_008710662.1:1309009-1348864 GCF_000327385.1 Lottia gigantea
CGGAGTGACATCGTTTTCCTGTTTAACCGGAAGTGAAATTGAAAATTTGACTGTACCATTTCGTTTACATTCTTAAACTGTCTTTGCTCAATTTTTTTCAGATTAATCAGACAAAAAGCAAAAAAAATGAAAAAAATGCAAAATTTGGCAAAAAAAATGTCTGCGACAAATTTTCGAATTTTGAAATTTTGAAACTGCTATTCTTTCAGATTTTAACAGTAGATTCCAAAAATGCAAACCCAAAGAAAATCGACCGAAAAATACGACTTCTAGAGCCGATTATCTATTCTTGCATATATTGAACTGTGGCACTTCCGGTTTTGCAAAAAAGATCCAAAATATATTTATGCACATCGTCGCCTATATCTAAGGTTCGTGAATGTTGAATGGTTGCTGCAACTATTGTAGTCTAAGCTCAGGAAGGTGTGTAAAAATCGAAAAAAAAAAAAAAAAAAAAGAATTGACAATTCAATAACAAACTGGGACTTTGCTGAAAGCAAAGTCCCACAACTAGAGCCACTCGTGGCACAGAGTGGGACTTTGCAAATGTAGCAAATTGCAAAAGACCCCGAAAAAATCAACCTTCCACGATAATTAGATCATGTGCAAGAACAGTCTAAAGTTGAGGAAATTTTCATTTTTTAGAAGATTCTAATACCGGAAGTAGACGTCAGACCTCACAAATGAAAGTATCAGCAGATAGCCAAGGTCAATGACCTTTGATCTTGTAAAGGAGGAGGTCTAAAAAGGTCAAGATCAAGAGATATACGTCATCAAAATTTCTAATTGCACACAACTATAAAACCGGAAGTTGACATAGGACAGCAAATATAAAAGTATAAATAGATAGCCAATGCCAATGACGTTTGATCCTACAAAGGTCAAGGTCAACAAAGGTCAAGGTCAAAAATTGGAAATATTGAATTTCCAAAATCTGTTCCTTTTTTTGAACTATGAAGCGGAAACAACCGAACTTCTAAGACAAAGTGGCTCAAAACATGAGGTAATTGTATGCAAAGTTCCATTTTGAACAAACGTATACTTTGCGAGTTATGCCCTTGGCCAAAAATGTCAATAATGAGTAATTTAACCCGGATGTGCCACGCCCACCTCATTTATTTGATAGAATTTAATTAATATTCAAAATGTTGTGTCGTGTATCAAATGCCAAGGTTATACATAATACAGGTCAAAAGATATAGGTCAACAAAAGTCAACAAAGGTCAAAATCGAAAATTGAAAATATCCAAATGTTAAAACCCGTTCCTTTTTTGGAACTATAAAGCTGAAACAACTGAGCTGTTAACACAAACTGGCCAAAAGGATGAGGTAATTGTGTGCAAAGTCTCTTTTTGAACAAACGCATCCTATGCGAGTTATGCCCCAGCCCCAAAATGTAAACAATTAGAAATTCAACCCGGATGTG
The DNA here is from genome assembly GCF_000327385.1 of Lottia gigantea. Classification (NCBI taxonomy): domain Eukaryota; kingdom Metazoa; phylum Mollusca; class Gastropoda; family Lottiidae; genus Lottia; species Lottia gigantea. Next base: position 1,310,436 of record NW_008710662.1, read on the forward strand.
CCACGCCCACATAAGTTTTTTTGTCATAGGTTAATTCATATTCAAAGTGTCTAGTTATATTCTAGATATCAAGGTTCTACATCAAATAGATCATAACATATACATACACTAAGCTCAAAAAGTCGCAAATATTGTAAAAAAAACAAAACTCAAATTTGAAAAAATCACGAATTTCAATTTTGCTTTAAAAAAACGATTGTTATATATCTATTTAAAGTACACGAGAAGCACATTAGGAAACCGAAAAAATTTACTCTCTAGGTTAATTAGGTCACGTGCTAGAACAGTCCAAAGTTGCGAATTTGGATGTTTTTGGACAGCTATAAAAGCGAAAGTAGACGTCAGAGGTCAAATATGAAAGCATAAACTAATAGACAACGTCAATGACCTTTGACCCAATAAAGGTCAAGGTCATCAAAGGTCAAGGTCAAAAATTGAAAATTTTGAATTTCCAAAACCTGTTCCTTTTTTTGAACTAAGAAGCGGAAACAACCGAACTTCTAAGACAAAGTGGCTCAATTCATGAGATAATTGTATGCAAAGTTCCATTTTGAACAAACGTATACTTTGCGAGTTATGCTCCTGGCCAAAAATAACAATAATGAGTAATATTATCCGAATGTGCCACGCCCACCTTAATTTTTTTGCATAGGGTAATTGATATTCCAAATGTTACGTTGTGTTTTAAATTTCAAGCTTCTACATTATTCAGGTCAAAAGATATGGGTCAACAAATGTCAACAAAGGTCAAAATCGAAAAATGAAAATATCCAAATGTTGAAACCCGTTCCTTTTTTGGAACTATAAAGCTGAAACAACTGAACTGTTAACACAAACTGGCCAAAAGGATGAGGTAATTGTGTGCAAAGTCCCTTTTTGAACAAACGCATCCTATGCGAGTTATGCCCCAGCCGCAAAATGTAAACAATTAGTAATTCAACCCGGATGTGCCACGCCCACCCCAATTTTTTTGTCATAGGTGAATTCATATTCAAAGTGTCTAGTTGTATTCCAAATATCAAGGTTCTACATAGAATAGGTCATAAGATATACATACACCAAGCTCAAAAAGACGCAAATATTGTAAAAAAAAACTCAAATTTGAAAAAATCACGAATTTCAATTTTGCTTTAAAATAACGATTGTTATATATGTATGTAAAGTGCAAGAGAAGCACATTAGGAAACCGAAAAAATTAACCCTCTAGGTTAATTAGGTCACGTGCTAGAGCAGTCCAAATTTGCGAATTTGGCTTTTTACGGATAGCTATAAAACCGGAAGTACATGTCGGAGGTCAAAGGTCAAAGTATCAAATGATAGCCAAGGTCAATGACCTTTGACCCTATGAAGGTCAAGGTCATCAAAGGTCAAGGTCACATGGTGTGATCGTTTAAAGCTTTAAAAAATTTCAACCGGAAGTTGCAAAAAAGCAAAAGCGAAATTCAAAATTCGGCTCCCAATGTTTTTTGCGCAATCGATTGCAGAATACATTCACATCAAATTTGAGCTTATCAACATTTACCCTGAGGCCCCATTTTGAGTTTTACAAAAGTGTGTTTTTTCAATATGGCGGCCAAAGTATCACTTCCGGTCTGGATTTTATTTTCTTCGTTTTTTTGTATTAGCATTTACTTACGATCAGCATAAATTTCGTTGACCTATTTCAATTACACCGGAAGTTATTCGACCGGAAGTGGATTGTACTTTCAATTGATTCCCCGTTTAAAACCGGAAGTAAAATTAAATATTTGACAACTACATATTATTTGCTTTGGTGATGTCCCTTTGCATATTAAATTTCAGATCAATCGATGCAAAAGCAAAAAAGTTGCAAAAAAATTGAAAAATTTGATCGAAAAAAGTGAGCGACGAATTTTCGAATTTCGTAATTTTTCAAGTGCTATCAGGTCAGAAATTACAGGTAGATTTTAAAAATGAAAATCCGAAGAAAATTGATGCAAAAATACGCCTTCTAGAGCCGATTTTCGACTTTTTGCACATGTTGCACTGTGGCACTTCCGGTTTTGCAAAAATGTTCCAATTTATATTTATGCACATCGTCGCCTATATAGAAGGTCTATGAAATTTGAAACGTACCTGCAACTAGTGCAGTCTAAGCTCAGGAAGGTGTGGACGAAACGAAAAAAAAAAAAAAAAAAAAAAAAAAAAAAAAAAGAATTGACATTTCGATAACAGGAATTAAAATTCTCGATGATGGGTAACCAACTCCAGGCTCAATTTAACCACACATTGATATGGATATTAGATAATGGAAATTTTAGTCCAACAACGAATGAAATGAATTGAAATGAATGGAGTTTTACGTCCTACTTTTCTGCACCATGTGGGCTAATGAAGACGGACAACGCTACGCAGGGTGCAATGAGGGATATTTTGCCAGGACAGTGGCATTAGCCTACTCTTTAACGTGCACAGCCTGTAGCACACGGGGCCTCGGTTTATTGTCCCATCCGAACGACTAGACGCTTTTTCCATGTCAGCCCCTCTCACCTGAATCACTGACAGGGGGAAACCGGGTTGAAAAATCCGAAGATATTATCTCGACCTATGCCGGGATTGAACCCTGGACCTTCAGGTTAGCGAGCAAGCGTCTAACTCACTGAGCCACCGCGGCTACCTTTAGTCCAACAACAGCCAAATGGGTATTTAGTTACCTCAATAGTAGTAGCATAGAATAACAGTTCACAATTACCAATTATTTGAAAACAAACAAAACATGTACATTCACCGAAGGAATATCCGATTTTGCCAATTTAAATATAACCAACTAAACTAAATAAAATATGTATATAAATGAAAACAGCAGTTCTTCCAGTTTTATTTACAAACGGTTCTCGTTTATGTCTCGAGACATCCACAATAAACAGACAGATGATCATCCATACCACTCACATACCTCTAGGATAACGGTCATAAACCTTACTACCTTACAATCTAAAGAAATATCAGCAAAATTATGTGTAGTTTAAAAGGCGATTGTCTCCCATGATATAGTCTGAAAGCACACAATGTATTTAAACATCCAACTATCTATTTACTATAGATCACCTTCCAGTCGCAAGTGGTGGGATGGAAATATGGACAGCTTCGATTATCCATATAATTCTTTGTTTTTACGTGGAAAAGCATCTCTTACATTGTTAAATCATCTTAATTCGGCATTCTTCACCTCCTACAAAGTAATGCAGACTTTTCAAAGGTTTAAAACTGTTCCAAGGGAAATAACTATACAATTACCTTTAATCTAAAACAATTTCATAAACTTTTTTCTGGTTTTAGGAAACGTTGCGAAAGGCTTGACTTCTTAAATAACATCTCATACATGATATATAAACATGGAATTCGATAATATTCATTCATATCACCATTCAAACTGTAAATCATAAACATTTTTCAGACATTAAATTTGTCAATGGGATTATAAAAAACACCCCCGAGACGAATGCATAATACCTCGCCAGTCATTAAACTGGTGCTGTTAAAACGAGGATATCAATAATGAACGATAACAACTTTAACAACCAAATAATCTCTTATGCACAAGCTTGTCTGTACTGGTTATGGTGTGTGATCAGGATTTCACACCGAGCCCATTTAAGGCATATTTAATAGATAAAATATAAAATACTACAAGAATAAAACCTAGTACAAAGGGTTCAATTTAAAAGAATAATAACATAACAAGGTAATCCATGCCAGGACCACAAAATACTTGACATTGCTTGACAATATAACATTCAAGTGCCCAATTTCAGAAAACAGATTATTCTTGAACATCTTGACAGTACCACTATCCCAGTAGGCCTTGTATCGATTTCAGCTTGACGATAAGAATTTCTACCTATAATGACCTATTACACGGTAATGGATAGTCAAAAGCATCTCTTTCTAAAATAATATTTTGGTAACCTCATCGTACGTCGTTTAAATACAAGAAGCCTACTGTTATTTCCAGATGTTGATGTTTTTTTTTAAAGTTCTCTAAAGCCCAATCAAGATAATGAATACGTTTGTGTTTCGTATTTAGTTCATGTATTGCGAAACAATATAATTGAATCGAGGAAACGCCTACTTGGTCAATAAAAAACATGTTTCTATGAAATTAATCAGTTGTCAAGAATCTTATCATAATGTTATCAACTGAAATTCTTGTTTAAAGGGGGTTCTTGTCATGCTTAATTATCATGTTTTGGTTGGAACCATCAAGCCAGTACAGTATCCATATAAATTTAGAAGTATCTTGTTCTATTTAAAACGTATGGTATTTGGGAATAATTTATCAAAGAAATTCGGATCCATTTCAACATTAATCATAAAGAAATATGGTCAGCGACTTTAAAATTGTCACGTGTTATCAGTCTCTATTGACGATCCACAAACATAACCTCTATATATTGTAGTTAAATATTTAAGGATTTCAAAGAGCAGGACAAGGCAATAACTTGTGTGGTATTTGGTCATAAACACTTATTGGTATTGGAGATAATTTTAGTTCGATCAAAAGCATTTTCATTTGTGAACTTGTTAAATCTACAATAATGGCACAGGTAGTCATCACGTCCCAACCAACATCAGGATTGGTAGCACCAGTTGATGGAAACAGAGAGTGGTCGAGTGGTCTATTTTCATGTTGTAGTGACTGCAAAGCGCGTAAGTAGCTCTCTTGTATAAGAATATACAATTTTTCCACATTGTTTGATTATTTTCAATTCGAATATTGAAGTACAAATTTAATCAATTTTCGTGAAAATTGCTTTCCATAATCCCAACAAAATGTATAGTATTACATTTTCCTTTTTCAAAAAAAAGAAAACGTATTTTATTTTTGATATCTAACTACAAATATACAAGTTTGTTTCTCTACAAATTGCACAAATTGCAACAAACACTCAAAATGGGGGTCGCCTATTTTCTTGGTATATGATGGAGTTTTATATTTTGAACCAAATTGGGATTAATAAAATTACAAACCTGTTACAGGAGCAACAGAGTAAAATCTAGCTGACTAGTTTCTACTTTTATTTAAATAAAAAAGAAAATCTGTCAGAACTTAGGGATGATCGTAACGTCCCTTTAGACTCTTAAGTAACAGTACATCGTGAGAAGGGTGGGACCTTGGTGGATTATGTGAATACCTAACGGACCGGATAATACTTTTGACAAGTTTATGAAATGCAAATATTATTTTAACAGAATAATGGTCTGCAATTTAGCAACTTTGTTTCATCAACCTCATACTGTTTTTTTACCCTAAACTATTTAATGTTTCGATAAATGTTAGTGGGATTATTGAAATAAATGTTTGAATCAACAAAGTTATTATCTGATTTTATCTGCAATGATTTAATCTATTTCGCAATCTTTGTTATCTTCCAGGGCAACGTAACCTCATCATGTTTTCAAACCCTAAACTATTTTAAATGATGGTTTTAGAGTTGCATGTACCGCCATTGTTCTTTGAAATAATTTTCTAAATCATTTGTTTTTATATGCAGTGATTCAATCTATTTCACAACCATATTTTATCAACCAAAACAACGTAATACTGTTTAAATACCCTTAACTTTTATAATAAAAAATTATTTTATTCCGTGTTTACGAAATGTTCTTTGTTTGTATATCAAAGAAGCAAATAAGTTTGAGGGCACTCTCGTGTTATTCTTTTTTACGATTCTAATGGTTACCAGCATAAACACGACCCATGAACCCAGACAAGTTCAGAAAAGGCATGCACTAAACAATGTGATATAGAAATAATGCTACTGGATCACCGTTATTGTGCTCAAATTATTATTCAGACAATTGTGTTTAAAATTTAGCCAAAGTAAATAACATTTAATTACTTTCAACATTTCTGTTACAGTTCTCTGCACTTGCTGCTGTTTACCTTGTTTGCTGTGCTCGCTGTCTGGTAAAATTCACGAGTGTTCTCTTATGCCTTTCTGTGTTCCTGGTGGTCTAATAGCCATGAGAGCAAGATTGAGAACATTGGGTGGTATCCAGGTATGTACAGATTTTGCAGTTAACAAATTCTGTTGGGATATCTAAGCCCAGTTTAAAGCATTCGGTTGATATTGAATAACTGTCAGCAAGTAAAGACCATTATACATGTATATTAACAGAAACATGATAACAAAAGCGTGATTGTTATTATTACTAAGAACCTATTTATCTTTTTCAGGGTTCGATCTTTAAGGATTGCTTGGCTGTGACATTTTGTGAACCGTGTGCTATTTGTCAAATGTCGAGAGAGATGGATTCCATGGGGCTTTAATATATTATTTATATTTTTGGCAATATAGTTTTATAAATTATTGTTTAATGTGAATATTTTTCGATTTTTATATTAACCATTACATATTTTTTGTACAAGCCCTTGATTGTCCACATTGGATACGGACACCAGTAATTACATTTCCACACCATTGCACAATTTAAAAAAACTGAAAGCTACAGCGCATGTCATCTTTTTGTTTTGCTATAAAATGATTCATGTACTGATATTGTAAATAATATGTAGAGATTAGTGTTCTGAAATGAACTAACAAACACGAATTAAATATTATTGTACCAATAAAGAAACATCAAGCATCTAAGAATAGCTACAATTGTTATGGTTGAGCTTTATCTACAGAAATATGACAATCCTGGGGATTTGTGGTAGCTCTATTACCGAAATCAGTACGTATCATAATGTACAATGAGCCATTGACATAGTTGTCCTTGTTACATACTTGACAGATATAGACTTTGTTAAAGAAGGTTGAATACATTAAATTTAATTCGTTATACGATATAGATTAATAAAATACCATTGACAATAAGTCATAAGATTGAACCAACTCTTTTAAACAACCATTGGTTGATAATGTGATCAAACTACTGAGCTCCACTCAAAACCTTGGATTGGATTGGCATGGGACTAGAAATAATGGAAGAGCAAAATCAATTGATCAGTTGCCTGATTGGCATATATTTGATAAAAAAAAAAACAGAACATGACAATACACAGATGGAATAACCATTTTTAGCCAAATTATATCACCTGCAGACATAGCATATTGAGCCCCACTAAAGAAATTATTTTCAGTTGCAGTAAGAAATTTATATGAACGCTGTCAGTATAAGATTACATCGTGGTCGTACAGTTACCGTTGATTAACAGTTGTATATAAAATGGTCCTGGGGGAATATTGTTCTATAATTATGAACGACTGACAAAGGTAAAATGAGTTGAGACATGTTTCTCACGCGACCACCTTTTTTAAACAATTACTTTCAATAAAATCCCCCCGCCTCCTTACAACTTTTCAATATAGTTTACGACTTCTAAGCGACGACCTTCATTATGCGGCCAACACCCATATATTTACAATCCTGAAAAATCAAATAACTCAATTAAGGAGGCTAATACTTAGTTTCCGGACAAAAATTGACATAATAATTCACAGCATTGCAAACTTATTTGTTGTCGTTATAAAAAAAGATAATGGTAGTTATGCATCGATAGTAACGTGGTTGTCTCCCTTATACAACATTTATTCTACATACCAAACATCTGCATCAATTTTTTGCCAGCACTGATCTTACCCCAGTCAGGATTTCACACCAAGCCTATTCAAGGCGTTAAATTATATACATGTAATTTAAATAAACAAAATCTATTGAAAAATTGCAAATTTTAACGAATAATAACGAATGGTAGTCCACGGAAAGACAACACAATTTCAATAAACGACCAGTTGTAAACCTTAAAACGGCATTTGATTATAAGCTTAAATATTTTATTGATACAAAATCTGGGTTCATTGAGGCTTTCAGCAATTCAACAAACAAACGCTTTCCAGATATGTAATGAGTCTAAAAGATAACTTGCCAAGGTAATTTACGCCAACTGGCAGCTTTGATTTTGAATAAAAATAGTTGGCAGTACCGTTACATCACCAGTATGAAATATTCAGTATATCACAAATACGATCTTTTGAATACTGAAGTTTTGTCAAAATCTGTTCAGAATTGGGCTTCTAGAGTGTATACAGGCTAAAACTAAGAATTTTTCGATTTTTTTGATTTTCAATAGTTTTCATCCTTGGGTGTTAATCAAGAATTGTGCCTTCTAGAATATTTACGAGCACGTTTTCAAGAACAAGGTCAATAAATCATACTAAATATTTTTCGATTCTACTGATTTTCAATAGAATTCATCTTTTGGTGATAAAAAACACTCACAACCAAGTTTCGTCAAAATCCATCAATCATCTTCATTATCTAAAATGTAATATTCAGCGAGAACCATTTCTTTTAAGATTTCTATTTACTTATGTGTGATATCCATACTCAAAGTCATTTTGCTAAGAAAGCTGTCTTAATGAGGATTGTTCATCAGAAACACGACTTGTTGGTAGAGTGAAGCCAGTTTCCACTGTATTGTTACCATAAGCACCAAACAACAAACCTTCTGTAGTGGAACAAATTGGCACAACCATCCTAAATATTTTAAAACTACGGTCTACATAAGGTAACTGAATGTATTTGTACATAAACAATCGTTGCCACCACCGTTTAAGATAGCGATTGACCGCGATCTTCGATTATTTGTTTACATAGTATAAATCATTTTAAAGTAGTAATTGAAATCTATTTAAACAAGGGTATATGGGGCAGGGTTAGACTTCTTCATCTATGGTCTGCTCCTTAGCAACTCCATGATATGATATTTCTCAATTTTATCTTACGATCTGTTGTTATAATTTTCGTCGTGGCAAAATCTCGGTTTAAGGTAAGGATTAAGTTTTAGTAGCTAAAGATTTTGCTTTATTCTTTACGACAAACGGCATTTTGAGTTGATAAAACCACACTAAGAGTATCATCAGGTCTTCTGAGATGTTGATCATGTCTTGCCTTGCTAGTAATACTCGCCATTGTACTTATTTTAGTGGGGCTCAAATTTAATCGAGTGATCCAGTGCTCAAAGCTGGACTTTTAAAATTATACATGTCATGCTAAAAAGGCGATCACCTTGGATAATCACTATGTTTTTAGCATATATGTATTTATTTTCAGATGCTGTGACCTTCCAAAATGATATGTTTATTGATAGTCATGTTGACTCTTACAGTGGGATCTGGAATGGAGAGCATCAACTGTACATTCAGTACAAATTCATTAGTGGAAGCAATAAAATCTACCACCAAAATTATTCAAATAGATCTCGACTTGCGTTCATCTGAACAACTGACACCTATTCAATCACCAAATGCTACATCTTTCAGCCCTAGCAGATGGTTTATAGTTCGAGGTGAGCGGACAAATCGCCTTCTTCTTCTCTTCTATTTTTATTATGGATATTTTGAGCCCTACATCATCGTACCAAGAGAGAATATCAACATGCCAATGAGTACAACCTGTTTTCAAAATATAACCTCCGATGAATCTGTAGTAATGATTCGTAAGAATCTTCTGTATATGACTGACAGTGCTGGTCGTGACACAGCGTTTAAAGAAAATGAAGTTTGCTCTATGTTCATCAAGGAATCTGGCGGATTTGGAATCTTGATCTTCCGATGTTGCAAATCAGTTGAAAAGGACATAACATGTTACGACGTTGAAGAAGATTCATGGATATGGACGTTGAGAGTTTTCGTCATGACGTTTTCGATACTCTTATTTCTGTATTTTCCAAAATTTATTCCTGTAAATCTTGGACCCAAAACATTTAAATTCAGACCTAGGAATAAACTTGAAATGAGCATTTTAAAGACAAAAGAACAATCAACATATAAAAGCAAACTGATCATTCCTGTTGCAACCATGAAGCATATGTCTACATTTTGTGATCATCTCCAAAATTTGCAAACAGGCATTATTTTCAACACGGAAGTGCAATCGATTGACTTGCTCATTCAAAGGGGCCAGATTATCTCTGAAACAGACAAAGCAGTGAGTTTTCGACAGCTTCTTTACGATCTGTTCATTCGATTTAAAATACGCCATGTTGATATATTTCAAGTCTGCTGTTCGGCTTCTATATTCGGTAATAAATTTGACAATAATAATATAGTGCCTTGGCATAGATGTCTCAGACGAGTAAGAACAATAATCATTTACATGTGTATACTACTACCAGCCCTTCCATTAATGTTCATTTTGTGTTTGCCAAACACGAACATTATAAACCTGGGAATGGCGATAAGGTCCAGGGGATTACTGGAGGCCCATAGTTTTCACCTTGGTCCATTTGTTGGTCAAATTTTAACAGGATTCGTATTTGTAGTCTATCTACTTCATGTAATTATGGTTTTAAGTATGGACAGTTTCCAAAATGAACTCTTCGAAGTCATTGGTATCTATGAAAAGGATACGACAAAAGTAGTTACTGAAAAGGGACATGTTACTAGGGCTTTGATGTCTTTATTTACCAAATACGGCTTATTAGCGGTACCCGTTTTACCAATCCTAATTATGTTGAGCCCCATTTTAATTATTCTTTACGTAGTAGTAACTGCACCTGTTATTAAAATTTTAATAAGACAATTCACGAAGTTGTGTGGATTTCATAAACTAAGTTCTATGATGGGATCTAAATGTGGACCCAAGTTGTCACTCTTCTTGTTCATATCATTATTATCGGTATTTGTTATTTTGACAATAGGAATTAACTTTCTTTTACATTGTTTGTGTGTGATCATAGTAAATGTTCTTATTAACTGGTACTTTGCCATGAGCCTGATATCAATAGTTGTTTTAATTGTGGTATATGTACGAGACTCTGCTAAACGGTTGGAAGGACAATACAATAACTATTTCAAGGCTATATTTAAAGAGATCATGGCCTTCAAAACCGATCAAATCACATTGGAAGCTAATAAATCAGTTTTGAATCAAAGTGCAATGGCTTTTCAAGTCACAGAACAGGATGTAATGGATGTAGAAATACAACTCAATGGTACCAAGATCAATCCGTTTAAGTGGGATATCAAACACGATTGCCTTCGTTTCAAAACATCGGGAGTGGTACTTTTTCTCGATAAACGTGACGTTCCATACATTCCAAAGCGCCTTTTTGAAGAAATGACATATATGGACTGTCCGGGATGTCCTGGGCCGTTGATTAATTCTTTGTGTCAATCGTTTAAGGATCTAGGTGGTATAGGCATATTTTTATTGTTTTTGTTTCTTTTGGTCATGTCATACGGAGAAGCATTATCCGTCACACCAACAACTCGATTCTTTGCAACTTTGGCCACTGGATTGGTGCCATTACTTCTCCGATCGTTTTTCTTTTCTGGTGGCAATACGTCTTCTTTAAATACAACTACACTCCGATTTAAGAATCATTTTCTGCACACACTATTAACGTTCGAGAAGCGTTGGAAAGTAAGTGATTGTCAGATCTCTGTGCTTGAAGAACCGTTTGCCTTTTCGTTGTGGAAGAAGGCGTCTAGAGACACTGTTGAAACCAAATCTGAAGAGGTTGATATTATTATAGATACGTCATTTAAATCTTCTAATGGTGATGGTTCATGCTGTTGTTCGCCAATAAAAGTGGAAGATGTGTAGAACAATGGAGATATGGTTTTGAACTACTTCAATCTTTCAATGAATTGCAATAGAAATGGAAATATATTTGTAGATGATATTATGATGATTTATGTGAAATTTCAGACAAAGTAATTTGTGATGAACCTTACAAATAAATAAAAAAGCGCTTCTCTTTTTTAACATTTCTTACTTATTTTCGAAAAGAACATATTTTAATACAGAAAATCGAGACTAAAGATGACATAGGTTAACTCAAGGCCAATGTATTCGTAAAATTTAAAACCTCCACGGTATAACCCCGAATTAATCACGAGCGGCTTGTCCATTTTAATGATACATTCATCGATACAACTAATAAATGAGTGTTTCAATGAATGAATTGTCAATATCCGTTAGAAGATGACGGAACCGAATTATTCATCTCCACAACAGCATCTTATTGTGTCTACTACTTGTAGTCAAAAAGCAAACTACTTTTAGATATCCATTTATTTAACACCATGTTACAAAACATAATAAAACTAAACCTTTACTCTCAAATGAAGTGTTCGCGAATTTGTTGTTTTCGTTTTGTGCGCGTTCTCCTACGACATCTTGATATTAAACTGAATATTAATATTTGCACTCCAATTTCAATCTAAGGCATCGGAGTTAATTTATGATTTCTATAATTGATTTATAACTGGTTTATTTTCACTAAATTTGCGGCATTAACAAACGTGACATTTTGTAATATATACTGCTTGCCATTTGTCTTCATTTCCTGGCCTCGAGATTTTAAGAAGTCATAAGACGAGAGATCTTATAAAATCTTACTTTGTTTATTTTAATACCCCGAGTCACGATCGTTATCAAAATAATTCCAAGTACAACGTGTTGTGACAGGAAATTCCTTTCTTTAGAATCATTTCATTTAAACTTTCAAGTTCACGACTGGCAGACATTTTAACATTACAAATTGGAGTCGCCAAGGTGCAGTCAACGTTTATAAGAATTTTAGAACTCTAGTTCTAATGATGTTGTTCGAGGGAATAACGTAAAACAAAATTTAGTTGAGTTTACACATCACTAAAATGAGGGCAGAGATTAAACTCTCTCGCCAACGATACCGAAGCTTTGCAAGCAGTAGCAAATTATCTACAACCAATAATTCTGACGACATTGTTAGTGCTGATGTTGTCGACAACAACAATAAAAAAAAATAGACACAGAGGCTATCTAAAAATTTGACACAAATGAATATCATTTTTTTTAAACCTTGCCGATAAAGATGGTTCACAGTTAGACCGAATTTTTTCTCCAAAAAAGTAACAAAATTTCGAAGAAAAAGAACAGAGGAACAAAACGGAAATTATAATAACGAGTAGAAAGACTTTAAAACTGGAAAGAAGGTGAATTAAGATCCGTTAACGACTCATAATGAGAGTAACATGCTGAATTTAAACAATAATTACATTGTGTTGAAATCAGATAGGAAATGAGTCATTAAGATTTTGTGTAGTTCAAATCATAAACAAGGCAAAACATGAATATTCCAATTTCAGGGACGCTTCATTTGTTATGCATGCAAAAGTCAATTATCTGTTGGGGTGCTTGCAGTAAACGTCTATTTGCAAAATTAAGTCTCTGGCATCTGGCCAATTCACCCACGCTCATTTGTAATAAACTTTTAAATATGTTTTTTTTTTAAATAAATTATGGTTATTTAAAGGGATTATTTGGTATGTGTATCGAAGACACTGATAATCAATTTGCACCATTCCAATTTTCAGTCATGGGTCCATGTTTCCTGCAATCCAATAAAGCGAAGTGTCGTCATCAAACACTTATTTGTGGAATTGCAGGAACCACAGACGTCTGACTGAAAATTGGAATAGTGCAAATTGAAGCTCTGCTTCGTTTGGCAATAGCTTTAAGTTTAGTTATATAAATTGTAGAGTACTCGTTGCATTGCGTAGACTCTGATTTTCTATGGTATCATCTTCTAAAACAGACTGAAATGACTTATTTACACAGAACAACAACATTTACATTAATGACTGATTGGAATATTATAGTTTGATTAAAGTAATATTATACAGATGTTTGTCAGTTACCTGGTTTAAAGATAGTTATACATTAATATGAAAAATAGCTGTCATTGAATAAAGACCTTTAGATATACATGTACATGTGTAATTTCTTTAATGTGTATATGACAATGTGATGACTATATATATCACGAACGTATACACACGAATGACAAACAATTGGGGGTGTGATGACCTAGCTATTCAATACATTATATTATGGAGGCTTGGTGTAGTTGGCCTATATTCATCTTACTAGTAGTTTCAATATCTAGTTTGTGGTCATATGAGGTGTCGAAAGAGAAAAAAATTATTTAAGTCATGTGTTGATATTTTCCTTGTAAAAACACTTGAATATGTAGTAATAAAATTTATAGGAAATTAATTGAAACGTGACCATACGACTGTGCACAAGTGATCAGAAATGGAGTCATCTTATCTTGTTGGTAAGTAGTATCATTTTGTCTATACACAGGTTAATTGAGATGGTATCATTTTCGTCGGGGCCTTCAACTATGTATGGCATAATGTTTAGATATTCTAATGCTGTATTACCAGTCAATCAAAGAATTCTCATTATAATGAATTATATACCTGTATAGAAATGTATTGTTTTTTTTTTTGTGGATGCTACAAAAGTTTTATCAAGGTGATTCTTGAACACAAAGTTTATTATAGATTTTTAAAATTTTACAAAGTTTGTGTTACTTGGATAAAAGTATTAAGGGTATATTTTCAACCCTGTGTTTGAGTTTTTGATTGCCATATTTTTTCGTCATGACTGTGCAATAATGTCGGTAATACACCATTTGCTTTGTGTGAGTTGACTAGGCCTGAAGGATAATATAGTTTAATCGTAATGACATGAAGCGATCAAGGTACACACCAGGAGCATGAGAAGGCACCAATGTGTCAGTAACATACATCTCAGATCTGAATTTAAGATTAAACAATGTCTGTTATGTAACTAAATGAAAGCGTAGGTTCATAAGGTGATATGAATTATAATATCACCTGGATAATCTATGGGATCTGAAATATGTAAACAGACGTCCCATTAATGTAGATTTGGGTCACGCCTGGTGTGTACATAGATAACATTGCAAAAGTCTCAATAATAGTATTTATCAATATGCCAGAAGGCAATATTAAGAGAGATTATTCATAACGATTTAGAGTCATAATAAAATGTTCAAATTGTTATCACAAATTGCAAATCACGCCTCAATAACTCTATTCATTAACTAAGCCTTCGTTGTCTAATACAAAAATAAGTGTGATATTGTGTTTCCACTTCTTAGTGTAGAGACACATAACCCGCTTTTTTGTATCATATTGACCATATGCGTGATGGTTGACCAGTGCTCGTATATCATTTAAACATTGTCAATGCAAGTAAAACGTTTGAACGAGGCACATGTATTTAATGTGTTCGTTCTACGAAAAATTAAACAAAGCTCGATTCGATCCGTAACTGATGCTGACAAATTGACAAAAGGCACTTCACAAAACGAAAATTAAGGATACGTTATGGCTTTGCTTTAAAGGTATCAGCACTAATGGCTTTGAATTTGGTATGTGTTTCAGGGACAATCATAGTATCGATTTGTACCGTCTGTGGTTCTCACAATTCCACTAAAACTAAGCGTTTTATAACGTCACCTCATCGCAATTATTCAGATTTTGCAATAGTGACGTCAAGTCACAAATTTGACTTAAAAACCTTTACTGAAACATTCAGATATGGTTTGACCCTTTTAAATTGGATCATGCTGAGCTAGACTTAAAATGGCTTTGTATGAATATGGTATGTCTGTAAATCAGTAAAATTGACATTAAAATATAGTTATGCTCTGTCAGTTGTTGAACAAATGTCCTACATACTTTGTGTGATCATATATTATTTATTTATATTTTTTCAGGTAGTTAGCTCTTATCTGATCATAGTGGGCGTAAAATACTAATAGCATAAGCCAGGTGCATTGTTTGAAGTTGCAGTAATAACATTGGCGTTAAGTTTATTATTGCAATAATCACCACTTTTTATATACTCATGTAATTTCAATTTTTACCTCATATGGATCGAGTTGGATTTAACTAAGGAAAAGAATATACTGGTTGTTGTTAATACTTTTTTTTATACGCAGGAATTCTTAGTGTTGTTATTTAAAGTTCAGGCATTGGTTTGATAAGAATTATTTAACGAAATCGTCGGAAGACAGAATTGTAAATAGGACAAATTTTAAAACATATTGTCGAAGTGAAATATAAATGAAATGCTTACAAAGATAGGTTTTTCTTCAGCCAGTAGACAATATGGTGGCTTGGACACGCTTATACTCTATTACAGATTACTGTAAATTTTGAATAATATTTGCCACATGGTGCAGAAAAGTAAGACCTAAACTGATAACATAAAAAGAATAGTAATGAAATAGCAAGGAAAATGTCAGTTGTTAGATATGAAAATGTAATAATTAACCAGTGGTTGAGTATGATTATATAACAATAAGAATATAAATGAGTTGTTAAGAATGATTATTAAGACAGTTGTATGATAATTGGGTATAATGGTATGTAATATATTAGTTGTTCAATATGAAAATGTAATAATTAATCAGTGGTTGAGTATGAGTATATAATAATAAGAATATAAATGAGTTGTTAAGAATGATTATAAAGAAGTTGTATGATGATTGTGTATAATGGTATGAAATATATTAGTTGTTAGATATGAAATTTAATAATTAACCAGTGGTTGAGTATGAGTATATAACATAAGAATATAAATGAGTTGTTAAGAATAATTATTAAGACAGTTGTATGATGATTGGGTATGATAGAAAGGAAAATGTCAGTTGTTAGATATGAAAATGTAATAATTAATCATTGGTTGAGTATGATTATATAACGATAAGAATATAAATGAGTTGTTAAGAATAATTATTAAGACAGTTGTATGATGATTGGGTATGATAGAAAGGAAAATGTCAGTTGTTAGATATGAAAATGTAATAATTAATCATTGGTTGAGTATGATTATATAACAATAAGAATATAAATGAGTTGTTAAGAATGATTATTAAGACAGTTGTATGATAATTGGGTATAATGGTATGTAATATATTAGTTGTTCAATATGAAGATTGAGTATGGTAGTATGAAAAAATGTGAGCTGTTGTGTATGATTATAGGTATAGAAGTTGTTGAGTATAGTGATATTATCAAAAAGTAAGTTGTTGTGTATGATTATAGGTATAGAAGTTGTTGAGTATAGTGATATTATCAAACAGTGAGTTGTGTATGATTATAGGTATAGAAGTTGTTGAGTATAGTGATATTATCAAACAGTGAGTTGTGTATGATTATAGGTATAGAAGTTGTTGAGTATAGTGATATTATCATAAAGTAAGTTGTTGTGTATGATTATACCTATAGAAGTTGTTGAGTATAGTGATATTATCAAAAAGTGAGTTGTGTATGATTATAGGTATAGAAGTTGTTGAGTATAGTGATATTATCAAACAGTGAGTTGTGTATGATTATAGGTATAGAAGTTGTTGAGTATAGTGATATTATCAAACAGTGAGTTGTGTATGATTACAGGTATAGAAGTTGTTGAGTATAGTGATATTATCAAACAGTGAGTTGTGTATGATTATAGGTATAGAAGTTGTTGAGTATAGTGATATTATCATAAAGTGAGTTGTTGTGTATGATTACAGGTATAGAAGTTGTTGAGTATAGTGATATTATCAAACAGTGAGTTGTGTATGATTACAGGTATAGAAGTTGTTGAGTATAGTGATATTATCAAACAGTGAGTTGTGTATGATTACAGGTATAGAAGTTGTTGAGTATAGTGATATTATCATAAAGTAAGTTGTTGTGTATGATTACAGGTATAGAAGTTGTTGAGTATAGTGATATTATCAAACAGTGAGTTGTGTATGATTATAGGTATAGAAGTTGTTGAGTATAGTGATATTATCATAAAGTAAGTTGTTGTGTATGATTACAGGTATAGAAGTTGTTGAGTATAGTGATATTATCAAACAGTGAGTTGTGTATGATTATAGGTATAGAAGTTTTTGAGTATAGTGATATTATCAAACAGTAAGTTGTTGTGTATGATTACAGGTATAGAAGTTGTTGAGTATAGTGATATTATCAAACAGTGAGTTGTGTATGATTATAGGTATAGAAGTTGTTGAGTATAGTGATATTATCATAAAGTAAGTTGTTGTGTATGATTACAGGTATAGAAGTTTTTGAGTATAGTGATATTATCATAAAGTAAGTTGTTGTGTATGATTACAGGTATAAAAGTTTTTGAGTATAGTGATATTATCAAACAGTGAGTTGTGTATGATTATAGGTATAGAAGTTTTTGAGTATAGTGATATTATCAAACAGTGAGTTGTGTATGATTATAGGTATAGAAGTTGTTGAGTATAGTGATATTATCAAACAGTGAGTTGTGTATGATTACAGGTATAGAAGTTGTTCAGTATAGTGATATTATCATAAAGTAAGTTGTTGTGTATGATTACAGGTATAGAAGTTGTTGAGTATAGTGATATTATCATAAAGTAAGTTGTTGTGTATGATTACAGGTATAGAAGTTTTTGAGTATAGTGATATTATCATAAAGTAAGTTGTTGTGTATGATTACAGGTATAGAAGTTGTTGAGTATAGTGATATTATCATAAAGTAAGTTGTTGTATATAATTACAGGTATAGAAGTTGTTGAGTATAGTGATATTATCATAAAGTAAGTTGTTGTGTATGATTACAGGTATAGAAGTTTTTGAGTATAGTGATATTATCATAAAGTAAGTTGTTGTGTATGATTACAGGTATAGAAGTCTTTGAGTATAGTGATATTATCATAAAGTAAGTTGTTGTGTATGATTATATTGTTGAGTATAGTGATGTTATCAAAAAGTGAGTTGTTGTGTATGATTATATTGTTGAGTATAGTGATGTTATCAAAACAAAAAGTGAGTTGTTATGTATGATAGAGTCTGTTTGACTATGATGATATAATAAGTATAGTGTGAGTTATAAGGTATGATATTATAAAGAAAACAGAGGTTGAGTTTGATAAAGCAATAAGACAAAAATAGTATGAAAAATAAATATGTTATATTAATTACTTATATATTTTACCGTGAGTAAAGCAAGTACTTGTACTTTTCCTTTTTATATATATAAGTACTTGTACTTTATCTTTTTATATATATATATATATATATATATATATATATATATATATATATATATAAAAAGATAAAGTACAAGTACTTGCTTTACTCACGGTAAAATATATAAGTAATTAGGGTTGTCATCAATTCTTGGTATATATATATATATATATATTATATATATATACAAAGTAATATTACATGTAGAATGATTATTATCATGGATGTCTGCATATCTTTTAAACGATAAGATCAATTTAATTTGCTAAAAGTACAATTTGCGTCTCTCGAGACAGACAAACGGGAATGGAAATGTCACTGTATGTTATGATGTACTTTTATTCAGAGTCATTTCTTTTTCGAGTTCATAGTTCATAGTGACAAGATACATTACAGGAGTGTAAGATACATTTTGATATCCTACTATTTTTAATAAATTCATTTAAAAGATCTTTTTTCTTTCGATACTGCCTCTCAATAAAGCCGAATTTTATACAGTGTTTATCGGAACACCTAATCTTGATCGGTTAGGGCCCTCATTTTGAAAGAAAAACAATTGTGAAAAGTACATTATCATTTTGAACTGTTCTGATAATACCACAATGCGCTTACTTCTTTCATTTTTGGGGGTCGATTTGATTCAAGAGAACATATGTAAATAGTCTTCAGATTGGACAAACATGGACATAAAGGCTTAAATTTTCACGGCAATTAGCTAAGCTAAAAGGAAATCCAGTTCCTCAGAATAAGGTACGATTGGTCAAACGGATAAATTCGCCCCTTTAAACATAATAATATACTATCTCAACGAAATATGAATTAAATTTATATCATGGATATGACCTCAATTATATAAGAAAACCATATGATTAAGAAGTTGTTTGTCCTTCGATCAAATCCTAGATAAAGATACAAGTAAGTGTCTTTATTTAGAGCTGATTTCCTGTTCATATACATATTAAGAGTATCACTGTCAAGACAAGTTTATGGAAAGTTTAATGGTGTCACTTTTTGTTTCCTTTAAGGATGTTAACAATTGAAATTACGTTGTTAGTTTCATAGAAGAAATTGTCAATGACGACGAATTAAGAGAAGTCAGTGTTTGATTTGATTTGATCAAATTTGATTATGGACAGTGGTTGTTACAGTTCATAAAATTGTGGTTCTTAACTTTCGTTCTAGATGTACATTAAGAAATTCTTTTAGTGATCATTCGGGGATGTAGGATGGGTTTAAAACATTCAAAAATAGAAAACAACTTTTTTAACAAAATCTCTATGTTCTGATCGTAAATGTTTAAGGTTGCACACACTTTGATCATTGTGCACAATAAAATGTAGAAATAGCTCAGTTTTGTGTTCAGATATTTTTTATTAGGTTTAGCTACTTTTTTTTAGACTATTTTGGGAATGTATGTATCATGATCAGTAAATAAGTAACTTATCTTGTATTTCAGGACAAGGTGGCAAGATGGATGATCTTGCATTATCTATGATGAATCTCAGTAACGTTACAAACATAACAGACGAAGAAAAATGGCGATATCTCCGATATCTTGATGATGATCATTCACTGTCTGTTTTGGCTGGAATGATATATCTCGGAATACTTTCAATTTTAGGACTGTTCGGTAACATTCTCGTTGCGGTCGTGTATATCAAAAACTTTCAAAACAGCACATCGCGAATTTTTATATTATTCAAATGCGTTTTTCTTATACATTTGAAAGTGTTGAACTATGCAAATTTATCAAAGTGTGCAAATATTTATCCATAGTTGGATCCGTGTTTACTTTGGTAGCAATCAGTGCCGATAGATACAGAAAAATATGCAAGCCATTTAAAAAACAAATCAATGAACTACATGCTAAAGTCATTGTCTTGCTAATTGCCATCAGTTCGTTGGCGTTTACCTTGCCATCGCTCGTGGTTCATTCTGCTGTGGAGGCGGAAACAGACATACCCGGAATTGTTGGCAAAAAGTGTGCTTTCGAGGACTCCTCTGGTGGAATCTGGTTTACGATATATTTTGTGGGACTTCCGATAGTCATGTTTATTGCCTGTTTCACTGTTCTTTGTGTTCTGTACATTTTAGTGGGCAAGCAAATATTCCATCAGAGTAATTTTAACACTAGACATAAAACAAAGGCAACTGCCGATTCCGTCGATCTGGATGCTGCCGATTCAAAATTAAGTCCAAATGACACCTCAGGTTCAACATCTGCTTTAAATCAAAGAGAGATTACACCAACCAAGCCACGGAAACCTGTTGGACTTTCTAAAAATAGAACAACCCTGATGTTGTTGTCAATTACAGCAGTATTCATGATTAGCTTTGTTCCCTATTTGATCATTGCCATACTGAAAGTGTCCATGGACAATTTTAAACAGACTTTAAGTTTTACTGGGTATCAGTTTTACTCTGTATTTATGAGATCTTACTTTTTGAATTCTTCTGCAAATCCATTGGTGTACAGTTATTGGAATAAACGTTTCAGAGAAGGATGCGTTCGATTGTTAACTCCGTGGAAAAGTAGAAAGCGCGTTTTGAAATTCTAGTGGTATATTCAAAAGCTGATAGCTAGGAATTGGTAAAATATTCATTACTTTCTGAAGCTCAACGCAATTTTTAAAGGTTGATATTGTTCAACAAATACTCAAAAATTTGCTTTGTGCGTGTTTATAAATTAGTATAGCATGAATAGAAATCCAGCCTCCCCTGTTCGACAGAGTGAGGCGGACACAAAAGTCCCTTTATGATAATATGTGACCATAATGTATGTGCAAAGTATTGACTGTCAATTTTATATTTATGTTACTTTCTTGTTAAAATTAAATACTATACAATATAATGCAGTTTTATTAATTTGTTCATATTTGATAGCTACAGACATAGTTTTGTGCTAAAGCATCATAATTTATGACATTTTAACATTATGCATTTACGTAGGAGAATCTTTGCGTTTTGCTATTATTGTAACAAAAAGGTCGGGTAAAAAGTAGTTTGTTTCACAATGCAGTATTTGTTGCCATCAGAATTGTTAGTTTCCTCTCTCGAGTGCGAGACGCCAAAACAGCAAGAAGAGACAAATGAGATAAGGAAATACACGTCCTTTTATCGCCAGATGTTTTTATCTAGATATATAAGCCATGTACTAGTATATTATTGTCAAATGTCAATACGTATTTACATTATACGTTAAACTTCTATTTCTATCAAATACAGACACACCCAGTTTGAATAAAGTGTGAATATAATATATCGTTAAAGTTAAATTCAAAGTACAGTTCACACTGTCGGCGATATAAAATCTCACTGCCCAATTTCAACAATATTTTTTGATACAACGTTTGAGATATTAACTAATAAATAGTGTTTAATAGTGATTGAGTTAAGCCTGACTGTTTTGGTGATTTTCAGTCAGATCACGATTACATAATATAAAAGAAAGTAGTTTTGAACAGCACTTAGAAACAAGAGACAACTACTTTGCACTGACAAAAGAACACGAACGTGTAAATGGCGGTTAATATTAACAAGGCGTCTGTGAATGAATTTTTGATCAAATTATTGCGTCAAATTAATTGTCTTGAAAGTTTAAAACTGGACTCTCTTTGTATGTTATCTTGAAAATCTTAATTTGTTCAACAACATTTAGGACTCACTTAGAAAAATTGGATCAACTTTTTCTCATAAGTGCATTTAACAATATATTGTACCACGGGTTATGCAACAAACCTTTTTATTCGGAATATTGGAAATGAGTAGTAGTATATATAATCGCGGGTTATCCCTCTATGAACTTGTTTATCTATAGCAAAATTCAATAGCTATGACATGAAAATTAGTCAGTTTTCCGACTGTTTATCAAGAACACAACAGTTTTCAAATCATTTATTGCGAATTAAAAGTTTGTTGGTTGTTAGATTTTAGTAAGCAGACAAACAACCCAAAAAAAAAATACAAATCTCAAATTTTCTTTGCACAGGATCACTTTTTGTATCACGTGATTAAACCAATAATCACTAATCAATGATGCATTCAAACTCAGTAGAGAAATACTGATACGTTGATTGTAAACTTAGAGAAGAATTCAACCCTCAATTGCAAGGGAATATATTGTGGTTTTTCAAGGACGGATGTAACATGACATAGTTATAACTTTTGGGATATTGAACAAAACAGTGCATTAGTAGTCTTTCAAGCAATTGGTATTCATTTTGGGAATAACATTTTCGGTGGAAAATGTTTAATCATATAATAGAAATTCAGCCACAATTACTCTCTGACTACATTGAGCTTTGAATTGAATTTTTTTTCTCTCATTCATAAATATTCAAAATCAAATTTCTAACTGTATGTCATTTGTCTTAGAATGTCTTTGGGTTCATAGAAATATAAGGACAAGTTATTTTACATTTAAAATTGACACACTTCGTTCCTAGAAAATTCAATGAAAATTACCTACTGTAAATAACCCAAAACCATACACCATAAGTTTTTATTTATTTTGGTCATGGTCAACGAAGGGGTACCGAGAAATAGTTATAGGTTGTTCACCTAGGATCTAAACCACCATAATGCCTAAAACAATATACACATGTAATAATGTAATTATTGCATCTCTTATTGTTGGTTGCCATAATAAATCCTTGATTTTTTCAATGGTTTGGTGTATGGGAAATAATCCCTTTTAATAACGACAAGAACACTATAATTATCGGTAAGATGAAATGAATTCATCAATGTAAATGTTTGAATTTTCAACCGTTGTCGTCAAAATATATTAAACACTCATTTTACATGTTGAGACCAGCACAAGACGTTTGTAAAGAAAGTGCACCTAACAAATGAAATTGAAAACATTGTAACTAAAAAGAGATACATTTTTAATTATAACTCCCTCTTAAAATACAAGAAAACTGATTTCAAAATTAATATTGTCATCATTTCTGTACTTAGTCACAGAAAACGTAAAATTTATTGCCCCAAATAGCTGAAAGTCGTTTTATTGTCTTAAAATATTTGTAGTAACATTGTGTTGGTTCAAGGGAGACAAATCCACTTAATGACGACATGTACACCTTGAATAATCAATATATTTTATGTCGAATATAAAAATAGTCAATACAATTACAGTCTTAATCATCACACCTGTTACAATATACTTTATCATCCAGACCTTACATTTAATTACAATTCTTCTAGTCTCGATCAATCTTGTAAAAAATCGAAATCAATTTCACATTTTCTTGGAACATCAGATATACATATTGCTTACATAATACAGAGTTACATTGTTAATTTGTGGTTAAAATTCTACTCTTGTGACATGGATACATAGGATGTGATCCGAAAACATATGCCGTGGCATGATATTCTAAAATTCACACAAAAGAGTTTTATATATATAACGATTTAATAAATCAATGAATTAATAACAACGAAATCTCACAAGAAGTTTCAAATGAGAAGCAGATGACTCTTGAATCAGACCATAGATGTTGTGAGTGTAGTTTTTGGGCCAAGTATGTGTTATTTGGTTTTAATTTTCTTGTATGGGTTAGTATGTAATTTATATCAAATTTTGCTTTATTCATGATCGAATTTGCCAACTCCA
Source organism: Lottia gigantea (assembly GCF_000327385.1). NCBI lineage: Eukaryota > Metazoa > Mollusca > Gastropoda > Lottiidae > Lottia > Lottia gigantea. The sequence goes on from NW_008710662.1 coordinate 1,334,895, forward strand.
GATGTTTTTTTAAATACATTCGTTTACAAAATATTTCACTCTTATACAAATAGCATGAAGACACTGTACTTTTCAATATAATGGGGTTCCAAATGTTCAGAAGAAATATATACACTTATTGAAATCAAAAGTCATTGCCAATCAAAATAGCACTTCAAATCGTTATGCATTTCCATTTATTAGTTGCATTTCAAGTTTTTCTTACCTAAAAGCCTGTTGTCATTGATGGTATATTAATTTGAAATAAATATATCAAGGTTGTTAAGAACAGAAAACTGTTGAAATATCAGACAACAGAAAAGTAGAGTATGTGGCCAAGTTACAATACACGGTTATCTCCCTTTGAATAAGAATTAAAAACAAATAAACTACCAATTTATCAAATTAAATGAAGCATCAAAACAGGGCTGAAAAAGGTGAACTTTCGAACGTTTGTCACTGACCTTATCCTCCTTCGATTTCCAAATGACGAGGGATCCTTCTCGTCCACAGCATGTAGCAAAGGTCAGGGCGATAAAACAATTTCCGCGCCATCCCATAACTGGGTGAAAATCTGGAGATCTTGGTGGGTAATATGATATCCCCGACCTTAATATCAATTAATGTAAATATTAACTTTAAAGGTTGCAGGAATTGTTTTAATTGCCATTGGAATTTGGGCAAGATTACAGAAAGAAGGCTTGGATCCATTGGATCATCTTGTTACAGATCCAGCTTACATACTGATAGCTGTCGGGGTGGTGATGTTTTTTATCAGCTTCTTTGGATGTATTGGTGCGCTTAGAGAAAACGTAACTCTTTTAAAGATAGTATGTATATATTGTTATATTATTAACATGTTCGACAAACAGTGGTTGTGGAGACATTAAAAAGAAAATATTGATTATGTTATTTACTTGTTCCTAATTGACAAGAGCGCATCTCCTGTTGTTCGGATATAGATTATGTAACAGGACATATTAAGTTGAAATTATGGCAAAGGAGATTTGAGCAAAGTTAGCGATCTTGCAGAAGGGATGGTGTTCGGTGTTCTCTTTCCTATATGTGATTCTAGACTAATTGACAGAGACTGTGGTTTCAAGTTATAACTACGTCTTTAACATTGGTAGACCGTCATTGGATCTAATGAAATCATTTTCATTTTCAGTTTTGTATTGTTGTGGTAATCATATTCATATTACAAGTGATCGCTGGTGTTTTGGCGTTTGTATTTGTCGATAGTATTGAAAAACAAGTATTAGACTATATGAAGCATTCTCTAGAACATTATGACGATAATGCAGATATAAATGATTTGGTCGACCAAATACAGAAACAGGTTTGTGGTAGTCTGATAATGGATGTTTTCAGATGAATTCTCAGAAACTGTATCAGATCATCACAGCACATACACATACCAGGATCACAACTAAAACCAAATACATGCGATTCTCTTTCCATTCAGAATAGTTCAATATCATATCTTAAAGTTATGACCACTATTCTTTCTCAGATGTTTTTCTACCCCAATAAAGTCTCTTTTGTCTCGAAACATGACTTTCATCATATCATAGAGATATTCATACAACTACAAAAGAAACGATTCTTATGGCATAATCTGATTGTTTCATTCCACACGAGTTTTCGTCAAAAAAACTTTCTATTGTGTGATGTTGTGCTTTGTGTAAACCCTTGTTCCTTACTTAAACGCCAGGCTCTATTGATCTGTAGAACCTTTACCTCATTTCCATCATTTGGTTTGATTGAATGTTTTAAGTCCACCAATCTGTATTTCAATATTTTGTAGTATAAATGTTGTGGTGCCGCTAGTTACAATGATTGGGAAGTCAATTTCTATTATAATTGTTCCTCGACAGCTGTATCAAGATGTGGTGTACCAAGTTCATGTTGTCGTCAACTAGGAAATAGTGGAGTACAATGCGGATATAATTCAAGACGACATGGGGTAGGTCAAGTCAGTAAATGAGAAAATTGACCTCTATACTGTCTCACTGAAGTCTTTTACAGACATAATAGCTTCCGAAAATCAGTTAATAATTGCAATGAGTGGCAAATTTCATACATCGTGCTCTCATACATTATTGCCGTAAATAGCAGTGTCTAAATAACTGTGCAAATATAAGTTAAGTTGAAACAGAATTAAAATTGTTCTTTAAATCATTTTATGTTGCACAAACACATTAATTTGCACATAAACACTACAATAATAAGTAATAACATCTCAACAGTATTGGATGTACAAGATACTGCTCATTTTTTGTATTAATGATTAGAATAAAAATTAACAAAAGATTTAAAAGGAGATATAAAGATTATAATTTAAAAACATAACGTACTGTCACGGATTATTATAACAAAAGATTAAATTTACACAAAGAATAAAATATCAATTTAGCTACATTAGCAGCTTATAAATATATGTGGATAACCGATAAAAAGCTAATGGGGGAGTATAAAGACTAACTGTTGTTCATAGACTGTAACAATTTTTGAGATTAGTGGCTTTAATTGCCGTTTGCTATTTCTTTTTGGGACATCGCCTACAAAGCATAAATTATTTAGGTATAAATAAAATCAGAACAATTTTCGTTTCATTTTTATTATAGCCATTTCAGTTAAAATCTCACGACAGGCCTCTTGAAAGTTCGTCAAATTAACCTTTTGGCCTAACTCGACGACGTTTGCTTTAACCTATCAAATTCTTACCTTCTCCCAGTGCTAGCATTTTGTGACGCGGTGTTTATATAAGGTTAGGTCAAAAGGTTAATTTGACGAACGTTCAAAGGAACTACCATTAAACCCTTACTGAAGTGGCTATATTTAAAAAAAAAGCTAAAATAAAACATGGAACGAAAGTTAGTTCTTATTTTGATTAAATAGGCTGAAAGTATTTCAGAGAAGGTTTTCATTGGTGTAGATATATTTTGCCTCTGAAACAATTTTCTACTATCCAAATGAGTAGCAAATCTCAGAAGTACAAGCTTTGCTTTTTATTTTAGATGTTTTTGTCGTAACGACATCATTTGTTCTATAAGTCCGAAACTATTACATATTCTGTCGCGTTTCATTGTAGTGGGTAAAATTCGTGGCAGGGGCCTAGGTAATACATATTTATGAGGTCACATGATTTATAATCCGACAAATCGACGTACTCCTTCATATCAGAAACACATTACGAAACTCAACAATTTTATAAGAGTGCAGTATGGAAAGGGTCCTTTTGATTCACCCCACATAAACGATCTATTTTTTGTATGTGTTGTTTGGTTTAAACGGCGATGTCGTAAAAAGAGTACTTCTAAAACTTCTCAAATTGATATAGAAGGTTAAGTTGGTGCAACATTGATAGATGTATTTTCACATTATGTCACATTATGTTAGAATGATGTAACCTACATTGTGATTTCAATAACGTATTACAAATATTTAAAGATGCTTCGATAATTATTTTTTTATCTGTAGTTTTCTTTAAAAAGTAAAAAGATTACTCTTCTTTACAATAAAAAAGGTTAAGTCCAAATTGGTTTGGTGATTAAATAAAAATGTACCTTAATCGACATTTACATTGTACCACGTACGCCTACAGCAGCGTGCGTTCGATCAAATAGGCCTTCCATTTGATGATGGATATATATTAAAATGTTGTTGAGTACCAATTTAGAAGATGCACAAAATTGCCCTAGTGCTTCACAATGTCCAAACCCACATCACCTTTATGTTTGAACTACATACACTCTGAATGTACTTGAAATCTACCGAAGCAACGGAGGTTTTAAAATATTTATAAAAATTTTGTGATAAAATTGTATTTTTTTATTAATCCTTTCTCACATATATGACAAGCAAACACAACAATGTTCGAGTTTATAAAGAAATTTTGTAGAAAAGAGTTCCAAAGACAGGTGTTAAGTTAATGATTTTTTTTACCCGACTTAAATAATGGAAATGATATTAAAGATTCTATATTGGCTTGCAGGAACAATATGCCAACGCAGTGATCTATATAACTGGATGTATCCATCCTCTGATGACGGTGTTTCAAGATAATTTGGTGATTATTGGTTTGTTGGCATTTTGTGTTGGATTTATTGAGGTGGGTATTACACGTTATATAGGGAAGTAAATACGAGGTTCCCTTTTACGCTTATTCTTATCCTGTTTTTCAAAATTTTTGAATCGTACTTTGGATTGAGATTGAAACGGGAGTATGTCTGCACTTTTAGCACACAATAATATAATGTGGATATATAATATAGCTCTACGGACTCTTCCAAAGGAATGCTCAATTGTTACAGGGTGTAATCAAGTGGACCGAAGATCGGAATAGTTTACGAACAAAGGCTGGTCTAGCTACTTTAGTTTCATTTATCATTCTACACTTCTTTACCGTCTTCGGTTATCCTAGTTCATTTTATGATTTGGTTTATTGTTACATTGTGTTCATTGTGATCAGTAAGACCATCATCATTCTCCGTATCGGGCGAATTTTATAGCTGGAAACTTCAACATAAAGATTATATTAGGTATTTCCTAGACGAAATGTATTGTCAATCGCACAAAAGTGAATTGGCTTGGACAATCAATTTTACCGAAGTAGGGTCATAATGTCAAAAGAGCTTGGCGCCAGCTGAATTAATTTTCAGAGTATAATCATATAAAAATGCAATGTAGTTCTATCTATATATTAAACAGAAGGTTTTATTTGAAACGTCGGGTTAATTTAAATGCGTATACATTTAACAACAGATTGGTGTCGACTGTGCTGCAGTGCTTACCCAATACCAGAAACCAAAATTTTGATGTAAACTTCTTTATCCGTTAAATTTCTCTGTTACATTATCTTTGCTAGTAAACTTCATCATTCAAGTTTTAGTGAAGGGTATGTATTTGGTTAATGATGAACTTAATGAAAAAGTATTGAATTTCGATCGTGTAATCTTTGGTTTGAATTTCCTGTTGTTTAATAGTAGCGCATTTAAACTTTTCTGTTCTCGTCTGAAAGTGTTAAATGTAGCTAATGTTTTCTTTATATATTTTCAGTTATTCTCGTTATTGCTGGCACATTATTTGATGAGGAATATAATGCTGAACAACAAACTCTTAAACTGAGATTGATTGTTATGTTGTTTTTCTGATATTAATACTTGAAAAGTATTCATGTTCCTGAGATTTGTTAGATCAATTACTTAGAATGATGTTATTTATTTTTACTATCAATGATTTCTGCATGTATTTTTTTTTTTTAAATCAACTCTTTTTTTCATTAAACGTTATCAAACACCAAACCTAAATTGCATATTAAAGGTGGTATCTCAGATTTATCTTCCCTCTTAAGTTAAGATTCGTTCCATTGGAGCAAATGATGCTACTGTTCATTGCCGAATATATCATTAAAGCAGTAAATGTCAAATTACTGAAGTATAATTTTATTACTGAAGCATATTTTATGTCATAACAGCATGTATGATTTACCAAACAAAATATCCTCTCGCCTTTTTGTTATCTTGGATTGCTTTTCCAGTATTGTTTCATTTTAACAAACGTTAAAACCAATTCTTATGTTCTTTAATTTATAACATGATAGTATTGTTCAAGTTTTTAACCCTAAATGCACTAAATCGAAAACATATTTATTTGATTTAATAAAATGTTAATATTGAAAGTATGAAATACTGACAAATATTCTCACCAGCTCAATACTGTCTATTTGTGTAAAAAGTACGCATTTCCTTACCAATGAGCACATAGAAAAACGACAATCGAAAGGAAATACTACAAAAACAAGAGTTCTCGATATACATATAAAGCACACAACGATGAAATAAATTCTGTACAACTTTAGTACAAAAGCATTTAAAGCTCTCACGAAAACTTTTGGGACAGTCTTGTATAGTCATCAGTCATGGGTATGTAATAATACCATTATTACTTATGTGGACTCTCCTGAACAGATGATGGTTTGACATAACCAAAGCTCAAAATTCATTATTTCACAACCTACATACATGAAAATATTAACAGTCAAGTTAATAATTATAGTCAAATTACCATATTTCGTCTGGATGTGAGAAGAATTTCTGACTAAAGCTTATTCCCTATAGGAAAAATATTAAGTTGAAGAATAAGTTTTATTTTGATTTAGAAGTGTTAAAATCAGATTATCAATCTTTCGTGTGGTGAGATCGTCTCAAAGGGTTTGTGATGAATTATTTGATCCTTTGTGAATACTTATTATTTATCATAACTATGACAAGAATTTGAGATTTTCTGGTAATCTAGTTTAAAAACTCTTTTGGGATGACAAAACAGCTATACCCTCTTAAGAAAAGAGGAAATTATAAAATTCACAAGGGATATAATCCTATTAAAAAACACTTCGATTTTTAAGTAGAAAAAAAATTTAAGAAGATTTCCCTATAAGTATTGATTTAACGTTTTCAATGCGACTGTTTAGTAAGAAGAGAGTCTCACTATCCAACAAACTACGTTAGTTGGTTTAAATGAGGCAGGTTTAGCTCAGTTTTCTTACCACCTGATGCTATTTTTATAATCTTGTTATCAGCTCGCCATATCTTCAGGGGAGTCTACAAGCAGGGTTGATTTTTTTATTAAATTCTACGTAAAGTCTTTGAATGGCATTTAGCAATTGTGAGTACGATATATAGACACCGAGGACGACGGGGGAAACACGTCGAAACGTTGCATAAAACTTTAACCAGTGATTGTTGTTCCATAAAGCTGTGTCTATATATAATTCTACGTACTTTATATACTACACTGAACAAAAGGAAATGTGCCCCGCTTGTACAGTTAAAGAGCAGAAACCGCTGACTAACTGACTAAGTAGACATTTTCCCATTTACGACTTATAGGAGAAAATCCTAATTTGACAATTGTGAACTAATTTGACAATTGGGAACTAATTTGACAATTGGGAACTAATTTGACAATTGGGAACTAATTTGACAATTGTGAACGAGGAACATGGTGTGACATAGATGAGAAGTTATCGGCGGTATACAACACGAATGCAGACAATAATCGGATACTAAAACACTGATGTATCAAAAGTTCAATAGCGTTAGAAATCATCAAAACCTCAAAGGTACTTAATATATATAGGCTCTGTGATTTCTGTATTTAATTATTTTATGAATTGAAATATTGACTTCGTATAAGGTCTTCCAGATGACGACATTATTACAATTAAAATAGCATTTGAATAACTCTCTCTAAAGATTTTCCATTCGAGTGTCTGGAATTATTCCAAAATTAAATTATAAATCTAATATTTTCCTAGACAAAAAGACTTTTCAAGACATAAAATGACTTATTTTAAATTTCATTTCGGAAATTTCGACACAATTGTCAATTGTCTTTCTTGTACGGATTTTTATCATAAATTTCAGAGATATTTGTCCTGATAGTAAGCACGGCGGAAATTTCCAGACAAATTCAAACTCTGCCGTAAGTGTGGCAAGGTCATCACGACCACTAAACGCCAAAGAAAAAAGGATAACGAAGATAATACACTAATTTTACTGAAGAACGCCTTATAAAATCTGGCTCACTGGTTTCCGGCTGAATTCATCCCTTTGACAGAAAGCATCTCTTCCCGATAGTTTGGGTTTATAAACAATATAAAGCACATTAATTAACACTATCAATGTGCAAGTTGTATTCGAAATGAAATGAATGGCGTTTTACGTCCAGGACAGTGGCATTAGCCTCCTCTTTTTCGATTTCCAGGGATCTTTAACGTGCACAGCCTGTAGCACACAGCAATTGTCCCATCCGAACGAATAGACGCTTTTTCCATGTCAGCCCCTGTCACTTCCTTCACTGACAGGGGGAATCCGGGTTAAAAAATCAGAGGATATTATCTCGACCTATACCGGGATTTTTTTTCAAGCGTCTAACTCACTGAGCCACCGCGGCACCCGCAAGTGGTATTCGAAAGATGTGTTTTGTCTTTCATGTCGTAATGGTGCGCGGAAACGAACTGTTGGCCATTTTTGTCCGCCCACTGTTGGAATTCTCGCTGCATTACATGGGTTGAGTATAAATGGGAAGACTAGTTCACTGGTTGCTGAATTGTACAGGTCTTGAAGGCATGAGTTGCAACTCTTATTTCTTTATCTCTATTTTTCATTTACAACAGCAAATGAGTAATTGCCTGTTTTTAGTCAGATAATACACCTTTACTTGAGTTTATATGATATTTCCCTACAGAAATCCCTAGAGGTGCGGAATTTTAAATACCATAAAAACCATCTGCCTTGTTTTATTCTAATTTCCGTAACGACTGATTCCGTTCTCAATAACAAAAAACAAATATTGATATTACCAAATGGAAACTGCTGATGAAAATACAAATAAACAGACAATAAATAGACAACACAAACGCCATTTTTTCAATGATCAAATCATTCTTTCTGATAGAGAGCACAAACAAATTCCCAATAAAACAATATTCCAAACTAACCTAGTGGTTTGACTATATAAAGATACAAAACTTCCCACCATTCTCAGGCCAGAGATCAGGATAGGTACCAAATAATTCATTACTGCTTATTATAATGCCAACAAATATGATCTAAGAGGGTGGTCTGGTTGTCGATTCGCTCTTATATGTAGTTCCAAACTTATATTTTGCATGAAAACGGTGTCCCTAGACATTGTATGTGAAACTAGAATTGGATATCACGCACGGTCTGGATAGTGTGGAGTACAAATGTTAACCAAGACCGTGAATATATTGTGTAATTGGATAGCTGTTTTTCATCACTTGTGAAAAAAGTGCAACCGTCTTCACTTGGAGAAATGTGGTAAAAAAGGTACGATTTAAGGGCTGACCCAGTCCCCATCATATGAGGCAAGGGTTTTAATTTTCAGTTTAATCAAGATGTAATGGCTAAATAATGTGAAATATGTAAGTTACAACAATTAAACTATGATCAATATACATCTATTACATAATTAAATTAATTAAAGTAGTTTATTTTGTCTTTTTTACTACTATTTACATATCGAGAAGACTTAACTCATTAACAACTTAATTTGTAAAATTCAGCTTCAAGCAGAAGGTCTTCTGGTGCGTTGCTATTCCCTGGCAGCGATCAGATTATTGCCGGTATTCGATATTTGAAATAATTTGATACATGACCAAAGGGTTTTGGTGATAGCATCATTTCTTTTTGCAGTTGCTACTAGAGAGATCGAGTCTTCGATCTTCGGTGAGCAATTAGCTTATCCGCTGTTGAGATTTACGGTCAATGTTCCAAAAATCCATCTTCCTACATTTAACATTCTGAACAAATTGCCCTATATTTGGGTTATAAATAAATCAAGTACTAACGATCCCAACCGAAATCCAAAACAACATATTCATAAAACTTAAGTGGAAGCTAATAAACTTCTCACACGCGGAAGTATACCAATCATAAGAGTGTGAGTATTTCATAATGAAAAGTGGTATTCGATTTCTAGGATAGTAACCATATCCTGCTTGGTGATATCTTGTGATATTTGTATTTGTCGTCCATTTGCTCAAGCGTGTCATAACTTCTTGAACTACTCCACCTCTTTGACAAATTAATTATTCTGAAACTCTTCATATACATTTTTCTCATAATATTAACAAATTAACCATTTTAGTACGGTGTGCAGTGTGGAATGTCACTGGTACTAACAGATCATCAAACAGAACAGCATCTTCAGCCATTCTTAACCTTATGCCAATAAGTGCCTTCCAGTGGACTTCAAATTCATTTGTTCCCGAAAGTAATGGACATAGTCACCTTTGTTATTAAATGTTACTTTATACTTAAGTATGTTATACATTGACCGGATGCCAATTTTTTACCTTTTCCTTACAAATTCAGGAATGTTATTAAATTATTCTATGACTTTTTTAGTTATATTATTGTAGTTGAAGAACCTTGTTGACTGTCTTGACAATTTGAAGGGTCCGATTTGATTGCTCTTCAAGTCGTTTCTTTCTCAGAAAATACATTTAAGAACTTTAACGACAAACTGTATAAACAGAATATAAATTTGCTTTTTTTTCCAATGTGACATTAACCACTTGAGCACGCTTTGAATATTGATTTTATCGGTATTTTTTTTACTGTTTTTATCAGTAGATTATAGAAGTACTCGTCAAAATGGTTGATTTTTTCTTCCAATAATGATGTAGTTCACAATTATTACATAAAACTACACGATTCAATATTTATTATCGAAATGAGAACGAATACAACTGTATTGACATGATTTGAAGTCGTATTTTCTATTCCTTACTAGAATTTCAGTGATTCAGCGAGTCAGTTTGAAATGGTTCAATACTGCCTCACGTTGTAATTCAAAAACATAGAAGAATAAAGGACATTATAATGGGCAGAGGGGCTTAAATAGATTTTCCGACTGGCAGAATATGGCAGCCTCTAGATTTTTATGGACTATTCGCAACCTGCGAAATCTCAGAGACTTTGACCGATCGCTGGATCTAGACAACCTGATCACATCGACGACTGAGAGGTCTAGTTTTCATCTTGTCTGAGCAGTCAGAATCTTGAAATTGATTGCAGGTGCAAGTAGTAGGTCCGTTTTTACAATAGGCGTATCGCCTACGTCGATTAGATGCTTTGAATGGCTAGTTGACCTGGGATGAGCTTCAGGTATATTTCAACTTTATATAATTTATTTACTTTCTTGACAAATTTTTAGAACCGCAACGCTCGGGGTTAGGTTTCTGATATTGTGTTTGTTATGAATTCAATATTATGTCACGTTACACCGCTAGTCTGATGTCACAATGTAAACCCATTAGCTGACAAAGAAAAAGAAGGAAAGATCAGTGCTTTGAACCAGGTTCTCGGGCTAATGAAGGAATGAATGAATTGTGGTTAACCCAGCTGTTATTCTGATTATTAAGCTGATGTGGTCGGAAATACCAAAGCTAATGGGGATTTAGAATTAATTCCTGAATATTCCAATACTAGAAACATGTACATAGCTTTACCAAACACAGACCAATGTAAAGCAAAAATCTTATGGTGATTATTGAGCTAATGTGATCGGAAATTCCAAAACTAGTGAGGCTATAGAACGATTGTCTGGATATCCAATAAACGAACGAACAGAAAATCATCTTCTATTTCCTGAAATTGGGTAATGGTTACATATAAAATAGCCATATAAAGTTATTCTGTAAGATATTTGGATCGTGAGAGTGCATGAAGCCGTCCGGTCTAAGCCCCTGGTAATTGGCCAATTCTATAGAGTTAATAAAACAGATTGATAATACAGTTGGTTCTTTTCTTAGTTTAAATTACAGAGCATCTAATTCACTACATTCATTCTATTTTACTTTTAGTTATATACTTTTTACTTTTTACTATTTGAATTCATGACAACACTGGAGGCCATGACCGGAAGCATGGTTATTACAAAAAGTACGGATCAGATTAAACTTATAAAAATATAAGGAAACATTTTGGAACATGGACAGTCAATTCAATAGTCTCTTGCAGAACATTCTCCCCGCCGATGAGGCGTTAGTCCTCATCCAAATCAGATTCTTCAGTTGCAGGCAAAATTACACAAATTTTAGTAACAGGTCTATTATATTCAGAGTCTTTGGTTTTAACTTTAACGTTTCTCACACGATTATCAGCTCCGGGGTAAACTTCTAATATTCTTCCTAAAGTCCATTTTCCACGGATAGCATTTTGATTTTGAATTATAACAGTGTCATTTACACAAACATTACGTTTTTCAGTGTTCCATTTTTTACGCAGTACCAATAGTGGCAAAACATCTCTATTCCATTGTTTCCAAAAAGAGTCAACTAATTTCTGAACAAATTCCACACGATGTCTAGGATTTTTAGTTTCACGAAAAGGTCCTTGTGGTACATGACTTGACGCACGCAATATCATTAGGACATATATAAGAACCATCATCAGGATCATTGGGTATTCTTCCTATTGGACGTTGATTGACGAGATTAGCATATTCGAGTAGGTAAGTATATAGTTCAAAGGAAGTCAATAATTGTTCACCAACAGATTTCTTCAGAGCAGTTTTGCAGACTTTAAACATAGATTCAGCGCAACCATTTTGATGTGGAGCAGCAGGAGTAGTAAATTTCCACGTCATTCGATTTTCAGCACAAAAGTCTTTTAAAGTTTCTTCATCATATCCTTTGATCGTTTGTCTCAGTTCTTTTTCAGCACCAACAAGTTGTGAACCATTATCACTTAACATTAAAGAAGTCCCACGTATACTGAAAAATCTTCTTAAAACTTGTATAAACTCCATGGTCGAATTTTCATTTCCATATCAGTATCAACTACTTTAACAGTGTTAATAGGCCAATTTTCTTCTTCTTCTAATAAAAAACTTGGACCATTTTTCCATCTTTCAGTTAATTGACTAGCAGGTATACCACGTGAAATATCATCATCTACATTATCTTGTGAACGAATATGATACCATTGAGCAGGATCAGTTGTATTCTGTATTTCACCAATTCGAGATGGGACAAAAGGTTTGTATTTTCTGGCTTGGCTTTTAATCCAAGCAAGAACTATCATACTATCTGTCAGGAAAATAGTTTTCTCAAATTTCAGTCGTGTTTCTTCCATAATAGTTTTATAAAGACGAGTAGACAATACAGCAGCTTGTAGCTCTAAACGAGGAATTGTAAGTTTCTTCAAAGGTGCTACTCTAGATTTAGCAGCAATAAATCTAACATGGTATTCATCAGAGTTTGTTTTCCATCTCAGGTAAGCACAGGTACCAAAAGCTTCTTCAGATGCATCAGAAAATATGCAAAGTACAGGTAAGTTAACAACTTCTGGAGGTGTCAAGCATCTTTCAAATTCTATACCGTTTAAACTGTTCATTTCAGCAAACAAATTTAACCATTCAGATTGCAAATTTTCAGGTAAGGTTTGATCCCATTCTAAACCAAGTTGCCACAGTTTCTGCATTCCAATCTTCAGTCGTACCAAAAATGCAGCAGCAAAACCAATTGGATCAAATAATCTAGCAGTTTGACTCAAAATTCTTCTTTTTGTCAAACAAACAGGATCAGCAAATTCAATCTTGACTTTATATGAAAAAGTGTCTCTAGTATTATTCCAGACGATTCCTAAAACCTTTTCTTCATTTATATCAGTCAACAGTTTCAAATCTTGATTTTCAGGAACAGGTAAGCAGTTTAATACTTTATTAGATATCAATCCTTTAACTTTAAATCCACCATTAGCTAATGCAGAGTCAATATCAATAGTCAGTTTACTAGCTTCATTTACAGTTTTAACTGAAGTACATATATCATCCATATAAACATCATTTTCTAATACTTTAGCAGCTTCAGGTAAATTAGATTTTACTTCTTCAGCAGTTTCCTTTAAAGCCATCTGAGCCATAGCAGGTGCTGGCTTATCACCAAATGTCAATACAGTTTTGACATATACATCAGGAGGTTTTTCAACATTGAGATTTCTCCACAGGAACCTATGAACATGTTGATCTTCTACAGGAATCAGTACTCTGTGATACATCTTGGAAATATCCCCACAAATAACCACTTCATTTTCTCTAAATCTCAGTATAACTCCAAATAAATTGTTGAGAAGATCAGGACCTTTATACCAGTAATCATTCAAACAGTGACCATTAAAACTAGCAGACGAGTTAAATACTATTCTTACAGGTGTACTTTTCTTCTCTGGTTTTATAACTTCATGATGGGAAATATAATGAACAGGACCTTGGTATTCAGTAATTTCTGAATCTGTAAGTTTTCTAGCGAATTTCATATCCACCATTTCTTCAATTTGACCATTATAAATTTCAGCATGTACAGGATATTTCAGCAGTCGACGTTCAGTTGATTCCAATTTATTTTCAGCTTGTATTCTATTATCAGGAAGTAAATTAGGATCTTTTCTCCAAGG